>NW_020799095.1:133844519-133918390 GCF_003259725.1 Athene cunicularia
AAAAAAAAAAAAAAAAAAAAAAAAAAAAAGTCCAGGGAATCCTTTACCTGTAATCCCTAGCTACACTTAATTGATAACTGACTAGAAATAATCATCTAATAGTACCATCAATAAAGATGACTCATTCAGTTGTCAGTTTAAAACAAACTCTGTGGGGTACCTTGTAGCTCCTGTTACTGATGTTGTTCCTCAGTCTCTGCCTTCCTAAGAGGCCTCTGCCTGTCCCATTGGCAAAGTTCTCTAAAAAGGATACTTTTTCACTTACTATCATTCCATGCTAAACATTTGTCTCTAGTGTCCAAGAGAAATTAATAGAAAACAATTTTATTTTGTATATTGTGTAGGAAATGAAAGTATGTTCTAGGTTCTTCATGGTGTTATCCCCATCCATTTTCCTCCAATATCTCTTCTACCTTCTTTATTTAAGTGAGTGGGCATATACCAATGAAGAGGGTGTGTTAGGTTATGTGTGGTGCTTCTGTTCTTTTTTTACAATCGGTACTGAGTCTTGGCAATATAGAGGTATATTTATCATGGTATTATTTTTTTTTACTCAGTGTATGTAAGTTCCAGTGCTAATGGCTTTCTTTATAGGTTAGCACAAATACTGTTTAGAAACCTATGTATTGATAAACAAATGCTTTCTCCAAAGCATATTCTGTACTTGCATCTAAACTTGGCAAGATTTGACAGCAAGCTGACTGTGCCTTGGAAACAACTTTGAATGGTACTTTATGGTCTAATTTTGTTTCTAGTTGAAGTTGTTTGTATAGTAATATGTAGAGAAATTAACGATGTATTGTTAAGGAGCTTGCTGTTAGATAGATTTGAATAGCATTAGATAGATTTGATAGATTTGAAAGCATTAAGGAGTTGTCACCTGGTGTTGGTAAAAACATGGTGCCACAGTATTTGAAAGCAGGGATGGGTCCTCAAGCACTGGTAATAGGATCAGTCTTATGGTTGAAGATTTAAGATGAGTGAAAAGGAAAAAAATTGTTGGATTGTCCTACAGTCTCCAAATCCTTTTTGAGAAACAAGGTTTCAAGTAACACAACTATTCCTATTTCCATAAAATAACAGTGAATAGTTTCTTCTAGCTGCATAAAAGCTTGCTTTTGTAAAGGAAAAAAAAAATGTTGTTGACATTCCCTGTAAAGGATAAATGTTATTTCGTTGCATATACATTGTATATTTTAAAACAACAAAATAACCCCAACAGATAGGAGCACAAGTTACAAACCACAGGTAATCATAGAACAACTTGAAGGAAGATTATAAGTGCTGCCCAGTATGTGTTATTTTCTATACTACTTTAACTTTTTTTTATTCAGGAAAAAAAAAACTATACTCTTTTTTTTTTTTTTTTAAAAAAAAAAAAAGGGGAAATTGCTATTATCCAGTTATTCTACTACTGTTTTCCTAAAATGGATTGTAAACTTTGGGGTTTTTTTCAGTGCTATTGCTGTATGGAGTGGCAGGTGGTATTTTGAAGTTGACCATGGCAGGAAAAAGACATGGAAAACAAGTACTCATGTAAAATGTCATTAACATTCAGGGATCTAGTATAGAGTTAAATGAAGTAAATAAACTTTCCACTGAACTTGTGTGCACATAAAGTGTGCTGGTAAGATCAGATATTTTTCTACAGAAGTTGGCATGCACATGTAAATAATCCATTAAAATCTTGAATCAGTTTATCATATCTGGGGAGGAAGGACAACTGAAACTGGTTTTCCAAGCAAGGCTTTCACAGTTTTAGTAATGCTACATACTGCTGTGCTCTAAGAATGTAGCAAAGGGAGGAGGGCATTAGAGGGGAAACAATGGAAATGACTACTTACCTAAGAAACATTTGTACCTAAAGGAGAAATGACACAGTTTGTGTTTCCCATGTGAGAATTTTATGATAAAATATTTGCACCTTCTATTTGTATCTAACTAAAGGACTATTTCTTTTGGTGCAGGGGTGAAGGAAAAGAAATTACGGAGATCAGAATATTTTTATTTGGTTATTCAAGGCTTCATCTGTTGGTCTGTGGAGCTAATTCTCAAATTTAATGATGTTCCTTGAACAGTAAAGAGAAGTGGTCTGTTATATTCTTGAAGCAGTTAACTTTGTGATATGGAGATGGAAAACTTAGATGCACCATTATATTGTCTGTATGTGTATAAATGCACTTTCTTTTCTGTATGTGAAAATGACATTGACATTGACTGCTAATTTAGTTTTAGATTCTGGGTTTGAATCTAGAACAATCAAAACAATATCTATGTAAGGCACTACAGCTGTTAGGCATCTTTATCATCATGCAATATTGGAAATATGAGATTTATGCTGATGAATCAGATCTCTGATCATCAGACAGAGTATTGATTAAAAAAAACAAACCCCACCAACAAACCACCAAACCAAAACTACTGAGTGTAGCCACAGCTAAATATTTCAGAAACATTAAAGAAATTTCTCCTTGGGCACTTGTGAAGTAATCAGTTAAGGAAATCAGTTCCTGTTTAATCCTGAAATCTGTTAAGGAAACAAAAGAATTGCTCTGCGTTAGAGTATTTCTTAATTATTGAAAGTGTTGATTCTTCCTTCCCCCCCTCTTCCCCCTGTCATTTGATCTTATTGCTGTTCTCCAGGATTGAGTCATACTTCTGGTCCACATACATCTAAATACTCCTCCACAAGATATTTGAAAACAGGAAATTTCTTGTTTTAAGACCTGCAAGCTGGTCTTAAAGTAGTTGGAAGCTCATCTGTTTTATTGTTTCCATTAGCTTGTCAATTGTTTGCAAAATACAGAAAATGAGTTTTATTTAAAGCTGTACAGAAGCATGAGTTAATAGATATTTACAGTTTATTTTTTCCAGACTTACTGAGTCATGTTCTGGACTTGCATTTCACAATCATTTACCTCTTTTTTTAATATTAAATTTCTAAAGAAAACACAGATATAATACTTGTGGAAAGCAGTACTCTGTAGTAACTTGCTTGTCAAACTGAATTTCAGTAGGAACTTTAGACGTGGTTTTAAAATATTTACTAGATCAAGGCATTAGTTGCAAATCAAGTTCCTGCCTTCCTGAGATGGTACTTGAGTTGGACAATGGGAGTGTCTAGAAATTCTGTTTCTGTGCATTTGTAAAAACATGAAGGTCATAAACAGTGGTTATATCTCCTGGTCAGGTAACTTCTGAAGAAGGCTTGTCAAGATTGGAGTATTGGATGTGGGTGCTAGAGTTCTGTATTGGATCTGGACTGTAACCTACAACATTTTTGTATTAAAATGGGCATTTCTCTTTCAGTATGTACTGCTGTCTTAAGTTTTTGTATTCTTAATCGTTTTTTTCTATAAATCTTCTTCCATTCCCTACTCTGTGCTTCAGTGCTTGGATGCTAGTGAAAGAGCTGCTTATTGTGTCTTATATTTTAAAATGTGGTGTGACTGAAATGCTGTATGACCAGCAGGTTAGTACTGGATCAGCAGAGAGAAGAGGGAGTCTGGAAGTTGTAGGCTTCTTGATCGAAACACTGTACGCAATATGTAAAGAAGCATCATGTTAATAGTTCTCAAAATAAGAATATTTTTCCAATGTGTTTCTGGAAAGATTGTCTCTTTATGATACTATGTTGGATATACAACCTAGAGATTTGTTTTTTACCTCATACATTGTCTGTTAAGAAATCGGATGTGTCGCTATGCAAGTGTTGCTGTGCATTAACAAGCATGTTTAGTAGACTTTTGTACTGATGGATGAGTGTCTCTTGAATTTCAGCAGTCATGTGCAATACGTAGAAATGTTTCTATTAAATTTTTCTGATTGAAGAGTGAGATTCTGGTGCCCATTAATATAATGCAGTGCCCTTTGTAACTTCCATTCTTGCTTTACAGTTAACTGGAGCAAATACTGTACATTCTCTTCTTAATGCATCTTGCTTTACTCTGTTCTTTACTTAATCTGTGTAGAACCTGTTTATAACTTTTAAGTGAAAGTTCAGGTGTTCTCATGGCTTAGGGCTGCCCTGTAGTTGAAATCACAAGTGTGGAATTGTAATTGATAGTTATTTCATGTGTTTAATAGAACTGGGGCTGTCCCAGTGCTTCGAGTTGAAGCAGAATCATTCCACTAAAAACCTTGTGCTTTTGAGAGTCTTAATGGCTTTCAGTGTACTTTTGAAAATCCTGAGGAAAATTCTGTGGATGGAAAAATGCTGCACTTTTTCTTTTTTTTCCTTTTTTTTTTTTTTTTTTTTTTGGAAACAAAGGGTGACTTCTCAAATTATACTTTCTTATGGAAACGTTCTTGGCCAAGTAAAAATCTGTGCCAGTCCTACTTGTATACCTCAGGAAGTGGCTTTTGTACTGCTTAGTGTGTTTGTTGTAGCAGTGAAAGGGGAACGAATCAGACCTCAGCTATAATCCCATGTTACCTTCACCTGCAACAACTTTTACAAAGATACAGTTGTTCTAAAAGACAGAGTGGTAGTTTTGCATAGGAGCTAGTTCCTGATTTTTTTATTCTTTTATTTTTTAACTGCATTCTAACTTCATTACTCCTGAACTTGGCACTCTTTTCTTAATTATCTGAAAGGCTTTTTGTACGGAATAGAACTTGTCTGCCTCTTACAAAAGATAAACCAGACCTTAATTCAACTGACTTTTTTAATGCCTTGTACCATCAAAATATGAAACTGCCTTTCTTTCAGCTAGCGGGATTCATTCCAAAGATGACAATATAGGTGGCCTAAGCATCTAAATTAGGTGTCTTCTAACTTTGAAGTTCTTGGCAGTTTATATCCTAAAACTATAATACAAGGGGTAAACATGCAGGATATACATCTCTTATCAGAGCTGTAAAATGCTCTACTAAATTTAAAAATATTGTAAGACTATAACAGTTTATAATTCTTGAATTGTTTTCTGTCATATTATTCTAATGTGTATTGAAACTATGCTATTTTAAACACTAAACGCAGCTTTAAGTTTGTTGTTTTTTTTTTTCTTTTGGGTCTCTTTAGTGATGGAAGATTTTATTATAATCTCTGAAACATGTCTCTTAGATGAAATCATATAGCAATCTCATTGCTTTAAAAGCACATTCTAACAAGTAGATAGGCTACTGAAAGTGAAACTAATGTCCTTGCTTATTGATTTGTTTGTTCCCAGGCAAACCAATACAACAGCATAAAACCAAGCTTTCTTCTTGTCAGTCAAAAATGTAAATGGCTTATGGATTGCACTGAGGCACTTGGGTTACACAATCTTGTTGCTGTGATTTATGTTTCTCTCAATTTTCGGGACTGCTTCTGAAATTGGAGTATTAAATTCTGAGAACAATCTTTCTTTATACATATGCCTCATAATCTTGTCAGAAGATGCTTGTGGATGCTTATCTTCAGTGCACCACATTTCTGACTTCATCATGAAACCCAGTTACCTGCATGTCTGCTTCGTGTGGAATCAACAGCAAGTTCCAAATAAACTGAGTACTTATGTTCCTTTAGCATCTCTCTGGGGCAAGCTCCCTCCCTTAAGAGGGAAGGAGCAGGGGAATTAAATTACTTTTTACAAATCTAATATTGTTCAAAAAGCTTTCAAGTTAAATATAAGGGTTGTGAAATTCAACATTGCAACTTTTCTGTTTCTGTGGTATCGGAACATTGTGTTACCTACTAGGTAAAACAGAATAATGCCATCTAATCAAACTGTAAAGATGTTCTTTCACACCCATCATCTAGTCTTCATAGTCAAGTTTAGAGAGTTATCATACTTACTTTCCTGTTTATAGGTTATGAGATCTTGTCAGATGATAACTTTAAAGCTGGTATGGCAAATGTTGTAAACTAGATAATTGGAGTGGAAATAAGACATTTCATACACTGTATGTTTATTAATGGGTACTCTCCTTTTTCTCTACTACTACCTTAATATTTTTTAAGACATTAGTTTATTGGAAAAAATATCGTGAATAGCAGTTACCAAAAGGACTGAGTAGTTCTGCCTTGAACATCAATTGTGTAGAGATATTTAGCTTGGTTGCAAACTAACAATGTCAATAACAAGATTATCATTCAGTGTAATTAAATAAATTTTGTTTTGCTCTGGCTGGGTAGCAAATAGGTGGATGCTCTAAAGTGTTTGCTGCTGTTCTGCACGTATCTCGGGTTTGGTCTGGTACTCCTTTCTAGAACCTTTCTAATTAAGAACTTTTATGGCAAGGCATATATTAATTAGCAATAAGACATGAAGTTCTGATTCAAATTAACAGATCACTAGTATAATCCAAAAATGTACAAGATAATAAAAGGGCAGTTTATTAGGAGATGCTCCTGGGGTCAAGCTTCTTGTGGGGGCTTCTTTTTCTCGCTAATAGAAATATGTATTCCACCATTTTGGAAAAAAGACTGTTAGAGGGCTGGAGTGGAGGTCACAAGAGAAAGCTCGTTTATGACTGCACTGCTTCATGATGATGCTCAGGCTCTCCTGACCTGCTTTCCACCCGCCCTCTCCCTCCAGCAGATGCTCCCAGCTGCAGGGCAGCTACCAGCTGGTGGGAGTTGCTGCTGCTGGAAGACTGAACAGCAAAACGGGCTGGCAGGAGGCCTGATGAAGAGAGTTAATAGCGCTTCTGTTCTTATTAAAGTTTGCAACTGTAATTAAGTGAAAATGTGAATTGTCAGATCTAACAAAGAAGTTTATTGCTCTCACTTCTTTTGAGCAAGTTTTTTAAAATCCTCTTGAGAAGCTCTGGAAGGAGCGAATTGTATTTAGAGAGAAGCTTAAAAACTTCCAAGTGGGCTGATTGAATTAAGATCAAATGTTCTAGAATAAGAAATTGTGTGATAGCTCAGATTCTTTTCTTCCTCCCCCAGTTTTGGAGAAACAGGGTGTTGGCTAGTGTTAGGGGGGGGGGGGGGAACCACACGACTGCTAGACTGCTAAAATAGGCTGTGGGGGAGTTTTTGCGCTTTTGCTTTTTGTCTTAGAAATCGCATGTCCAGAGGTAGTTTGAAATAGTTTTGCACACTCTCCATTTCTTTACGATTTACCAGACTTGGGAACGGTTGTTGAGGAGGCTGTAGATGTATTTTATTTTTTATATTGATTGTGATTAACTTCCTTGAAAGTGTTTTAGGGTGGGGAACTTTTTTGTTCTTGTTTTACCTCAGTATTAGCATGGTTTGTTATATTAAGCAATAAATGGGCATCTGGTTTATTGTTTGAATCTTACACCATTTGACTGTGCATCTGGTGTATTATTGTATATTTGAGTTTTCTAAGTCCCAGCTTTCAATGTCCCAGTGATAAAAATGTTCTCACTCACCATCTTAATTCTCATAAATTGAAACAAATTGATTTTTAGAGCTACTAGCTCCTGAGAAAGCCGTTACTGAAAAAAAACCTCCACATTTTAATCCATCTAAATTACGTAGAGTTAAATACTAATGCAATGTGAAACACTCCAGTGCAGTCTGCAGTACAGTAAAGTACAAGTTCTGGTACTGATTTTCTCTGCTTGGGCATCTTGGCTTTTATATCACAGTGCAACAGCACAAGTGACCAATATTTTAATGTTGTGATGCTGCCTGCTGTTGCCCTAGACTACTTAATACGTTCACCTAGAACTCTCAGCACTGAGTGTATTTGGAGGAAGCGGGAGGAAGCCTTCAAGTGCTACTACAAGGAAATTCTCAAAGGGTTGCTGTGTGTATTACTGTTGCACATGCCTGTTTAAATAAACATCCTTCCTTAAGAAAAAAAAAAAAAAAGTCGTGTTTCCAAAAATACTGGGACTAGCATTCACCCTATGCAGCAAGCTTAGCTTACAGACTAAAGGAGTCATTTTCTTCTTGTAGCTTGCAAAACTGAAAATGCTGCAAGGCTATCAGTTCCTGAATGCTTTAAAACCTTTTTTCAAAAGATTATTTCCTAAAAAACTTGACTGACCACTTTAACTGGTTCTGGATAACAAATAACTGACAGGGTTTATATGCAGTTTTTAACATATGTAAGACAAGCTGTTGTTTTAATACTGAGTGCAAATTTGTTACCATTAGGATTTGTTTATGAACAGTTATAGTGTAACAGAATATTGCAAGTGTTCTTGGGGATTTTTTCCTATTCTTAAGTATTGTGTAAGAAAAATTAAATTGTTCTGTATCTTTAAATATTTTAGCCTTTTTAACAAACTAGTGTTCTGCAACCACACTTGAATACAGGCAACCTTCCTCCTTCTGTATCGTCATCATTTGCGATACATCCCCCCACTGTACAGTCGTTCATTTGTTCCCTGCCATGTCAGTCAAATGTGTGCATCTAGCAAACTATCCTGTCACCGTCGTGGGGCTCTGCCTGTGCCTGGAACTGCCAGCAGGTACAGAGAATGCTTTCAAACAGCCTTGAATGATTTTTTTTTTTTCTTTTTAAATTTCTTTGTTAGTTTCATTTTATATTTAGAAAGGAAATGTCTCGTCTTTGGTATGGGAAGAAGGGAAGAAAGCACCAGCCAATTAATCATAAATATGCTCTGGTAATTTTCAGTGTAGTATGTTAATTTCTGTTATTGCATTCTTATAAATTTGTGGTGCAGAGACAGTTTCTGGAAGTTTAAATTTTGAATGTGTAAACAGGATACTAAGTCACAAATTTTCATTACTTTTAGGTGCATAACCTAATTGCTGGTATTCCATTGGCATTAGATAAGAGAAACTACTTTGAACATTAAGAGGCTCAGCAGTTTTAGGGTGGTGTTTTTGTCTTCTTTTTTTTCCTTTGGAGTAACTCTTTTTTATTTTAAGAAAAATGCGATTTACAGCTAAATACCATGAACAGTAGTTCGCATTGGCATTTAATCAGACAAGTGTAGTTACCATTTGATTATACCTTCTCAGAAGTCATTCAGCATTTTGAAGGTGTGATAATACTTCTGAACTGATAAAAATTAGGATGCTGTAGTCCCACTCTCACATTTATAATGAAGGGGAGAACAAATACCACTGTTTCTACAGTTTATTAGATTCATGGAAATAACTGTAGTTGTTTTTCCCCCAAAAGACTTAAATTTGTAGTAGTATGTAAAGGAAATGTTTCTCAGTGAGACTTGCAAAATGGTAACATCTTGGGGATAGGGAGGAAGTGGTCTTGACAATATACTTGTGTTTTTACCAGCTGGTAGATCTGGAAGATATTTTTTCATGCAGACTCTGCCTGCAACAGGCTTTTTAATGTCTTAAGAGCTACAGATCTCTGGGTTTTGGTGCATACTTCTTTCAGAGGTGCTGTTGACTTGGTTTTTATTTTTATCTTTATTTGTAGCCAGGTTACTTACAGAATATGAAATTGTCACGTGGAAACAAATGTGTGTTCCTAACTCTTAAATAATAGACTTCATTTTCCTCTGTGGCAGTGGATTGTAGAATGGAGATGCAATTCCTAAATTAACTCAGATTTTATTTGAGCATACACTAGCAATGTAAAAGGTATCTGAAGCTTACCAAGAGTGTCTTCTTTAATATAAAAATATGTAGATATATCATGTTGCCCAGGTAATTAAAAAAATGGTAGTATTCCTTGTTATAATTGTTTCCTTTGGGACCAACACTTCATTTTAGCCAGAGTCCAACTATGCTAATAAAAGTAATAGTTACCAGCTCTTAAGGAGAGATTGAACTGAAGAAGACTGTATGGGAACCTTCTTTGCTGTGAGAGAGGTAGAGAACGTGTTGGTTATTTTAATGTGTAAAACAAGTCAAATCAGAAAAAAGAGCATAGAAATATCTACAGATGGGAGTATTTTTAAAATGTTGCTATGTCGACAAGGCATGCTCTATTCTTGAAGTTGTTTTTTTCCCTTCAATGAATTATAAAGCTAATGTCCAATTGTAACCTCCTTACAGAAATGATGGAAGCAGTATTGGTACCATTACTTCTGTGTTATGCAAGACAAAGTGGAAAGCATATTAAAGAGACTGGCAGCACATACAAAGTACAGGTTTTTAAATGTTTCGTTAGTGGTTCTGAAATTTGGATGAAAACCCATCTGACATGAAATAACAAAACTGCTGGACCAAGTTGGAGTGCTTTAAAACAAGAATGTTTGCTTGAAGTAACTAAATTGCTCTGGATTATTTACCTGAAAGGCTTTTGTTATTTTCATGGTGATAAAGTAAATTTGGGCTGAGCATTATTGGAGTTCAGTACACAGGATAAGAGATCAAAATTTTGGTGATTTACCAATACATTATGCTCTGCCTTCAAAAAGCCAGTAATGTTGGCTTCCCACTTTGTTTAGTAAATCTGTTTGATACTTGCTGTGTCTTTTTATTGTACTTCAACACAAGAGATGCCAGTAAGTTTCGAGAATGTCAAAAATGCAGGCAACCATTCTTCCTGTCAAAGCACTTTAGACAAAAGACATCAGACAATGCAGGAGAACAAAAGGTGGATTGCTTTCTTTGGGAATGCTTGCCAGAATGCTTTGCAGAGCTTCCCTAGGCAGTGTAGCCAAAGGGGACAAAACCAGCGAAAACTTCTCTTTGGCTTTTATGTTCTTAAGATATTATGCAAAGGGGATTAAAGTAGTGTTGATTTTAATAGCTTGAATGATTTGAGACTTGCACAACTTCTGAGGTTCTTGATTTATTGGTTAACTGTGGTTGGTAAGCTAATGTTTTTTGGTTATCATGGAGATATAATAATAGAGGCTTTCATGTGAAAGATGAGAATTCAGTACTTCATCCCTGTCGATGTCAGAATTGCAAGGTTGCATCAATCCAGTAGTACTGCTACAAAGATCTTTCTAAAGTTAGCTTTCCAAACTAAGTTTTGGGTTAGAGTAATAGAATGAGCTGATGATCTGAGTCTCTTCAAAATTACAAGAGCAGAGTGCAGTCCAGTACTTTCTTAGCCTGATCACGAAGCCTAGAACCTTTCCTTGATGACAGGTATTTGCCTACCCACTCCCCTAAATAATTAAGGGTTTATGCATTGTACCTTGACTAGGTCTTCCATTTAATTATTAGGTCTTACATTGTTTATGTTTTTTTAATAATTGTGAAATATTAAGCCTCACTACAAATAAATTTTAAAGTACAGTAGCAGATGAACATTTAAGAAGGTTATTATTATATGTTGCAAGAAAAGAAAATTAGTAAAGGCTTATATTTTCTCTGTATTTTTTTTAATGTTCTGTGCAATCTGAAGTTGATCCTTAGTTGATCCTTTTTCTTATTAAAATAAGAGATAAATATTTCCATACTGGGCTGTGATTCAGTTATTCTATGCATACACAGCACCTTCTTGTCATACCTGAGAGCATCTCTGCATGACACTGTCAGAACTGAGATGTAACTTTGCTCAGCTTGCCTTCTCCTGGAGTGGCAGCTTGAGATCAGGCACCAGGTGCTGTGGTTTCAGCAGCTGAACCGCTGGTTTGTCTGTTTGTTAGTGCTAAAACTTCCTTAAATTGTTTTGCAAGAGATCTGGGTTTTATTTGTAATGCTGCTACAGAGCTTTCTTTTCTTTGGACAAAATGAGTCAAGTTGCCTGGCCTGTTTTTTTAAGAAAGTAATTTGCATAAATCTAATTCTTAGTTCTTTGCACAAACACCCTAAACTTTGTTTAATGCTTACCATGTTAGTTCTCTTGCTGTTATTATCATCTCTCTCAAATTAGTGATTTCTCATGTCTTGAAAAAATTACTTATAAAGGCTTCCAGACTTGGTGTAACACTTCCCTGCAGGCTTTGGTTGCCTTCTTCTCAAGTTCATTTATTAATTCTGATTATTGCAGATATTTTAATTTATCTTCAGTATATCTTAATTACAGATTGGTAGAGTTGCTGTGAATTGAGAGCACTTTGAGACCGATACTTAACTGTGCATTCTGCAAAGCTATGGAGACAATACTGGTCACAGGGAGAATGTTGCTGTCATACAACACACTAGGCTCTTCTGTCCCTGCTCTGGAAAACGCCTTGGTGTGCAAAACAGTTCTGAGATGGCCAGTTTTAAAGGTATTGAAATAGAGAAAGTACCATGGTGCTAGCAAATTCAGGAGACTGCTGTAATTCTCTGCTCCCTCTCCTCTGTCTAAAAGGTCTAGCTCTTCTAACATTCCTTCATTGTCACTAGTAGAGTGACAGGGAGCTGAATTGGCTGAAAACCACACCAGGCAGAAAATGGTTAGCTTTGCAGTTACACTCATTAAAAATTAATCAAATCAAATTAGTCTCAGTTTTTTTTTTCAGAATGATACTTTTATAACTGGTTTTCTGATGTGCTAAACCTCATGTATTAATGCATTATTGTAATGTAATCAAGTATGTCCCAAATAATTGTATTTGTAATGGAAAAGACTGCTTCTTCAATATTGCTTTCTCTCATGCAATGTCTAACATTTTGGGAAGAAACACTAACTTTGAAAAACAAAGTTAGTGTTTTCTCTTAAAATATTCATAATGGCATTCAGTTCACAAATACACCTCTTATTTTCTTTAGAAGATACTTACAGCCTTTAGAAAAGGTTTGATCCTTTCATCCCCCTTCCCATTTACTGATAAATTGGAGGTGGACTGATATTTTCGAGTAACTGTAAATGCCCTGATAAAATTACATTGGCATTTATTTTTTCTATTAAATATTCTGGAACTTTAAAGGTGAAACTTTTTTTTTTTTTTTTTGACTTGAGAAATAATGTTCATGAAGCTTGCAATTCACCTGATTTTACGCAGATGTATTAAGATTCAAAGTAAAGTTGTTCAGCTTTCATTCTCTTTAATATTTATTTCATATTCAGTTAATCACGAGAGTATAGATAACCTATGTTGAAGAGAACTATTTATACCATTAGGCTTTCTCCATTTTTATCTTTAAAAGTAGTATTCGAAGTGAACAGTGTCTCAAGGACTAAGCTCTAAGACCCTCACTTTCTCTAGGGAGACAGTTTCAGAGTTAACAAGTAGCTGAAAGTTTATCTATACTTGATTTGATGGCAGCAGTTACACCACCTTGTTAGCAAACATGCGTTAGGTGAGTGTCTGTTAGTCACCGATGGATTT
Organism: Athene cunicularia; assembly: GCF_003259725.1. Taxonomy (NCBI): domain Eukaryota; kingdom Metazoa; phylum Chordata; class Aves; order Strigiformes; family Strigidae; genus Athene; species Athene cunicularia. Next base: position 133,857,582 of record NW_020799095.1, read on the forward strand.
TAAACTGACAGAGGAATGCCTTTCTGGTGTAAACAGTTTTCATGTTTACAGCTGCATATAGCAGATTTATATGACTAGTAGCTGAAAGGGCTGATGTGTCACCGTCTGTGTGGCAAACTGTCCTTTGTGGACATTCAGACAATTGTAACTGCGTTTTCATGTTCTATGTTAGGAATTTTGGTTTCTGTTTTGCTCCCTGCATGTACCAGTGTAGCTTGTGAGAGTTAGGTACTCTGACATACTTTCAGAAAAACATGGTTTAGAAGGATGAGTTTCTCCAAAAGGAGAATCCTAAGCCTCTTGATTGGTTGAATCATGCAAACTCTCACTTTGACTTACTGCATTAAATATTAAAACCGTTGTGTGTTCTAAGTGGTTAACTTACGTATATGGTGTGGAGAGTCAAGCAGAAAGGCATTCACACTACAAGAGTCACGTGACTCATCCCATGTTTTCTCATCAATGTTGCTATTATGAATACAGCAGGTAGTATTAGATCTCTAACAGTATATCCCATGTTATTTCAAACTTGATTAGCCTTTGGAATTGTCCTGTGGTAGACTGTTTGACGTCCTTAACCAGAATAACTTTTGCCCTGAAGCACAGAATCTCCTGGCTATACACATTGCCTCAATCTATTCCAACCAGTGCCCAGATTAACCATAAGAGGTTTAGCTGTTGTTCTTCCCTCCTGCATTCTTTCTGAAGCAGAAAATAACTAGAGAGAGAACAGAGGGGTCCTTCAGGAACACTTTGTGATTCTCAAAGTAGCCTTGGGTATCAAGGAAGCTGGATGCTGCTATGGCATGGTGAAGAAAGCACAGTCAATAAAGCACATAGCAAACTCCTACAGGTAGGCCTGCATTTTTATTCTGAGCAGAATGCTTGAGTTGCTACAGTTTTGGGTGATTTGGCGGTTTCTGTGTAAGGACATGTACTGTATTGGAATTTGGAAAGCCTTGTCCTGTACCTTAGGGACTTAATATAAGAATTTGTCCAGGTTGACTCAGGACCTTGTTCAGTCAGACTTCAAAAACCTCTAAGGATGGAGATTCTGCAGCCTCCCAGGGAAACCTGTTCCTTAACTATCAGTAATATCAACTCTTTGAGCCATGTGATCTAGCCAGTTTTTCAGGCATATTCTTCACTCATTTGACACATAAGTGATTTGATTGCAAGGCATAGGATAGAATCAAAAGCCTTGGTGAAATACAGATAAGTGGCATCCACTGTTACCTGCTCAAAAATGAAATAATTTTATTACAAAGAAACATTCAGTACTGAAAACCACAGTCCAGTATGATGCATACAAATCTGCATTTGTCTTTCATGAATGAAAGACCTTTCTTTGAAGGTCTTAATACTGTGTGAAAAAACTAATGAAGTTCTGTGTTTAAGAATGAAAGTTCAAAGTGGAATGAGGGAGCAAGTAGCTCCTGGAATGATCAGAAGACAGCTGATATAGGGGCAAGGGGGTGAAGGGAAGAAAATCTCTGGTTTATTTAGCTTGGTGAAATAGAGAATTAATGTCACTACAAGATTCCTTTATTTTCCTTCCTTGATGGAAGATGAAACAGCATAAGCAGACTATGCTTTAAACCAGGTTATAAAACAGAATAACCTTCTAACTAATGATAGTACTAAACTTTCAAAACAGCCCTCTCGAGCCTTGCAGGGAAAAAATGGTAGCTTTTTTCAAGATACATCTTGATCAGTTCCTGAATGAAGTTGCAGAAGGTAGTTGCTAGTAGGCTTAGACATACATGACTTCATGATTAAATGAGCTACTGAATCCTGAAGTACATAACCTTGTCCAGAACAAAAATAAAGCATGTTGACCTAAACTGTAAGCATATTATAGAAGGTCAGGTACAGTAGCTGAACTGTTGAGGTATCTTAATGTACTCGTTTAAAAGCCTACTTAACTGATGAGTGAATGTTGCGGTTTGAAGCCAGTCAGCCGCCGATCGCCACGTGGCCAGCTATTCACCTCCGCCCTCCCCGATGAAAGAGGGGAGGGACAAAGAGAAGAAAAGTCATAAGTTGAATATAAGAAAAAGAATTTACTAAGAGTAACAAGGAACAACTGACAAATGTGAACCCAAACCGGATAAAATGGAGCAGTGGCTTACCAAGTGCGGCAGCAGGTCCACGGCCCGCCTGCCCAAGGAAGGTCCCGCCATGCTGGGAAGGGCACGTGCCAGAGAGCCCGCGTCTGCCCGTGTACTCTGAGCATAGCGTCACGGGGTACACCATGCTCCAGGGATCCATCCACACCATCCCTCTAGCTGTGCTCCCTCTCAGCCCAAGGAAAGTTAACTCTATACTGGCCTAAACCAGGACAGTGAATAACCTTGAGACAGTTTGTCTTGTGGCTTACTCACAGAATTTAGTATGGAATATATATATATATATATATATATATAAATATAAATAAACACCAGGCTTGAGAGGGTGGGTTCCTTGCCCTTAGTTTTCTTTTTGATAGTTTGACAATCTATGACATGCTATTTATGATGTTTGTCATTGCATACCAGAGGTCTGCCCCTATGCAGGCTTTTATTCACAAAACAGATATAAAGGTATACTGTGACGGTGTGTAACAGATTCAGGATGCCAAGGCGCTATTGCATACATACTTGGATAAGTATTCATGTTTCTCTCAGGTAAGAAGTTTATCTAAGTACCTTGTGCATGCTGTTTTGAGGATGCAGACACCCCCAGTGGTATATGACAAGGTGTGTCAGATCTTGATCACTGAGCTGAGTGTTGATCAGCAGTTCCTAGGTGCGGGATGGTGATAGGATATGCATTTGACAGGTCGAAGGCAAGATGGCATTGCCTGTAACAGTGTCTACATTCCAGTATGTGAAACAGCAACTATATAATGGTGTCGAGGATGATAAAGTAACCACACATTTATGGCCCATTGTAAGTTAACTACTGCCTCTCATCTTATAAGAGCTGAGTTTACAGGATCAACAAGGCTAAAGGGTCCTGACGTTATTGCGTTTCAGGATTACATTCATAAAGTGCTGGTGTAAACAATGTAATTTGCAATGAACTGTCATAGTAAATCAAAGAATAAAGTTAGTGTCACTTATGTGCTTGAGTGGAATACTGTTAAAGCTTTGCTTGTACCTATTTGATTGAGAATATACAGACAAACCAATACAATTTACAACAATTTTCATTATATTTAAGAGGACAGTAGAAAACTGAAAATAAATTGAGTGCTAGCAATTACTGATTATTCAGTAATAAAACCATATGTCACAAGTATTCCTTTTTCCTTGCCTTGCAGTTGCATGGGGTAGAGTGAACCGTCGCTGCTCAAGAGCCAGTCATGCATGACTGTGGGCTCTGTACTCAGGACAGTGGCGAGTATCTGGCCAAACTCCTTGTAGTAGGGGCAGGTAGATGGGGAGCTGCTGGACTTGTGGTTATCTTCCTTTGCACTGTGGTAGGCTCTGGAAGTTTTTAATACACTCTTACTACATGGGACATCCATTTAATCTCTCCACCAGCTGTTTTAAGATGCTTTCATACAAATGATGATTTTGAGTCATTCTCAAAATCACATTATTTGCTGTAGTTACATCAAAATGACTGTTGTAGTCCTTTAGCCAGCTTGTTGCACCAGGGCAGCATGTTCTAGAGGTTTCTCAGTAAAGGCTTTCTGGCTGTACACCTGCTAAATGGAGGTGCCATTTGGAGTGAATGTGTTGACAGATGAGTAGCTCCTGAAGCTTTGGAGGTGAATAGAAAGTCTAGGATAAAGATATTGTGAGATGGTATTGGGGAGTTACTAAACTTTAGTCCTGCTATCTTGCCTTTAATTGTATCTTTGCTGCCAGATAGAGTCAGAACCTACTGAGAAGCCTGAGGTTTGCATCTAGTCTTTATGCAGGAAGGCAAACCAGGTTCACAGGATTCATTAATCTGAGTGTAAAAAGTGAGGACTTTGGGCTGAAGAGCTTGGGTTTAAGGCATGCCAGATTGACTTCTAATTTAGCATCCTGATGCTGGTAACTTTATACACTCCTGTATCAGTTCTATATTCATCCTAGAGCAGTGAGATATATCTGACTGCTAGCACCATTAGTGTTTAATTTGTAATTCTGCTGTGTCTACTCATATGTCTAAAATCACCAACATACGCATTGTCCTTGCAGAAACAAACATCTTATAGCACTTCTTGTTTGTTATCATTGCACATTTTCCCTTCATTACTCTCCTCCACTTTTTTCTTTTGTGCCTTTTTACTTTTCTTCAACTGTCAGTGGAATTATTGTCTTCCTGTCTCCATATTCAGGTAGTGTCAGTGGCTGAGTATCACCGCAGGATCGATGCTCTAAATAGCGAAGAACTGCGCACACTCTGCAGACGTCTCCAGGTGCACTCTTCAGTAGTTTAAACCCCATCTCCAGTTACTAAAACATCTTTCTTTGTAGTGTCTTTTGATCAGGACAAGTCCCATGCTCAGTGGGTTTGTCATGTCTACAGCACTACAAGGAGCCAGCAGAAAATTCCTTTGTTTTGGATGTATTTAACTGTGCAATGCTATGATAGAATTGGTGATTTTTATGATGGAATTATTACTTCCAACTTTTTCAAACAGGAATTTTCTGTCAGAATTTGAAAATTTATTCTCAGTACTGCTTGACTTGGAGTGATGTGTGTTAACTTCCACTTTAGACTGGTGTGTTGTGTTAGATAGAAGCTTTCCTATAAGAATGCAAACCAGGTGAAGAATCCAAAACCTTGTTGCATGGGTGTTTAATTTTATATAGGAATCTTTCATCAAGAATCTCACAATACTTGGCAAGTATGAAGCTTCACACCTTCTGTGGAATAGGTAAGTATTTTTCCTGTTATGCAAGCAGGTAACTAAGGCAGTTTGACACAGAAAAGGTCATCACACAGAAATGGTAATGGAACTGTCTTGAAAACAGTACTTCAGATTTTTGAAGGTTTACTGATAGGGACTTAAACTGATATTTGCATTCTCTTTAGGTGTTTCTTAGTTCTCTGACATTTATAAAATTGTAAGCTGCTGCGTACATCATACATAACACTGATGGAAAGCATAGATCAGATCTCCTAGAAGCATTGAGTATTTTGTTTTCCTGTAGTAATTAGCTACTGAAACTGTAAAAAGTTTCAGTTGCAGGTTTTTTTATTACTTTGATCTTGTTTTTTTCACCTATTACATAATTGCACATAATAAAATATTTTCTTAGCTCTTATTTCTCTTTATTTAATAATCAATAATTAATTGCTTTTGAAACGTTTTGTAAGTAGTACAGTTACGTAAATCAATAATGAGGATGAACCCAGAAATTGCAGTTCTACAACAACAAAATCAGAAATCTTGAGAAGAAAAAAAAAAAAAATTCATTCCCACTTAAGAACAAAACAATTCTGATTTAGGCAGGTGGTAGTGGAGAATCCTTGCACTAATACCCTGAAAGTGGAAGAGCTTTTTTGAAATCCCTTTCACCTGGATGCCCAAACTCGAGGTTTAGGCTGACTTGAAAAATCTGATGTGATGAGCTGCAACCTATATACTCTCTGCTCTGAGACTATTTAAATTTGTGTGGTGTAGACTCCGGGGTTAGTAACTGCAATGCAGGCTCCTGGAATCTGACTACAGGTCAGTCTGCTCTGTCAAAGTTTAGAGGGAAATAAATTCACAAGTTTCAAAACTACGCTGTGTTCTGTCAAACAGATACCTTTGACCAGACCTAGAAGACAGTTGCTTTACTGTAACAACAGTAATTTTAAAAAGGCAAAAAATTCAACCAACAACAACAAAAAACCCAGTCCACAACCCCCTCCCACTGCTTCAATCCAAATTATTCATGTTTTGCATGGTGCACTTTAATCAGAATTAAAGAACAGCAAAGGGAATAAGCTTTCTGCTGTACACTTGTACAATGCTGAACTGCTATGGATTTGAAGCAGTAGTATATGATGGATGAAAGTCGTTTAAGGTGGAAAAGAGTTGGATTACCAAATAACATAGCACTTCATGATGCAGTCTGTAGGTCATCTTTTTGTACATGAAACTGTGTGGATAAATGCGTATATTTTTCGTTGTGATATGGCAATTAGTGCAGAGTTTACATTGGAAATTCTTGTTACCTTCCATTGAAAAATGGAAGCTTTGAGCTTTTTGCTTGTTTGATACTTTAAGCACACCTTTTCTTGAGTTATGAATTAATATTGTAATTTATTGTAATTTGATACTTTGACTTTATAAACCTGGTTTTAAGTAGCAGGAGTCTGTTGATAGTACCTTTTTTCATAGCTCATAAGGGAGAGGAAAGGGTTATCCTTTTTTTGACTCAGATGGATATAGGTGTTTAAATACTTTTATCTGTGTTTCAGAGTTTTCTTCGATTTAGCCTTTCTTTCATTAACTAAGAAAGCTCTCTCTGCAAAAGCTTGGCAAGGTTTATCATGGTGGTATGTGAAATACCAGAGTTGTGTCCTGTATGTTTAGAATATAAGGTATGTAGCAAACACTGGTTATTCTTCTGGAGTTGACAGGTGGTTTTGGCAGGTATTTTCTTGACATTCTCAGGATTCAGGCTTTCAGTAATTTGGACAATCTGACTTTCAGTCAAACTTGATTCAGGCTGGTAAATTATTCAGATGCTTGTTAAGATTTTTTTTTTTTTTTTTGTTAGCAAATCTCTCAACATCTTTAGTCTTGCTACAGTGGCTTAAGTTACAAACTTCCTCTACTTTTTCCTGCTCCTCTTGTCAGATTTCGTTGTCCCCACAGCAAGTTTTAACTATTCATGCAGCAAGATTTATAGAAGGAAACCTGTTTGTGTCTCAGATAGTCTAGTTCTCAGCAGTGTCACTTTCAAGCTGAAGTGCTAATGAGCGTGGACTGGGGTGAGCAGCTGTTGTGTAGTATCTGATGAGGAGTTTTGTGGCCTTCTGCCACCTCCACTAAATGGTGATTTACAACTCAATTGGGTAGTTGTATGGGGCATTTATTTTACAGGATCTTCATGCATAGTGCATCTTTGCCAGACCCCAAAGCTCACTATGTAGCAGCTTTTTCCTCACCACCCTCTCCTTTCTTTTGTGGTTCCCATAAGTACTGCAGCAGATCAGCTTATGGAGCAGCAATATTCTTAGGGTTCCATTCAGATGCTTTACTCAGAATACTTGACAGCAGTCTTTCCACATGTCTACTGCATATCTGAAAAACTGTCACAAGTACTCTTAGAGTATTGATTCAAAACAGAAATGTCCATGTTGAAGTTTCAATTTCTTTTCTGTCTGGGTTTTTTAATCACATATAATATAAATGCTATGTTGGTATTAAAATGCAAGCACTGTGTAAGCTGACCTCTGAAAAGCATTTGAAGTCCTTCAGCTGTGTATAAGGACTTTTTCTTTTTTAGCATAAAACCATAGCTTTCTTTTGAGTAGCTATCTGTAATTTATTGTTAGTATCTAGTTTAAGTACTGGCTTGCTATTGGAAGCAGTGGAATCTTGGTCAGATCAAATCTAATGGATTTCTTAACTTCTGAAAGAGTTTCATAACTAAGTCAGTAACTGCATGATTTTAAACCTGCAAAGTTTATCTTCCTTGCTAATAGAATTGCAAATACTTATTTTCTTGTTGTTCTTTTTGTAGATAACAACAAGAGAAGATATCAATTCAAAACAGGCAACAAATATCAAAACAGACCTGGAGCCTGAAGCATTCCGGCCAAATCTTAGTGATCCCAGTGAATTACTACAGCCAGAACAAATCGAAAAGGTATTAACTTATACATGTCACTCTTTAGTGTTGTATATTAATGTATGACGAACACTATGACCATAGTGTAAAACACATCAGGAGGAAGACCTTGTGTGATATTAAATGCATAAACACAACACAACTTGTAGATAAACTGTTGCTTTTTTCTCGTCATAACTTTCAATACACCATGACAACACTAGTCTGTATTCATGCTTAATTCATTCTTCCTTGAAAACAGCTTGGCTTTTACTGCTTTTGCAGTTCTTGCTGTTCAGTCCAAAGTTGTCTCATTAAATGTGTTTATTGAAGGTTTAGATCAAGAGTGATTGCATTCAAAGACACAGGAACAGGAGAGCAAGCATCCTTTACCCCTGTTGACTTAAATGATGTAGTTCCCCAGTTCTGAGACACGGTATTGTTACGCACAAACAGATATGTGGTTTTACTGTCTTCAGATAAACCTTTTGGAGACCTTACCAAACACATGTTCATCAGTTGGTAAATCATTATTCTTCAGGTCACTGGTAGAGCTAGGAAAAGAAACCTGCTTGAGAGACCAAGGGTAGAAAACATGCAGGTGAAACTTCAGGGTTGGTCTGAAGTTTTAAACTACCTTTTAAGGCCACTTGTAGTTCAGAAGAACACAATCAGCTTTCATTTACATTTTCAAAAGTATTCATTAAGGAGGGTTGTTGTTACCTTGTTAACAGCTCACAAAGTCTCTTCCACCACGGACCATTGGATATCCATGGACTCTTGTCTACAGTACTGCAAAGCATGGCATGAGCTTGAAGACTTTGTATCGAACTATGCTGGGATTAGACACACCTGTGCTGTTGGTTATCAAGGACAGTGATGGACAGGTAGGAAAATGTTTACATGGAGGTAGGGGACCCATCAAGAAAATGTTTGAGGAGTATAAAGGAATAGCTGAAACTTCAGTCTGTCATGGGAGAGAAAATTACGTGCATCAAGGTGATTTTCCCCTGGTAGTTACCTAGAGGCTTTTAAAAATGTGTTTCACTGTCAAGCAGTCCTTTGACATAATACATTTCTAGGAAATACCTTAATGATGCAAGTTCATTGTCATAATGCATGAGTTTCATAACACCCAGTTGCTGAATTTACTTTTAATATTCTTTTTTTTAAATTCACTTAAAGCACGGGAAATATAGTCTCCAAAACTTTCTGATTGTGGAAGATCTCGTTGAGTTGGAATGTCATTGCCAACTGTGGCTAATGCTTCTTGGTACATTCTGTGGCTGTAGCCAACATCTCTCACTCAAGGGCTGCAGGATCTTTGCTGCGTAGTAAATTTTTGTTCTTTGAGTCTCTGTAGGTGTGTTCTATTCTCCTTTGACTGGGGTATGAATTCCAGGACGTGGATCACATCTCACCATTTGAATAGCAAACATCCTCTCTTGAGTATACTAGTAACAGGTGAACATTACAGGCAGCATGAGACTTTGATTCTTTCTGAAACTCATGAAAGCCAGTTACTGCAGTCATGAAGAATTGAGAGCCACTGCAAAATCTGTAGCATTTACTTCACTTACCTGTCTCACTTTGGTAACCACTGTTTTTATTTTCAGGAAACATGGGCTCATATCGCCTCATATCATTCAGGGGGTCTGAAAATTGTGTATGAAGGGTATGTTTTCTGATTCAAGTCACAACTTTTTTCCTTCTGTTTCCTGTCTCGGAGATCCCTTAAAAAGTAAAATCCCATCCAAATCTCTGCTGGTAGAGCACTTTTTCCCAGAAGTTCTTTAAAAGGGAAATTTTCTTCATTTACTTTTTAATCTTGAAGACTGAAACTGTGCAGTAGACTTGAGATGTCTCAACAGTCTCTTCAAATGTACTTAAGTAACTTCCCTTCTCTGATTCCCTTACTAGCTTCTCAAGATTAATTTGTAAGATACCTACTTCCTAGTACCTAATGCCTGTGTCCCTTTTCTGGTAGGGCTGTCTTGCCACCAGCATGTAGTATTGCTCTGTTGGTGAAAGTACTCAGATGACCTTCCATATATGACTATCTTGACTTGAATGTTCAAAAACTGTCATGGTTTTTTTTTTTTTTTTTTTTTTTTTTTTTGTGAAACAAACAATGACAAATCTTGTTTATCATCTTCATCTTGATGATGCCCAGGAACATGCACGAAAGTGTTCCTTGGACTTTTGAGTCATATAGCCACTGAAGTTATCGTTCACAGCATATGCCAGGTCTTACCTACGTTCCACACAGGAGTGAGTGAAATCCATGTGTATTCAGCAAGCAACATATGCTACAGAAGGAAAGTTTCAGACAAGTTTTACATGCTCAGTCCTTCACCAGTGTAGTGAATGGTGTTTTCAGTAGTTCTGTCTCTCAAGCTATTAATGAGAATTTTATGAAAATTTGCATTTGACAGCAGAAAATTAGTTTTACAATATCTTTGCTTTCAGAATCTATGGAAATTCACTGTAGAGTCTTCTTTCTACTCTTGATGCAAGGTTCTACAGTCATGAAAAATAAAGACAGTAATAGCCTACTGTGCCCTGTGATGGTAATTAATCAGGGTCATCCATTTTTAAAAGAAGCTATTGATTTTTTGAAAGAGGTTAATTTATCTTTAATACATTGTAGCTTCCTTGCAGATAGTTGTATAAAACTGCTTTCCATGACTTAAAAAGAACCTGACTACTTTTGTTATAGGAGAGTGTATCCAAAATTAGTTTACTAGCAATACGCTAAGATAAATACTCTTTATGCCCTTCCAGAATGTGCTTTAAGAAAGACCAGGTGTTTTCATATTTTATACTCCAAGATCACTGCCTGTTTTCTGAGCTATCTGGTTTGGAGAAGATCCCAAATGAGATTCAGCCTTTTTGAAGAATGACAGAATTATGACCAGATAGTTTCTTGCCACTTGCTGAACATACCTCCTCAGTCCTTTTTGGCATTCCTTGTTCTGCTCACTTTATAACGTCTATGTTTATGAAAGATACTGGGTTTGTCTTATACTCGGGTGAGGAGGTACTTTTCGTTCAAATTAGAATTGATTTCCTGGGCTATTTTCTCTGAGACCCTGTTCTTTGTTCTCCATGTTTAAGAAGACAGCCTTTATCTGATGTTGACAATAAATTGAGTAAGAAGCAAATGTATCTTGTAACTTTTCATAATGTGGTTCTTTAAAGGCTGCTAAACCTCACCCTGTTTTGTCTTTCCAAAATCTTCTCCAATCTTGATTTCTTTTTAAAAATCAGTTAACAATTTTACTTAAAGGGCTGTAAAAAAACCCAACAAAGCAAACCAACCAAACCACCTAGCTTAAACAAATAAAGCTTTATTTGTTTAAAAACTGAACATTGAAAGTTGAATCTGAAGCCATCTAAATTGCCTGCTGGAGTCAATTCTAGGAGATCCTCTAATAAAAGTGCCCAAGAAATCTATAGATATCTACGTTACAGTTGTTACCGGACTGTCTGTCTACCTACTGGTATGTGTTTCTGGTGTCTACTCTGACAGCCATCTAAAAAAAATTCACACCTAATTCCTGAACATGAGTCACTAAACAAATGGTGGTCCAGAAGTGGAATTCATGCAGTTAACCATGCCAAGGACTGTCTAGTTTTATGAATCATTCTTTAGAGTGTATCATGTACACTGCAAAAGTATGAAACGTGGAGGCTAGAATTGGGCATTTTAGGTACTCAACAACTAGCTACAGCAATCTTATCTCATTCAGAAACCCTATAATCATCAACCTCAAAGGACTAAAATAACAGCTCTTTTGCTGTAAAGCCCAATTCGGTAATGCTGTTTATAGCAACAATGTGATCTTTCAAGACCCAGTTTTGTTGATGAAAGTGTAGAATATGTACAGAGGTTGTGGAATCCCAGTTCCTGGAGGTACTCAAGACTGAGTCATGAGGATGAGGAAGGATGGTTTTGTTATAAATACAGAGGCAGAACCAGAAAATAACTTTTATAAATACATTTGAAATAAGAACAAGCAAAACAAAAAGGTTCAGCACACTGGGGAGCAGGGGGGGTTTCTGCTCTGCACCATCGGCCCCATAATGATGATGATGGCGATCATCATAACCTGCGAAAACAAACCCCTCACCCTTTAAAGTGTTTTCTGATACATATTCATGAGATGGGTGTGTTTTAGTTCGCACAAGCATAATGGAGTTTCTCAAATTTTCTCAACTTTTCTGGTGTTGAGGGGAGGTTGTCTGGTGTTTTTCACTCTATCCTGCATGCGCAATCCAGCGTTGCTGGGGGCTTCCGACAGGGGTTCCTCCAGTGCCCCTCCACACTCGCAACAACAGTCCATATGAGTCTGTGCTCATGCAAGGAAGAAAAACCCCCAACCCACACACATAGCAAAACACTAGCAGCACCCATGCTCCACATATTCAAGTCACTATATTTTTAACATGAATCACCACCATATTCTTCACAGTTGCATCCAGAGGGTAGTGGTCAATGGCTAAATAATCAGATGGAGACTGGTTGACATGCCTGTGGGACAAAATTTTTAGTGTAGAAACTGTTGTGATAGGACAAGGGGTAGTAGTTTTAAACTAAAAGATGGTAGATTTAGGCCAGATTTTACAAAGAGAGTGGTGAAATAGTGGAACAGGTTGCCCAGAGAAGTGGTAGATCCCCCATCTTTGGAAACATTCAAGGCCAGGTTGGATGGGGCTCTGAGCAACCTGATCTAGTGGAAAGTGTCCCTGCCCATTGCAGGGGCTTGGACCAGATGACCTTTGAAGGTCCCTTCCAACCCAAACTATTCTATGGAAAATATTCATGCAGTTACTTAAACCTAGAGTTTTCTGTATTTCAGCAGCCTATTTTGTTCTGTTCATGAATCAAACTTTCTTAATTTTAATTCAATATGGACTTCTACCCTGAAAGATGCTCTAAATTCAATTACCTGCGTACGTTCAGCAATTGAAGTTTGCAAAATGTTTGACAGAGTAAAGTTAACATCCAAATTTCTGAAGTCTAGCCTACTGCCCCAGACACTTGAAATCATAAGAAAGAAAAAATCTCACCTATTCTGCTTTATAGAGAATACATGTACAAAGGTAAGAAAAAAAGGAAGAAAACAAACAAACAAAAAAAAGAGTACTGGTTTCTGCAAACTCTGTCAGTAGACTACAGCAATTAAATCTTCTAACTCTTTTATCTTTTTAATTTTTAACCTTCACAGTTACAGCTAGTGTAACCATTAGTAAAGATCAGGTAAAAATGAAATACTGTTTTGAAGTTCAAATTCTATTGTTGCAGAAGATATGTATGAAGTCAGGGTTGGAGGTGATTGGTTTTGTGACACAGAAATAACATTCTTTTAAGGTTTTATTTTGTTATGTGCTAAACAACTCGATAGAAACTTGAAGATCAGGGTAATCAAATAGGTATCTAAGGCTTTGATACTTGGTCAGTTGTCTTTGAAGGACAATGAACCAATAATTCTTGAAGTTCTTATGGAAGACTTGATTTTACAAAGAATATTAAAAGCCTTTAGCCAAAACTAAGTAAAGCATGCATAGAAGAATCCCTCTCCCAGCCTTTCCACTTTGAGACATTGCAACAATACTCAAAGTACCCGCTTAGAATGACTTACTACTATGTCTAAAATGTCATTGTCTAGTCTGAATCACTTTATGAAATCTTCTCATTTGAAATACATTTCAACTGAGCCAAGCCTATTTTTAGAAAAAGGACTTTAGCAGTAATATTCTTTCTAATAGTACAACTATTGTTTCTCTTAACTTAAAACTGCTGTTTCATTTCATGTTTAACTGCCTTGTCTGTAATGTAAATTTTGAGTTCTTCACAAATTATGGGGGAAAAGAACGCTGCAAGTCTTTGTAGGACTAAATGAGTGTTATGTTTAAGCCAGCTGATTTTCCACAAATGTTGAATAACAATGTTCAGATCTACTTAGTTCCTAATTTCGTTTTCCTCTTTCCCCTCCACTCCATATTGTTGTTTTAATAAACATTCCTCACCTCACTCATGCCAGAGCTGAGATAGACTTGCCTTTTTTTTTTTTTTTAGGACTACTGTTGCTGCTCTTTGATTATATGATCATTTAATGTTCTGTGCATGATTTACTACAAATCCTGCACTGGATGTTATATTTGGTCAACTCTCACTTGAACTTTCTCTGACCTATAAGGCCATTTAACTAGGAACGGGCTAAAAAAAAGTATAAAAAGCTGTAGTTCTTAACACTGGGGACTCATTTCAAGACTACTTTAAAAAAAAAAAATGCTGAGGAAAAAAAGACAAACCAAAAAAAGCCTTCTGGATTGTAATAGGAAAACAAACTTTTCTTTAAAGAATTCCTTGATTTTGGTCTGATTTGGTGTGATTTCCCCAGAAAGCAAAACATAAATAGTAGTTCCTTTCTCTCTTAAGCCAGTTATTGCTGTTTAGACTGCGGCATAACAGAAATGTCTTGCTAGCGTTTGATCCTATATATTCAATGAAATAAATGTCTGTGCAAAAAAAGGCTTGGGGTAGTTTTCCTGTGAGCTTGCATTAAAACAGAGGTACAGAAACTTACACCTCATTTCATGGAACTTCAAGCTTTTAGACTGAATTTGCTATTTAATAATGTATCTGGAGCTGATACAAACAGGTCTTTGAAAGTGAACACCTTTAGCTGTCTTACTTCATTTCATCGCTTTGTGAGGTAAGTTTAAAAATTTCTCCAGAGAATCAAATTTTAGAGTGTAAATATTGGTCACAGGTATGCTCAGAGGTAATTCTCTTCACTTAAGGAGCAGGAGTAAAAGTATCTCATCAGTGTAGTGATATCTTGTTCTTAAAAAATACATAATATAGATGATAATATAAAGAAGCTTCTGTAAGTCCTACCTATCTTCTGCTCTGTAACACTGGGGTCTCCACAGTGACTTCTAAAATGTGCAGTACTACCCGTATCAATTTAATTTTGTTTGCTATTGTACATACTTCTTTCAAAATTATTAAAAGTTTATTGCAAGAGATGACTGCTTGTATTTGGCAAAAATATTTCAAAACATCTGCTATTGGCATGATTGATCCATTAGACTTAAGACCCAGTCTGTGCGTTGTCAGGATGTTTGAAGAAAATTTATCCCTGATAATCTTTAGAAGACTAGCAGGTTTTTTTTTTCCTCATAACTGGGCAGTGGAAGGTTGTGTCTTGAAGGCAGGAGGATGTTTTGTTTCATAATGAGCACATCATTTCTTTTCACGACTCTTCATTCAGTCTTGCTATCTTCTATTTCAATTAGAAGTTTCTGAACAAGACACTTTCTGAACCATATAACATTCCTGAAAAACTAGAAATTTTATATCAGTGGTTCTGAACTGGAACTCATGATTGACCTGGGGCAGTTCTTAGTTGTATATAATATTTTAGTTCCTGAATAGAGCTAAACATGGAAAGGAACACTTGGAAAACCTACCTGTGGTCAAGGAGTTTCTTACAACGGGCTGAAGAAAATGGTTTCTACTTTATATCCTTAACATAATCTAAGTCAAGACGCTTAGCTTTAATGTCTTATTCTCATCAGTCTCATGCTTCTCAAACTTACTGTTTAATGAGAACAAAAGCACAGAAACTTCATTTTGTTTGTTGGGTTTTTTTTTTTCTTTCTCATACAGACAAATGAGAGAGTGCTAGTGGAATGCTTTGGTACTTATATCCACTCTGTTCTTGCAGATGTTGAAGCCAGCTTCCTACTAGCAGCAGAAATACTGATTTTGGGAGGGTTGTACTTCATGGGGTATAGTTAATTTTGCATAATTATGCAGAGGAGTTTTTTTCTAGTTATTCTAGTTCCTGAGAAATTAATGCTACTTCAGAAATCCAATAATCAGTCCCATAGACCTTAACAACTGTTAGAAAGTTCTTATTCTTGAATATTATAAATACTCTTATTACTCAGCAAAAGCTTAGTTAAAATCTCTCAGTTGTAAGACACAATAACCAGTGTTTACCTGTTATTTGGATTGGAATGAATAAATTAAATGAAAAATAACTCATAATGCAGCTAGAAAATTACTGAAAATAGCCTAGTTGAAATGGAAGAGGTGTTACATATGAAGGAGCAGGACCTTTTGGTCTGAAATTTTAAAAATATGTACATTGTTTCTGAGAATTTCCAGAGTTTAGTTTTTAATCCTTTTTTTTTTTTTTTTTTTACCCTGGGTTCACTTTTTATTGAGGAAGAGTCCTCTTAACTTTTCTAAATTGTACCACAAAGCACCATGCCATATCTCAATCAATGTACTTGGGACTGTGATACCATGTAAGGCTTATCCTGTAAAGAATTCTCAATCTGGCAAGATTTACAAGCTTTTTTGTGTATCAGTTGTTATCATTAGAGATTGCAGATGTTGTGTAGTTTTGCTTAAGTATTTTCTCCTGCATTTTTTTTTTTTTGTACAGGTTTTTGGTGCACTAGCATCTGAACCATTTAAAGTGAGCGATGGCTTTTATGGCACTGGGGAGACGTTTATGTTCACTTTTTCTCCAGATTTTGAGGTAAGTAGTAATAACTTTATATGCTTTTGCTTCCCCCTTCCCCCATGCATTATATTAAAATAATTACTGAATAAATCTAACAGTAAATAATCTGAAAGATTCTAGGAGTTGGCCCAAAAAATGTCACCATACTAGTTTTTCTATGGAATCCATAAGCATGCAGTAAAACGGTAGAGTTTGCATAGTGAAAAACATGTTCAACCTGACTCTTTCATTGGGCTGAAGGTTTTTCTACTACTTAAAATTCTACCAGGTGTCTGCCTGAAAACACAAAAGCTACATTCCTTTTAAAGGGCATAACATCTAGTCTAAGCATGATTTCTTGGTGTTTTTTATTGTGTAGAAATTCTAGTGCTCAAAGATCACATCTTGGAACTGTTTTATTTTAAATGGTATAAAACATAAGAGATTTTTTGTCTGCATGTATCTGTTCCCTGAATTTTCTGTGTAAACTTGGTAACTTCATAAATTGACCTCTAACCACCCATAGTCTGTTTTTACTGATGTTTGGTTTTCCTTCTGCCCAAATGAAAAGTTCAGGTATTTTAACTTGCTAGTCTGTTTTTGTTTTAGTTTGGGGTTTTTTTGTGGTTTGGTTTTTTTTTTTTATTAGGTTTTCAAATGGACAGGAGACAACATGTTCTTCATTAAAGGGGACATGGACTCCCTTGCTTTTGGTGGAGGAGGGTAAGTTATTGTTTCTTTTTGTTTTTAGAGACTTTTAAAAATATGTATGTCTGCACTCCTTTGAAAAGAAAGCTTGGAATTGACCTCAGCTTTGATAACTCAGGATTCAACAGTTACCAGCGGAGAAAGATTTAGTATGTCAGATGTTTGGAGTCCTATGTTGAGGAAAGTTAAATAGGAGGATTGTCTTTAGCATAGCATGGTATCAGGTTTCAGCCCTGCAAGTTTATGATGGCTTGCATGCTCTATTTGCATGTGTGTCTTGGTATACTCAGAATGGACACAAAATACTACGATTCTGAAGGTATGTAAATGTGAAAACTATATGTAACTAGACGAGGCTTGAATTGAAACTCTACTATCCCCAGACATGCTAGTGTCTTTGGAAATTATACTTTGTCTCCCCCCCCCTTTTTTTCCCCCGTGGAAATGCGTAAGCTTCTGGGATGTTTCACTTATTCATTATCAGCATTCTCCTCGCGTTTAAGAGCACTGTTATGCCTTTTTCTTGACACAAATGGAAGGGGCTGAAAACTGATGAATTCTAGTCAGCTTTTTATTTCGGAATAGCCGAAAGAGGGATATTCCCAAATTAATAATAAATAATTTTTTTAAATCTTTGCAGCTTCAACTTTATCAAGAGCTATGAGGTGCTTCTGTTGAAAAGGAATTCTATAATTCCTCCTTTTTCCTGAGTTCTGAATGAAAAATACATTCATAAGTTTAATGCTTACTCCCTCAGTCTTTTGCTTTAATACATTGTCTGTCTTACAGAGGGGAGTTTGCTCTTTGGCTCGATGGTGATCTCTACCATGGAAGAAGTCATTCATGTAAAACATTTGGGAATCATACACTTTCTAAGCGAGAAGACTTCATTATTCAAGACATAGAAATATGGGCTTTTGAATGAGTATTTTAACTATTTCTACAGGGTATTGTCCCAAACCTGACATGAATCGGTGCAGCTCAAAAATCCTGAGGAGCAATATAATACACTGGTTTACCTTTTTGATTTTTTTGTAAGTTTTTGGCACATCCATCTAGTTATTTTTAAATAGCAGACTTTTTTTTTTTTTCCATGCTCTCACATCTGTAATATACCGTCCTACTTTTTCTAAGCTGTAGACACTTTTACAAAATACAGACCATGTGGACTAAAAAACTAACATTAGTTACTTTGAGCCTACTAAATTTTCTTATTACAGTTGCCTCCCAGGTTTCCCACACACATCTTTCTGCAATCCTGCTAGGGGGCTGCTTCATTGAATATAGGTTATTATTTTTGTATTGAAATTATGTCTATGAATGAAGTTGCCCTCTCTGAACCTATACAAGAAGAAAGCTGCGTGTGGGTATTTGGCAGCTGTACTGCAGAGATTGGTCTGGACCAATGATGGATTAATTCATATGGTGCCACAAAGAGATGAGAAGCCTAGCATTCCTTCTTAACACATACCAGTACACATATGGTGAAGTTAGAAGATACTCAAAGTAAACAGTGCCACTTGTCTTGTTTATTGTTCATGCTTAGAAAAAAGTCAGTTAATATGTGTTCTAGCTGCATGCTGATTGTATTAAAGACTGTTTTGCACATACTGTTAATGATCTGCAGGTTTGGGACAAATACTGACTATATTGAGCTATGTGGCAAGGACTTATAAAATAGCAGGGGAATGTAAGAATATGATATTTCCACAAAATCAAGAGGCTAAAGCAAGCAAAACTTGGTGAACAATTTGTAGCTATAGTAGGGCATTAAAAGTACAGAAACAGATGCATCTTTTTTCAACATAAAGTGTCAGATATATACTGTTATACTGTTGTAGCCGTGTAGCACATCAACTCCAAGAATATAGCTTATTCCTGTCCAAAGAAAAAAATAGTTGTTGATGTTTTTGAGTGGGTCTATGTTGTAAATTTACAGTTAGCACCAGCTCTGATTAAAATGAGATAATGTACTATAGGTAGACAATATTGTAATTCAGTAGACTCGTGGAATATGCAAACTTACTGTCATGTGACCTCAAAAAAAATGACAGGCTAGAATACAGTTCCAGTAGCTCTTGTCCACTTTTGTAGGAAAATTGATAAGCCATTGTGGCAATAACAGCTCAACAAAACCGTTTGTTTCAAAGCTTTTATTCTATGTTCTGCAAAAACAAAACAAAAAAAAAACCAAAAACAAAAAAATTGCTGTTAAGTGTGACAGTGACTGACTTTGTGCTGAAATTTCAGCTATTTCAGATGAACATTGTATATTATCTTGTAAATTAATGTTTAAAGTAGTTTTGTTATTATAGAAAAGTGTTGATTGACGGGTTGCTTATAGCACTTTAAATTATTCTAGAAATGGAATAAAAGCCAAATGGGTTGGCTTAAGTAGATGTAGTTGTATATTATTTCAAAACATTTACATCTTTGGAAAGTTCTAAAAACTTATTTGAAGACAGCTTACTGCTATGGTAATGAGAAAGGGCAGATGTTTCATCTATAATATGCTAATGCTCAATGTGAATAGAAACACAGGGCTTTGTTTCCTGTCTCTATGTATAGCTCTTTATCCTTATTAGAACTTAGTACAATGTGTAGACTGAATGTTTACAAGATAAGGAACTGTAAATAAATTGAAATGGCTTTTCTCCCCTTTGGTCTTCCACAGCAGTATTATTGTCTTTGTGGAGTTAAGACTGATTATTACAACAACAACAAAAAAATCCTGTAATGGATTTTAAGTACTATAAGGTCACAGTGATGTATAGCAAATAAATCAAAATATATGTAAAAATAAACTTGAGTTGGAGTTTATTTAGAAGCACAAATGCAGATTATTACTGTTCATTTAATAATGTTACTGTGTGTATATAGGATGCACTTGCTCATCCTTTTGGGGATTTTTGGTTTTCTGAAAGTCCAATGGGAAGTGGGTGAGAGTGAAATAGGCTGTCTTCAGCCATTTTCAAAAGGCGGGGAGGGTGTCTCAGATTATCCTTGCTGACAAAACCCATTAATTCCAGTGTTTAGTCTCTATCCTAAGATCATATTGCAAATAAAGCCTATTTTAAATGCTACTGTGAAGAATTTTATAAAGAATTATACTTTGAGGAACTGCATAAAAGCACAGAAAATACTCAGTAGCTGAATATCTCTGAGTATTGGAGCAGTCTTAGGCACTGAGTGGGGGTGGGGGATGGAGGACAGAAAGTGGAAATCAAGAAGAGTATAATAAGCAATACAGTAGCAATCATGCTTGTAGAAATACTAAATTAGTTAAGGAACAGAAAGAGAATCAAAAGTATAAATGATCATGGTAACACTGAGTGATGTGACTGGCTGTGTAAAGGATCTACTAATGTTTGTTTATCAATGAAAGAGGGTGAATTTTGTTGACTAAAGGTGTAGTTAACTTCTGCGTGACACATAAAAGGTGAGATCAAAGGCACTGTCTTGGTGTACCTCCTGTTTTCAATTCAATACAGATTTTCTGCAGTATGACTTCTTTCCATCTTTTCTGGCAAGGTTTGCTTCTGTGATTGTAAAGAGTTGAGGTTTGGCATATGCTGGAGGCTTTATGAGCTACACTTTGAAAGAGTTTGGTGCCAGAAAACTGTCTCATCATACAGTACTCAGATGAATTCATTGACTAACTTCATGTTTTGCTCAGATACCTGGGATTCTTACCACATCATCTTTCAGCTCTAAATCCTGTCTTTTGTTAATTACGGCTTTTGTAGAATCTGCAAAAGGCCATGATTTCTCACGTATGGCTTGTGCTTGCACTCTCCTACTTACCTATCTATGCTACATTAGATTTTTCTTTTTGTATGGGAGTTAGCATGTCTGCATGAAATCCAGTCTTTGAAGAGGGGTAAAAATACTACTCACTCAATTTCAAATTAAAAAAAAATAAAGTGATCTGAATACTCCACAGTATTCCTCACTCAGGACTTGAATCTTAAATCTCACTTTCATGTTCTTCCTCTGTAAATGAACACATCATCAGTGTGTTTTACTGTTGTCACAGCAATAGAGAGCTCAAGGGAGCCATAAGGAGCTCAACCTTTACTCTTTCTTCCCTTATGAGTACATGTTACTGCAGTATGAAATAGAGCTACACTCTACTGGAGCAGAGGGAGAGAGTCCAGGTGAGTGAATGATGAATGCTTATTCATAGCATGGTAATGTATAACCCAAAGTGGTCCTTCTGGCAGTCGCACTGCAGCATCGCCCATGTCAGGTCTGTTTAAGCTCTGCTTTCTTCTGTCCTGCTTACCTGATAAACTTTAATCCTTGTTGACTTTCTGTTGTAGTAGTTATGCTGCTAGCAGTACACATGGCATTGAACACTAGACTACTTCGTGTGCCCTGTGGTGACAGGAGTGACTTTAGTTGAGATGTTGGTGTGGTGCAGCATGTACATAGCAGCTGAAGGAGCTGTGGCAACAGGGCTTGCCAGTATTTGTTCTGTGTTCAGTAACAACTGAACAACTTGCCACAAATATTACACTTTCCACTACAGCTAATTTTATTTCAGTAGCCTTCCCTTGTAATACTGAATCTCGGCTGTACAGAAACATTTTAAAGAAGGAATTACTACCATGGAGGAGGGACCTGATTTCTAGTGGGTGGGATAATATGTCCAGTGAAGCATCCACTCACTTCATCCACTGAAGTAGCTGTTGTATGACTTGAAAAAATACAAAGGTGTGAAAGTCAAATTTATTTATTCTGATACAAATTCCATACTGTCACTTAAGCAATAAAGATATGTTCGGAATATGGAAAATGCACCTTACTGTACCTACAGAAGAACGTTTCAGTAGCAAACTACACAACCCTTGCAAGAGCAACACAAGCCTCAGACAGGAAAATGAGGGAGATATGTTACTTATCAGAAGAAAAGTTCTTGCAAATAAAACATTTGGGGGGGTGTGAATGTAGTATTTAAGAAAATAATATGCAACTGTAAGCTAAATGAGATAAACTAAGTGTTGCTCACTCTTAAGGGGTTTATTTTTGAAGCAAGTCAGAAATAGGAAAAAAGTAAAATCTTAAAATCTATGAAGACTGCTTCAGCCAAGCAGGTTTTGACCTTTATTATCTTACTACTTAGAAATTGTGTAGAATATTTAAATTTGACAGAGGTCACAGTAGTTTCACAGGACTGTAACAGTTACAATGTAGTAGGAGAGTTAGACTGGATAATTTATGGGGTACTTCAGTTGCTTTTTAATGAATTCAGATTTATTTTCTCCATCTATTTTTGCATGGATAAACTTGTCACATATCTTTATGTAAAAAAAGTTATAAACCTACATGAAATGCTTCCATATATCATAAATTACATCAATATTTAATATTTCTCTTACATAAGAACTGTAAATACTTTTCCAAGTTTAAAAGGCTTTTCATGGTACTCCGAGTGAAATGATGAAGAACAAATGAGACAAACCATTAGGCATTGCATATGTGGTTTTCTTATCCAGTTAGAAATGAAATACTTTGGAAAAATCAAAAAAGGTGATTTTTTTTGTTGCATCATTTTTTTTTAACATTGCATTGGGTTGATTATGAACACGAGGCTTAAATCTGCAATGAGCTATAGATTTCTGATGTATAATAGTGATTGCATTGTTACACAGCTGATCTAAGGAATTAAAGGCAAGGGGAGGTTTGAAGAGAGCTTGTGAGCTTGAAGGGTATAGTGGGTTTTTTTCCCCTTCAAATGTCATTTGATCTAATGTTACCTTTCTCTAAACGTATAATCTTGGTTTTATCCTATATGGTAAGTATAAATGCCTGTATATTTGAGGGTTCCAATATCCAAGGAGACATCATTGTTTTTATAAATACATTAGCAACAAAAGGAGGGCCAAGAAGAATCTCCATCCTTTCTTTGTTGCAGTGGGAAATGGTGAAAAGGCTGAGGTACTTAATGCCTTCTTTGCTTCATTCTTCGAGGGTAAGACAAGTTGTTCTCTGGGTACTTAGCCCGCTGGGCTGGGAGGCAGGGATGGGGAACAGAGTGAAGCCTCCATAGTCCAAGGGGAAATGGTTAGAGACCTGCTACACTGCTGAGACACAACAGTCTATGGGGTTGGATGGGATCCACCCAAGGGTACTGAGGGAGCTGGCACAAGTGCTCACCAAGACACTTTCAATTTATCAGCAGTGCCAGCTAACTGGGGAGGTCCCAGTTGACTGGAGGTTAGCAAATGTAGTGCTCATCTACAAGAAGAGTTGGAAGGAGGATCTGGGGAACTACAGGCCTGACAGTCTGACCTTGGTTCTGGGGAAGGTTATGGAGCAGATCATCTTGAGTGCTATCATGCGGTATATGCAGGACAACCTGGTGGTCAGGCCCAGTCAGCATTGGTTTATGGAATGTGGGTCCTGCTTGACTATCCTGTTTTTCTTCTGTGACAAGGTGACCCTCTTAATGGATGAGGGAAAAGCTGTGATTGTTGTCTATCTGGACTGTAATAAAGCCTTTCACACTGTTTCCCATAACCTCCTAGAGCAACTGGCTGCTTTGGGCTTGGATGGATGCACTCTGCTGGGTAAAAAATGGGCTGGATGGCCGAGCCCAAAGAATGGTGATGAATTCAGTTAAATCCAGTTGACAGATGGTCTTAAGTGATGTTCTCCAGGCCCCAGTACTGGGCACAGTGCTTTTTATCAGTGATCTGGACAAGGGGATGAAATGTATCAGTAAGTTTGCAGACACCGAGTTGGGCAGGAGTGTTGATCTGCTTGAGTGTAGGAAGGCTCTATAGAGGGATCTGGACAGGCTGGGTCAATGGGCTGAAGCCAATTGTGTGAGGTTCAACAGGACTAAGGGCTGGGTCTTGCACCTGGGTCACAAAAACTGCCTGCAGTGCTACAGCCTTGGACAAGAGTGGCTGGAAAGGTGCCTGGCAGAAAAGGACCTAGGGGTGTTCTCAACAGCCGGTTGCATATGAGCCAGCAGTGTGCTCAGGTGGCCAAGAATGCCAATGGCATCCTGGCTTGTGTCAGCAATAGCGTGGCCAGCAGGGACAGGGAAGGGATCTGAGCCCTGTACTCGGCACTGGTGAGGCCACACCTCGATTCCTGTGTTCAGTTTTGGACCCCTCACTACAAAAAGGACATTGAATGACTCGAGCGTGTCTGGAGAAGGGCAACGGAGCTGGTGCAGGGTCTGGAGCACAGGTCGTACGGGGAGCGGCTGAGGGAACTGGGGGTGTTTAGTCTGGAGAAGAGGAGGCTGAGGGGAGACCTCATCGCCCTCTACAGCTGCCTGAAAGGAGGGTGCAGAGAGCTGGGGATGAGTCTCTTTAACCAAGTAACAAGTGATAGGACAAGAGGGAATGGCCTCAAGTTGCACCAGGGAAGGTTTAGACTGGATATTAGGAAAGATTTCTTCACTAGAAGGGTTGTCAAGCATTGGGACGGGCTGCCCATGGAAGTGGTTGAGTTGTCTTCCCTGAAGATACTTGAAATGTATGTAGATGTGGCACTTAGGGACATGGTGTAGTAGTAGACTCAGCAGCGTAAGGTTAATAGTTGGATGCAATGATCTTAGTCTTTTCCAACCTAAATGATTCTTTTCTGTGTTCTGTCAGTTAAATGAAATACTGAGATTCAAGAAGCAGAGTGCCACTGGTCTGTTCTGTTGCTGAATGTGTTTGAATAAAAGTTACAGAAGTTCAGTTCTATTTACTACATTGCATAAAGGATAAAATAGGTGAGTTCCCCATCTCCTTTGTCACTGAATTACATTTCAGCTGAGAAACTTGCCTTGCAGCTTAGTTTGTCCTTGTCTCTCTTGCCCCTTGTATTAGTATATGCATTATAAGAAACAGTTATAGCATAGTCTTGTCCACAGTGACTTCTGGTGGGCACGCAGGAGCCTTCAGAATAGTCAAATGTTGGTAATATGTTGCTCATAAATGTTTAAACAAATGAAACTTCTATGAATCTCAGCATTTACTTATGTGTAGATATGCTGAAATTTCAGATCTTAAGACTGGGTCAAGATCAGTTGTTGCCTCCAAAGTAAATGCTTAACTTGCCCTAATGAACTGGAGGAAGATGACTGCATCTGAGAATGGCAGCAGTTTATTTGGTGCAAGTCATGAGTCTGCCTCCCTGCATCATATGAGGCCAGAGCAGGAAATGCTAGAGTTAAATCTGTGATCCAGTTAGCCCAGCCGTTTTGTCATCAGGCATGCAACCAGGCAAAGATGGTTCTTGTGTGAATCAAAATTGTTGGCAACAATTGCTGCCTTCCTTTTGTGTAACAATTTCTTCATTAGAAGATAGAGTAGAAGAGGCACTTCACACTTCCATGTTCCTATCAAACAGGTAAGAAGAAGTAGGAAAACTTAATTTACTCTAAAGTACAAAAGGCAGGCTACTTTGTTGGCTCAAGACTTAAGTCAGGAAGATTTTTTTTATTTTTTTTTTATTCATACTTCAGCGGTGTGTGCCTAGTTGTATTCCAGATGTTTCCCTGAAGTACTAGATGGCATAAACTTCATATGAAATCACAGGCTCTTACTACATGCTTAAACATGCAGAGTATTGAAATGCACCCCTTATTGGTATACTACAGTTTGTTTTGGTACAAAAATATATCATTCCTACTGTCTTGGTTCAGTGAATGTAAGCAGATGTATATGATTCCTCACACAATGGTGAGGTGCTCTTGGCCTTTTAAGTCACACATAAGCATAACACTGAAAAAAACATCTGTGGTGAAACTCCATGTCTGCTGTGTTGCCCTGTGGTAGGATGAGAGTTCTCACGAGCAGGAGTATGTAATTTACTTAACACTTATGTAACTTTAGTGTGTGTTCTTTGTACAGGTATTTTGTGTAAGGACTGTTTCATTTCCATGTATTCTCAAATCTTGTTCTGGTGCTTTGGACAGAGAAGCCTGCACAGGGAAGTATTTTAACTGCCTGGAAAAAGGATAGCGTACTTATATTTTGAAACAACTTACTGATGTTTTACTTCACAGAATATGCACATGTATTTCTTCTTTAGTGTGTGAGAGGAATAACCCAAGAAATAATTAATTAAGGGATTTATTTATAGTTCATGTATTCCTTTGACAACTAAATTTCCTCAAACGTTATAGACATCTGTAAAGGTCGTTATATAAAAACATAACAAATAAGAACATGCAGATAAATATTACGATATGTAAGTGTTACACTTAGAGGTCAGTTTTGCAGGTCACCTTAAGTAGTCTGAGACATTTCAAGAAAACATTGCTGAATAAGTTCCATCTTACAATTTAGATTCACAAAATACAACTGTGCCTAAAATATTAATGATTTACATAGATTCACAATAGACATAGTAATCAGTTCTTGTATCACTAACTTATAAAATATTTATTCACTGGAGCTTCAAACTGGAGTACCTGTACTCTCATAAGAAGATAGCAATACTTGTTTTATCACAGAAACAAGACGTTTATACACCTTTTCTTCTGTAAGAAGATAGTTGCTTTTCAGTTTGAAAGAATTTTACAGAGAAAAAAACTTACTTCTTTTTCATTATGCAAGTTACTTGACCAGCTGTCTTGCTCCGAATCAAATGCTTTTCACATGAAGCACATATTTATCGTTTTTACGGTAGTAGTTTAGAGAAACAGTGTTCTATATAATCCAGTAAGCATTATAGACTTTACAGAGGCTTCAGATTTGTGCGTAATACAAACAGGTTTAAGACCTAGAAGTATTAGTTCATTACCATTTACTCCTCTTCAGCATCACCTGGACTGAAATAGATTATTTCAGTGACATAAGAATGGTTCAAACACAAATGCTGTAAAATTAGGCCAGTGTTTCTGTGTAATATGAAACACCATTTTCCTTAAAGTTAGTTGATTTTGAGTTATGAACACTGTTTCCGTGACTTTTCTCACAGAGGTATACTTTAGTGGAAGATGCTGATTGTAGTCGGTCACTTTTTTGCTATATGCAACAGTAGAAGTATCTGACTATTTTATGTTATTTTTCCCTGTATTTGTAAGAACCGTATTTACGTCATCAGATGATACATTGCAAAATGTTGCATAGGAGGTATTTTTGATGTGACTATATATTCAGAACTTTTTTGTGCATTACACTGTTTTGGGTATTTTCACTCCCAACATCCATAACTCTAAATATGAAACTATCTAGTAACTTAGTTATATAAATACAATAAATATAAAACCTTATTTATAAAAAGAAAGATTTTGACTTTTATGTGATATGTAAGAGAAGGCTGTGTCAATAGTTGCCACAAGATAATACGGCAGTTATAGTTGCATACCCTGCTTGTAAAGGAAACAAATGTGGTATCCTTGATTCTTTATTCAAATAATGTTATTTTTACATGCATTTAAATAAATTAATCAGGAAATATGTGCACAAGATCACTTTCACAGATCAAACACGGTCTGAGTTTATATTGTCAATCAACTTCTGATCTGTTATGGTTTATATTCTCGATATCCCAATTTAGTTGGGAAGGTCTTGAATGTAAGAACAAGTAAAAATTGGAGTTCACTTGTAGCTATAAAAACCCATATTGCTATGGGTTTTTATAATCAACTGCTTATATTCAATACAGATTTTTCTCTTTATTTTTCATGTGGTAATTGTAATGTCTTGCAAGCTCTCCTTGTACAGAGGAAAATCCATTAAGATGCTTGTATTATCATGCAGCAGTTAAATATATATTTAGAAAAATGCTGTCTTTTTTTCTGTGTGGGTGAATGGGTGGAATCTTATCTTCAAACTGTGCTAATGCTAATAGCAAGGAAGAAGTGGAGAAGGGTTTTCCAAAACGAGTTGTTCTGGTTGTAGCATGCTTATTTTAATAAAGTAATTACGACATTATCATCCCTTCCTTGCCATAACATTTCTCCCTCAAAGTCCACCAGCCCGTGTTTCCTGGCTCTCATGAGAATCCCAACAACCTTATCTGAAATACGAACATATCTCTCAAAGAGTTCCCCAAAAGTGACTTGGATCTTGCCATCGGGCCGTGGCTTAGCCATTGATTCAATGATGAAGCACATGTCCCTAATCTCCCGGTGGATATGGGCCTCGGCTCTCTTGGCCCTTTCAGCAGTTTTGGTTCCTTCCTTTGGATGGCCATAGCCTTCATCTCCTTTGTGCAGGCGCGTGGACATGGCCAGCTCGTGGTCAAATTCCTCGCTGAAGGGATTCAGCTTCTGCGTTATGATGTGTTGGTCGGCCCATTCTTGCCATCTGTCCTTCAGGCTGTTAACGGGGCTGTATTTCCTGTGGGCTTTGATGCGTGCTTCTTCGCTAAACCTGTTTGCGCTGAAAGAAATAAAAAGGGTGTTTGAGGTTTGCATTACATCATTTAATTGCATGGTTCTGCTACTAATCTCTTGTATTAACACGGTTACTGTGTTTTTCCAGAGGAGATGCTAACCACCAGGTGGCATGAGTTCACTACTTCTAAATTAGTGCTTTGGGGTGTTTTGTCTGTGTTCCGGTCTGCACTCAAAAGCAAATTTGCTGGTCACAGCTTGATCTCATCAATGCTACCACCCTCCAGCCTAGATATGAGCCCATTTTGACAAACTTGCCCAAAATTACTTCATTCTGCATGGGAGTGAAGCAATATGTTGCTGTTTACCTGCACTTTCTATACCTTTGGTCAGACATGCAGCTCCACATTTCTGCCTGCCCAGCAGAGCCTGAAATCAGTCTGCCCTGTTATAGGTGGCAATAACTGTAAGTGTATGGTCTGGGTCCTCAGCTATTCTTGAGTGAAAAACAGAGGGTAGTGTCTAGAAAAATCTGTCCCATGTAGTAGATGTTGATGTTTAAAACAACAACAACAACAAAAAGCTAATAGAGTGCAGCAGCTCTGCCTATGCTTACATTTTTTAAGCATGGTTCTGAAGAGTTATTGAAGTCCAAAACTCATAGAAACTTAGGGCCACTGAGGTTTGTGTCAAGGTCAAAGGATGATGAAAGACCTTCAGAAGTCTTACTGATTTTTATTTTGTGTGTGTCTGCATAGCAACATCATATTGCTGAATGACTCCAGGCAGACAAATTGTTCATGCTCTTTCCTTCAGTGGCCAATCTCACATGTTTCGGAGGAGCTATAGATAGTCTTTGTGCTGTCCGCATCCTGTCATTGTGTCTATACAGAGCTCAGCTAGGGAGTATGTTGTGCTGTGGCTGTGTCAAAGTAATTTGTTTTCTAGAATTTTTACTTCCCAGAAGGCTGCTCTGAAACCTCCCCAGTCAGCTGAATATTAACAGTAACACCAGAGAACCAAAATGCAGTTAGCAAAACAGTACAGAGGACTGCAGAAAAAAAAAATGTTTCTCTGCTGTTGGGTGTTCCCTTGTTTTCTACTAAGCCTGTTTAAAGAATAGGAGTGATCGAGATGTCACCAGTTCAGGTCTGTGCACCAGAAGGATGCCAGTCCTGGACAGCACTCTAGTGCTAAAGCAAGAAGTGCAGAAGCTTGATGCCAGGGATAGAAAAAGGAGTAGTAACACAGGACCACTCCTTTAGCTGTGGAGTTGCCATTAGCTTGGCTTAGCTGTATTGAGAAAGTGTATTAAAAAAGCTCCAAAATACTCCTTCTCAATATGTGAAAAGCATCAGAAGAATTGAGCATATTCTTCTGTGGTGTGACTGCAGAGCATCCTGAGAGTAGGCAGTGTATATGTATCTGTGGTTTTGTGCATCTAAGTGATTAATAGGTAAGTGTCGGCAGGAAAGCATTAAAATACATCAGTGGGGTAAAGCTAGACAGTTTTGTTTCCCAACAGTAAACCAAATCCTACTGTATATAATTTGTTGTCATACAGATAAAGGGAAAGCTGTGATCCTTTGCCCCTTGACCTGAATTGTGGCTTCATTGTCCAGTGGATTGTGGGCACAGGGTTTGGTTACTCATGACAATTTGCCTTCTGAACCCAATGAATCTTCCCAATGCCATAGAAACCCTGTGCCAGAGCAGTTCTAACTCCAGATGAAGCTCACATTGATTGCTTTGCCAGCTCTTCACATGGGAAGGTATCAGTGGAGGGAGGGGAAAACACCCAAGTGAATCAAAATTGTCTAGAAGTGATACCAACAGTCTCAGTAGAGCTAATGAGCAGATACTGTCAGAGTGCTTATCCCTCAGCCACAGCCAGCTGTTCCTCCTTTTCTCTGAGGGACATGACCACTGAGAAAGTCCTGGAGCTTCAGTTCCCCAGATTGAGAGGAAAGAAGACAGTGAGTGAGATGGCATAACTCTGACTCTGAAAAGACTATCTGCCACAGAATCAGCTAGGTTGGAAAGGACCTTGAAGATCATCTAGTCCAACCATTGACCTCACACTGACAGTTCCCAACTACACCAGATCCCTCAGTGCTATGTCAACCCAACTCTTAAACACCTCCAGGGATGGGGACTCCACCACCTCCCTGGGCAGCTGTAGAGGGCGATGAGGTCTCCCCTCAGCCTCCTCTTCTCCAGACTAAACACCCCCAGTTCCCTCAGCCGCTCCCCGTACGACCTGTGCTCCAGAGCCTGCACCAGCTCCGTTGCCCTTCTCTGGACACGCTCGAGTCATTCAATGTCCTTTTTGTAGTGAGGGGCCCAAAACTGAACACAGGAATCAAGGTGCCTCTTACCTCTTTTTATTTAACTGTCTAGTAAGTAGTGTCTCCTTTTCCTACTGAAACCTTTAATTATCTTTTCTAGTGGAATAATATTATAACTATTTGTAATGTGAGTCACTAATGCATCTCTGGCTTCATATGCTTTGTTTCCACTAATACCAGTTTTGGGGTTACTGTAGTCATTGACTTCCCTTTGTGCACTAAATAGTAAATCGGATCTCATGGTGAATCAAAGAATTGTATCACTTTTACTGTGCCTTCAGCTGCTACCTGAAAGATGGAGATAAAGGACATTGCTGATGTGAGCTAGAAGGTATTCCAAATTTATTGCCTTGAGACTTGTGTAAAGAGATGCTCGTGTGGAATGTAAGTATCCTTGGTGCTGATTCTGGGTCTTGTAGAAAATGTAGCAGGCATAATCTAACTATTCTGATTCTAGCTCATAATTGGTTTGTGGTGTCTGAGGAAGGAGCATCCAAGCCTGACTGAAAGACCTTACCCCTCGGGGATATAGGTCCTACAGTGATAGATTTAAGTTAATGTCTGGACCAGATGATTTTCAAGGTCCTTTCCAACCTAGCTGGTTCTGTGATTCTGTGATAACCTTCCTTATCCTAATCATATTCTCAATGGTTGAAAAAAAACCACCATCTTATCTATTCTTTTGCTACTATCATGCCCCATGTGGGTTTGGAAAACTTTACTATCTTATTTTTTAATGCATGTTCTAATTTAACCATTTCTGGTGCCTGAAGTGCAATTTTCCTCATTGTTTAACTCAATGAAAACACAGTAAACTGTATACACATAAAAGCTTTTTTTTTCATGTTTGTACCACACCTACAGAATGGATTGTGGATCCAAAGTGAAGGCTGTGAACATTAATGCACTGTAAGAAGTGCTTTACCTTTAGCAATCAACTAAGTTAACATATTGACCAAAATTATCACCCTAAATGCATTCTGAACTTCTAGGAGGACAATGTCCATGTTCCACATTCCCTCTGATTCTTTCTGTAGGAGCAAGGTATTTAATGTTTTTAATCTTATTAATGTTTTGAGTTTCATATCACTGTTTGATCCCTTTGGCTTCTCAGCAGGAAGAAAATAGTGTTTCCTATGCCTGTAGGAGTTAATGTGCTTTCTGCTAAGGAAGCAACCTTATTCCAGTAAATATTGCAGCTGGAAATCATGAAGGTGCTGATGCAAGGGAAAAAAAAAATACTGGTGCTGATGCTTCCTTCCAGGAATATAGAGAGGAAAATGGGAGATTTGCTTTAACAACCATGTACTTATGGCCTTTTTGAAGAAGATTAAGCCATATTGAAAGGGTCATAAAAGTAACAGGCTGAAATAATGTATTCTGAGGCTTAAAAATAAATTTTTAAAAATGAGTAGTTAAAAAATCCAGTCCTGATAACAGCACTGTAAGCGCCCAAGATTACTTTTGTGTCAGATTTCAGTAGAAGAGAAAGCTGTAAGTCACACAGAGTATGTTATTTCCATCACTGGCACCTCAGTAAACAAGGCTAATCATTTTTTCCCTAGGTAGAAGCACTAAAATTAAAGAAAGTTTAACACGAAGATAATTACTTCATTTCTACTACAGCATTTTTAAAGTGAGCAATTTGTTTTAACTGAGGTTATTTACAGACAATATCTACTGCAAATGTATCCTCTTTTCCCACTGTATGTGTGAAATCTTTTTTTTGAGGTCCTAATGTCTGGCAAAGTGTGGTGTGCACGGTCTCTCCCAAAAGCAGGGGCCACAAACTCTCAAGCTCTAGGTTGCTGGAGAGCCTTTTTTCACTGTGGCTAGTAACCATTTGCTTCTTGTGGGAGTTGACTGGTTAGTTGTGCTGCAAATCATTATTCTAATCTCCAGCTTGAAGAGTTAAAAACAGTATGTGTTCAGATAGTTGGTACTTTTTAGTACATACAGCTGAAATCCATGACTCTGTTAGTCATAGCCCAATGCTGGTCATGGTAAACACTCATTAGCAGTGAGGTGTAACACCTGAGCAGTGGGAATGGTACAGCCTGCGTGACTGTCTGCAGAGGGATCACAAAGGCTGTTTTGGCATTTTCATCAGTGCTGGTCCCAGTTTTTCCTTTCTGAAATGGTGATTAGGATACAGTATGAACATACTGGTCCTGATCCCCTGATTCCTGCTGCCTTGCTCATCCTTTATACACAGGCTGATTGGGGGCCTTCTCATCTCAAATTGCCTCCTGCTCAGCTCATGCTCATGTTGTATGCATGTCGTGATGTGAGTAGAAGCAGTGGAGACCCACTGTAGCCCCACTACATGATGGCTCCTTGTAGGAGCCCATGTCCCAGTGCCAGCCTCTTCCCTCCCTGAGGGCTCCGG
Source organism: Athene cunicularia (assembly GCF_003259725.1). Classification (NCBI taxonomy): domain Eukaryota; kingdom Metazoa; phylum Chordata; class Aves; order Strigiformes; family Strigidae; genus Athene; species Athene cunicularia. The sequence continues at coordinate 133,890,602 of NW_020799095.1, forward strand.
CAGTTGAGCCCTGCCAAACCCTGCCTCCTGCCTTGGTTTAAATTTCACCTCCAGCTGTCCTCCCTGCCCAGCAAAGCCAGCAGGCAGTGTGTCTGCAGTGCCTTGGCCACAGTTCAGTGCACCCTGGCCTTAGAGGCTGCGCTCTCTTTCATCACAATATTACAGTTAGATGTGAGGTTTTACACTGAAACAGTTCAGGCTCAACCACACATTCCTTTCTGCTGTCGCTGTTCTGGGACATTACAAAGTTTATAAAAGAGAGGACTGGAGCAAACAGTGTATTGTATCCGTAACAGCTGCCTGCAGTTTCCCATCTTGCAGCATTGGACATATGGACCTTTTAATCTTTTATCGACAAAAGAGTGATGAGTTAGTTTGGCAGCTACCCATTGGCAAGTCTGACCACAGCACAACTGTTTGTAGCCATCATCTGGAAAGATGGTTCTGCTGGAGATCTCTGGGAAAGGAAGCTAGAGAATTTCTACCAGCCTTTGCTATTTCTCTCCTCTTCTGGGAGACTTCCTAAGGACTGCGTGGCTATGGCTGAACTTGCTTACTACCTGGGCTTCAAATTTAATACGTGCCTGTTGTTGTACATTAATCTTCAAGCATGAACCTCTTACTGAAAGAAGTATTACTCAAACTGTCTGATGCTCTGAATCTGATTGCTACTTAATTAAAAATTTTAAGTAGAACCTGTAATAACTCCTCAGGTAAGTTAACAGATTCTGTTTCCTTTTTCGTCACACCATTTACAGGCATAAGGAAGTTTGTATATCAGAAACTTTTACTTCCACAACATATTCAATGAATGTACTTCCTCCACACCCTGCTCCTTATAATAGTGTACCTGTAGAGATCTTGAATTTGAAGAATCTATTGATAATTCAAATGCTCTTTTTTGTCAAATAATTTATAGTATACAACATGATTCAAATCAGTCCTTCAGATGTTGACACAGGCTGGATGATTTTTAATGTATATTTGGGGTCCCAGCTCCTGTGAAAGCTTTCATTCTTTGACTTGATGAATTCCAAATCCGTGGAAAACTTCCAAAGAGAAGCAGGGATCCCGTCTTTTGTTAATATGCACTTAAAGGTAATTCCTGCAATGTCTGGTTTGGACATTGTCTGCAAATTACTCCCAAGAATATGGACAATTTATACTAAGCAAAATAAGTACTTGGAAATATTTGTCAGGTACATTGCTTTAGACTTAACATTTGATGAAATAAATTAATAGCTGTGGCCTCTTGATGAGGTGATTTTAATCTGAAATGTAGACAAAAGTATTAAGAAGTAGTCATTTCAATGAACCAGTAAATCCAGAAAATTAAATGTAATTAACATTTCCCAAATATAACTTCCTGTGTCTATTATGTATATAGCACATAAAACCTAAGGCTACAGTCGCATATTGTTGACTAACTACTTAAGCACAGAGATACGTGCAAGGTTTTCTGTTTGTTTGTTTGTTTGTTTGTTTTCAAGAGTAATAGGTTCTCTTTGACCACTTCCTACCAATTTTGCTTCTCCCTTCTTCCTCATGGAAACCTGTACCTGTCTCCAGGTCTGCTGACCATTTGTGATACTGTAATAAAGGTGTTTTACTTACAAAGATGGCACAGGTCGTTTAATCCTGACAGCTGTCACCTCTTGGTCACTGTATTCTTGCTCCAGTTTGTCCTCTGCCTCCCCATAGCCACTGTCCTCTGCATCCAGGCTGTCATCATGACACTTAAGCAGCAGTTCTTCCTTAGCCCCCAATTTGTTCTCTTGTTCCATCTGTTTCCAGCCCTTGGTCAGCTCTGACACCATGTTTGAACACTTTCTCGTTCTGGTTGGAGATAATTTGCCGCTAAGAATTTTGTCAATAGCACTTGATTCTTCTTTGATCTCTGCCATCTCTGAGCTACTGTTGTTATTCTCATATCTTCCACTCAGGAGACTAACATCACCTCCTCGTTCGTAGGCTTTGCTTATAACTGTTTTGGTCACCTCTTTGCTTTTAATGCTGAACTTTTTGAGGGCTTCATCTGATTCCCTTGCATTTTTTTCAGCATCTCCTATTGTCACTGATTCCTTTACTGAGGATTCTTCATTGTCTTTTCCTTGGTCCTTCTTGGCAAATGGAATTGGCCATTTTTCGAAGGGTCTTTCTTGTACCGGCTGTGTTGATGAGTCTTCTGCAGAGGGCATCCATCCAGAGGGCTCTTGGGCTTGCTTTACATGGTGCTCAGATGCCCACTGCTGCCAGCCTTGTGCCAAGCTGAAGACTAGGCTGGCCATTCGGATCTTGTGGACAGCCCTTTTCACAGGAGTAGTGCTCGGCTTTTCTTCAGGACCCATGTTGCTGTCTGCTGCCATGCTGGCTTTTCCCCTTCTTACGCTAAGCACCTTCTGAATGAAGTTAGCAAAGTGAATAATGTCCCCCAAAGAGACCTACAGAGATTTAAATAGAAGCAGGAGGAGTTTGTGCCCATGGAAAATATGTGAAACACTTCTCACAAAGATATAGTATCCTCACTGTTACGGAGGTCTTTTTTTAAAACATGGGGTTGTGTTTCATCACAGCAGATGAATGATGCATGATGTAAACAGGGTGACACAGACCTGCACTAGAAATAGTAGGAAATTAACAGCTACTTTAGTTCCCCTTCCCTGGGACTGCTCAATTCTTAATTTGTTGGCAAGGGTTTTGTTCTTCTGGAAGTACAAAACTTGGGTTAGAAATACTGAACATTCTGAAACTGCTAAATGTGAGGTGCTGTCATATGCTGACAGCTTTGGGCAGAGTAGAGACCCCTCATCATCACAAGTAAATAATGGCTCTTTTCATGGAGTGTAAAGCCAGAAGCAGGCTATAAATGCAAAATTTTAAGAAACAGTCTCTAAAATTATTCTAGGTGATTTCTTCTTATTGCTCATATGCCCAAGGAAATCCAGGTTTGTTAATTTTTTAAAAGGTATTTATGTGTTCTGTTCCCAGTCATTATCTATTAATGTCTGTCTATTTAGAATGTACCTTCAGGGGGGTCTGGGAACACTATCGTGTTTGGTGTCAGAGCTAAGGATGAGGGAATCACTACCTCTAGTCTGGTGATTAATATAGTAAGTCTGACTTTATCAGATAGATGAATGATCTAGTTTAGGATTCTGAAAAAATAAAATATAGCCTATTTAATTCCTAACTGCTTTTCAAGCAAGTTGTATATAAAACTCAATGTTTACTTGTATACTATTTACAGCAGAATTATATTTATTATGTACAATATAGAAAAAAAAATCAAATTTCCTATGGAACTTCATGATTCCTTCATTCCGGAGGACTTCCTGGAGTATGTTCATATTTGAATTTGTAAATTTTTTTAGTGAATTGATACATCATTACATAATAATAAACAGACATTTTCTGAATACGGTCCTGTGCTATCTTATTTCTTAGTATAAAGTTTCCTAAATAAGAACGGAAAATGGCATTGCTTTTTCCATCCATCATACATTGCAGTTTACAGGATGACCTGTGGCACTTGCTGTATGGCACTCTAAAGCACACTGAACTTCAAGGAATTCTGTTGGCTTTGTTGGTGTTACATCAGAGATAAATATGGACTCTTGGTACTCTGCCTTTACTCTCTATTAATGGCTGGACTGTTTGAAGTAGGTTAGATCATATCTAGCTCTAGTTTAATAATGTAAGACTGTATCATACCTTTGACTTCTAGGCACAATTTCTCATTAATCTTTGGGGTCATTTCCTCTTCAAAACTGATGACATCATGTAAGTTAGTGCTGCTATTATTTTAGAAAGAAATGTGTCACCTCTGTACACTGTACAATCTTAGCTATTACCAACTGCATCATAACTGTGAAATGGCATTGTGAGGTGTACTGATGCAACTTGATTAAGAGGCATGTGTTACCAAACATTTATTTTGGTGACATTTTAAGGCTAATCAAGAATGGGAGCTTTTTGTGTTTAAAAAGTACACATTCACATGTATGCATGCACCCAGGGTGGTTTATATTGCCTCATATACAAAGAAGATGCAAGTGAAAGAAGAGAATAATGAACATGCAGAATAGGAGTATGACACCAGCTCATTATATCATTCCATGTGATTTCTTGAGTGTAAGTGTGGCCAAGGCTTTAGGAATAAGCTGAAAGCTAAATACAGAGGTAAGAGGTGAGGCCAGGGAAGGAGTGCAGTGAAACTTAAGTGCCTGTGGAATGACAATCATGGAGTGTAAGGCCAATAGGGACTGCTGTTGTAAGGTAGGATCATCTCCACCTGCAAGCGTTCAGGTTCCTGTTTTACCTGTTCTTAAAGACTACCAGCAGTAGATATTCCATGCTTTGCCCAGGTAATCTATTCCAGTGGTTAACTGACTTAAATGAAACCTTTTCTGAGGTCTAACGTACCCCTCTGTCACAGCACTTTAAGCCTCTATCACTGTCAAGAACAGACAAATCCCACCCTTTCTGAGGCAACCTTTCTTTGTGAAGACTGCTGCGTTCCTCCTCAGTCTTCTAAATGACCCCACTTCTTCACTGTTTTTCTTAATCCTTGATCATACTTTTGCCAGCTTCTGGATTCCCTACACTAGGTCCACATCTTTCTTCAAGTGTAATGCCCATGGTGTTTGGGTTTAAGATTGCCCATAGCGCGGGAAAGGAACAGGAGTTTTGTATGTTGTGCTCCTGATTCATATTCTACTTGTAATCCACAAAGGTTCCAAAGACTTTCCTGCTAAATGGAGATCTGTATTCATAGAGCTGACTGTTTGTTCATATGTGACCATCTTTGTTGTTATTAAATTGTGCTCTATTTTGTTCAGATAACTTTTTCAATTTATCATGACCAATTTCATTTTTAATCCCCATTCCAGTGTTCTTGCAATTCAATTCATATTTCCTGAATGTTCTGTCTATTCCACTTTTGGAATCACAAATGAAAATAGTAGGCAAGTATAAAATAGACACAGTTAATAAGTACATTCAGTTTGATAGAGAGATACTGCTATTTCTTTTCATGCAGTTTTCCAGTTAATTTTGTACTATACCAATGAATATTGCATATGTGATAAAAATAAAAACCTTGATGAATATCAAGATGTGTAGCATCTGCTGCTCTTGCCCATCTTTGGGGCTTGGACCAGACAACCTCCAGAGGTCCCTTCCAACCTCAACCACTTTGTGATTCTGTGTTCTTCCAAAGCCTGCTACTTTGCTGTAAAAAATAATTAAGATTGGTTTAAAGTAATTTGTCAAACCAAAATTGCTTGTAACTCTCCTTGTTACAAAGGTCTCTGCTAGGTTTATTACTGAAATTATTGTTGAGGTTCCTGGACAATTTTACTCTCATACAGTATTGAAATTTATGGGACTAAAAAAGGATTACATTCCTGAGGAACGTTTGGAAATGACAGCACATTTCAAAGAACTTGTTAATGAAGAGACTTTTTTTTTTTTCCTAATGGACTTGACCTTGGTGTACTGGTCATAGTCTCACAGACTTAATGCTTACATAGTTTAGATAAATGGCAATGAGAAGTTACAGACTAATGAAAAACACCAAGATTACATATCTAAACTACTATTAAATCCATGTTGCACAACAATATGTTAAACAAATGTTTACTTTAAATTGGTCACTATTTTAAGCTGACACATATAACATCACAGACTTGCCCAAAGTGTAATTATTCTGAGGATAACTAAATTTAGGATACTTAATTTTCAGGTGTACAATGACGTTGCCTTGAAAGTGTTGAATGGTGCCTTATTTTACATAGTGATGTCGCCATCAAGAAGTTAATCATACAAAAAGTATAAATAATGTCCAAGTCATCCAGCCCGATTCATACTTTGAGGGTTGCGTACTTCACAAATGTTTTACTGCAGTAAAAGTGAAACATTACTTCATGTTTTTTAATTTTTATTCTTAGTGGAATAACAGGCCAAGGCACATCGAACCTCTGTGCCTAATTTCCCTACTGACACCTCTAAAATCCCATAGCCAGCCCTCAAGGCACAGGTATGTTTTAGGATGGCTGAGCCTGGACCATTTTTTCTGTGGGTCTTCTATACCTCACAAGGTATACTCCAATGCAAGGCAAGGCTCAGTGAAGGTGACTGTGTCATGGGCTTTCAGAAGCTCAAAAACTATGCTTGAAGTCAGAGTTGAGGGACCATTTTTTGCAGAAAGTGTATAGGAGGAATAGCAATTGGAGAAAGTAAATAGATGAGCAGGCTTGACACTTACGTTGAAAGTTGTAAACTTCCTCTTTCTTACATCTGGCTGCCTACAGTTCTGTGGTTTAATCTCTGACACCTTGACACAAGTCCACACATGTTCCTAGGACCTTGTTGCTACTTTTGGATTGCTGCATTTCACTTAATACCTCTGATTTCCTAAATCCAGGGTTATGAAGGACCAGCTGAGAGGTAGTCAATGTTAATGTTAAAAGTTGGGATGTTTTTGTTTTTTTGGGGTTTTTGTTTTTTTTTTAATTATTATTTTTTTTATTTAGTTTTTCCTGGATAGACTATTCTCTGTATAGTTATACACTATTGAAAAATCCTTTTATTTTCTCTCACATGCTGTGGAATATTAGCAGTCTCTGGGAGACCAGTTTGTCATTAATTTTTTTAAAAACTTTTTTTTTTAAGGATGCTTAATTTTAAACATAGGACTGTATCCTTCATCCATTACTTTACCTTTCCAAGTATAAGTTATATAAGTTATTCAATGTTTCTGATGCCTTAAACCAATAATTTTCAGCTAATTGTAAGTATATGAAAGATGCTGTCTTCCTCCACCGAGTTAGTGGTGAATAATGAGAACAAGCTGTGTTTCATGGTAAAGTGTAACCAGCTGCCATTATCAACGGGAACCTCAAGACTGAATGTTCTTTTCATCATGACACTGTTAAAGTACATTGTGTCAGACCATCACATGTTGTGGATCACAGAAAAACTGGGCAAAGTGTTAGTGTTCTGGATTTCCTTATTTTTAGAGTTCATGTCAAATATATCAATTTTAATAACAGTAATGAACACCTGTGTCTTAGTGTGTAGTTTTGTGTACAGTCCAGGTGTCTGAGTTCTGAGAAATGGACCTCTCCTGAGTCTTTGGACTAGGTCCTCTCTAGCCATTAACAGAAAGCAGTCTGCACATTCATGAGTTCAGTGTCTTGTGTTTGCATCCTGTATAAAGCTATAGCCATTTTTTTTGCTGAAATTCTGTTGTACTGAGAAAACTATCCTGTGTAATTAAGAGGGAATCCTGAATCTGCATTTCATTATGTGTCATTTCAGGATTCAACTACATGAGAGATTGGGGTTTATCCATGGCCTATCATGACAGATTGGCTTTGTGAAGAAAACAGACCAAACAAACTGCCAAGAAAACCCTGGTCAGAACCAGGGCTGAAAGACTCTTAGTTGCAGAAGAGTAGTGGGGGGAGAGGGAAGACCACTATCCAGTAGCAGCAGCTATAGCCAGTGAATTGTAGAACATAGCCCCAGAGCTCCTCTCAATTTAGGTGAGATGGACTTGAATGCAAGTCAGCCAAATAATAAAAAAACAGCCCTGTAGAATCTGAACTGGCTGAAGATGAGAATTCAGCAAGATTTTTCAACGTAGTCTGGTAGACCTGGCTGTTAGATCTGAGAGAAACCAAACCCGGATGCAGAAAAGCATCTATATATCTTCAAGCTTCTATACAAGCCCTTCTACTGTAGTCACAAAACTCTGCTGTCTTGAATATCGTCTTCCTCTAAAGTTGTCTTCACTTTACAGAAGAAGAAAACTAAGATAAGTATGTAGATCCTTAAAGCACTTTGGCACTCCCTCCCCACTTTTGCATATAGTGCCCACTGCTTTTCTTGGGAGTTGGATGCCTGCAAGGATTCTGTGCAGTTTAACCAAATTTATACAGGAAAAAAAAGCGGAGGTAAGATCAGATGCTTAGTCCCATTGTAACTTCAAGCATAAATAAATTTTTTATCTGAATATCTGTAGGGAGTGAACAGAAACAAGTAGCAAGCAGTATTGAAGCAATTTCATTTAAAAGTGTAAGCAAACATTTGCAGGAAATAATTTGTATCAGGCATTCAGTTTTATTTGCATTATGAGGGAATTTCTGAAGATTGTGAAAACAACATAGTCTTTAAAAGATACCTACAAATATGTTGCTATTCAAGTTTATATTGATCATATCTCTTTATCAATAAATAGTTATCTTTTTCTGATAAGAAAATTATTTAGTATTATGAGCAATTAAATTTTTTAGTTCCAACTTGCTGACATATTTTAGTTTACAGTTTACCAAGAAATAGTTTTAAGGCTTTAAGAATGTGACATTATTGGCTGCTATTGAAACCTATCCCTGAGCAGAACATTGGATACAAGGAATTTAAAGTCTTCACATAACTTTGCAATACGAGACGGATGGGAGCCATACCAGAAGAGGAGAACCAGAAATCAGATACGTATGTGTAAAGTGATAGATGATAAATGTATTTCAAACATCTACAAGAAAGAAATAACAAGTGAAAAGAAATCAGCACAGTTCTGTATAGACAAAAGATGTTACAAAATCAGAGATAAGTGGTATAATCAAATCACCATTTTCCAGGTTATTAATAAGGCAGTGTTCCCACACATTATGGCTTTCATACTTTTCAGTTAAAATTAACTGCATGTTTCTGTTGGTATTTCATAAATTTCACGGTGGCAAATGTGAGACGAAAAAAGAATTTTCACAAATTTAAAAAAATTTTTTCCTTTCAGAGGTAGTGTCTTCTGCTTAGGGGGGTACAGAGCAGAACTAGATGAATAACCTTATAAGTTCAGTTTATCATCAGTGCATTTAAAGTGCATTTACTTTCAGGTACTACAGGGTGTGTTTCACTTTGTTCTCCTGTATTCTCTTTACAGTCTACCAGTTTTGTATGAAGTCTGACAATACAGAGTATAAAACACACACAATTGTGCCTTTGATGCATATAGTCAACCTACCACAAGTTTTTGAAGGATTGTTGAAAATTTAGGTTTAACTTGAAACAGAGTTGCTAATTATTGTCATTATATTGTAAATCTTGCAACTTAAAAAAAGTAATCTTAGTTTCTGAAATCATAATCTGAGGAGGAAGCAAAACACAGACTGGAAGTTTTAGGAAACATGTTTGAACACAGTAAAACCTACACATAGAAAAAATATGGAAAAACAGAGTCTGTATATAAAATAAATCCAATATAATATTGTAATTTAGGATCAGGCTCAGAACTGAGGAAACAGGCCTATCTCAGTATATTTTCAGTATTTTAATGTGAAGGTTTTTTAATATTCACTGAGGGAAATACCTTGAATTAGGAAAAAAAAACAAAAACAAAACCCTGCATTTTAAAAAAAATCTATCAATTAGCTAAAGAAATTGGCATATTTTCAATACCTCACTCAAAATCATACTCAGCTCTATCATTATTCCATATCTTAAAAGGTCTTGACACAAAGGATTTTTTGAAACAAGTGACGTTATGGCCCAGATTTGGAGGTAGCCATGGAAGAGAGCAGAAATCCTCTTGACTAGTTCATCACGTTGTTTCTCACAGTACAGGGGATCTCACTTTAAAAGTGATACTGGTGTACTGAAGCTGTGAACTGTGGCTGTGATTCTTGACCTTTGGGTAATGCAAACGAAGTCTCCCGAGTGCTGTTGGCTCTGTCCGCTCCCCCCGCTATCGCATTCCACTGCAACAGGCGGGACATACCGTTATTTATTAGTTCTCACTTAACCACCAACTGCTCTAACAGCATGCAGCTGTGTTATTGTTAGTAGAGGTAGACCCCTAACTTTACTTGTCTTTAACTGAGTGAAAGTCCCGTGGCCAGTCTACGAGAGGAGTGCTGCTCTGTGAAGTTACTGCGTGAGCCTGGTTGACATTAGGTGTCAAGAAGTGAGCGATGGGAATTGCCAGGAGACTAGGCAGTATTTACACTGTTGCATGGGTATTTCTATGGCTCACGGCTGGGCCAGTGAAGTTAGAGCTGATATTCCCTAGGCTCTTTTGGGGTTACTTTTGATCAAAAACTTCAAAAACTTGTTAGATTAAGTTACACAGCTACCTCATTTTTAAACTACTCTTCAGACATCTGCTTTATTTCTTACATTATGTAAAAGTCATTAATGGGCCAGGATTAAGATGTAAAATTCTTTGCAAGTAGAAGATGTGAGCAGAGGAGTGGGATCTTGAGGTTATATCCCACAGGCATTATTTAAAACTGCCCATCATTTGGCTCGCAGTATGGGAGCAAGCTATGCTTTCCATTTGGATACAAGAATAAATTGCTGATAGAAGCACTCAAACTTGAATGAACTGTTCTGGAAAGGGGTTACAGGTATATCAACTCAATTTTTGCATCAGCTTGGTTGTGCTAATCGTGTGGCTTCCTAATGCTCTGCTCTAGCACATGTACAGGTATGCTTATGTGAATGATTTAGTGATTAAAAATATAGTTCAGTGTATTAACAGAGGTTTGGAGGGAAAAATCAACTCCCCCTCCCTTTTCTTGACTGAACCAGCTCAACTTCCATCACAAGTGGCATCAGCCATTTGAACACAGTAAATTTGAGGAGGTGGTGAATTTTCAAGAGTGGCTTTTGATTTTTGAAAATGTATAACTGGTTGGTTTGAGATGGTTTTCTTCTCAGGCAGGTAAACTTTCTAGCTGCCACTGGGCTGGACCTTTCTAGCTCTTTTCCTACATCCCTAGTCACTGCTAACTATCCAATGTTGTGTATCTCAGGAGATGGTTAAGAGTGGGATTTGACTGAACAATAACGAAATCAGCATTATTTAACAGCCACATAATGGTGCCTCAGCTTTTCTGCTCTTTAAGAAAAGAGAAAGGAGAAGCACATGTTTATATTTGAAGAATGCTGTTGTACTCATATCACTTGACTAGGTACCGTAATTTTGGGGCTACTGCATTTGCTTCTTTTATTCTGTGGAGCCTGTTAAGGTTCTGTGGCAGAGGCCAGTGGATCTGTCCCTGAGGACTTAACAGATTTTCCAATATGATAACAATATCAGAAACTTAAGTCAGACCTAAATAATCTATTTTTGCTGTTTTCTTAGCCAGATGATTGCCAATATTTTTTTTTCTTCTGAAATTGCTGCACTGTATCAATACTGATCTTTATTTCTCTCTTGGTATTTCTCTTCACATAGTGATTTATAAAGTTACAGATTTACTCAGGAAAGAAAGAGAAAGTGATTGGGAGATTCTGAATGGTAGAAGAAAGGTAATAAAGATAAAAGACTTCTCTTCATACACTTTGAAACTCATTGGGAATCAGATGAGAAGCTTTTAATTGAATGAAATCCACAAGCAAAGGCTGGCACCAGGCAATGCAGAGCCTGGATACCTACTCTCAAGCTCTCTTTTAAGGGCTCTCCTGTTTTGCAAGTTGAATAATAAAAAGAGCAAGGTTTAGTTGAGTCCCAGGGCTACAATATTCCACACGTTTGGCAAACAGCTTAGGAAAAATCCTTGGCAGGCAATATATCTGCTGTGTGTACATTAAAAGTACAATAAAATTGTTGGATGTAGGGAGAACATTTCTCACTGTCATTGTTTGGGAGGTGCTGGTTATGAGCCTTCAAAGACACTGTCTCATGAGATTCACCATGGAGATACATGAGGGAGGCCTTGTGCTGTGATGAACGCTTAGTGCAGCTCCTACCCCTCCACCTCTGTTATCAGTTCCCCACCGTGTTGCACTCTGAAGAAGTGTACAGTCTTTTGGCTCCTTGTGCAGCCAAACGAGTCCTGCTGCTGCTGTTGTGCGGGTGGGACCGAAGCCACGCAGAGGCCAAGGCTGAGCGCCGCTGCTGGCGAGTGCCTGCGCTCTGTGCCTGAGCACTGGAAATCTGTCAAGAGCATCACGGGAAGAGTCAGGTTCCCAGAGCAGGGGTCCACCACAACTGGCCAGCTGAGGAAGCGAAAGGGAGGAAGACCTTCTTCTGTTGATTATTAGTGAGATTTTTTTGATTCTGAGCTGGTTACTAGGAATAATATTTAGTAGTAAATAAAGTAGGTTAATAATACAGAACTTCTAAAGGAAGATTTTATTTCTATGACCGCATAATGTTATCTAATCTCCAGCAAATAATTGTACAGAGTGATTGCACCTTCCATGTTTGTGCTACTGCCTCTAGTTTGCGATGGTACCTTGGCATTTATTAAAAATAGACCAGAGACTAAAGTCCAGCTGTGAAACAGTACTTTCAGGAAATCTCAGTATTAGACACAGATCAAAGTACTGTATCTCTCTTATTTAAAAAAATATTATATTTCTTCTACATACAAACAACACTGGATTTCTTACTTTATGCATATTTAATGTTTTAGTACAGACAGCGGTGGAAATCTGGATGGTTCAGGTTCTGATGTCTATTGTTATTGATTAAGGTTTGTTATTCGGGGAGCCCCAACAACACCAGTGAAGCATACTGGCAAGGTGAGTGATCATTATCTGATATAATGAACGGTGGTGGCCCATCAGAAGATGAATTGATGAGAGAAGATGAAAGAGCTAAATTATGACAGTGATAAATGCACATATCACGTGCTACCAGAAGATTAAATAAACATTACATGATCATTCAAATAAATTTGAATATATGATCAAAGTTATCTTAAGTACTGGACAAATTTTCCCTGTGGAGGACATGGTACACCTTACTATATCAATTTTAGGGAAGTGTTCTTCCAGTTCATTTGGAAACTGCTAACTTTAACATGTTTGAGAGTAACAAGGGCAACAGTTTTAAAAGTACCTTAGTGACACTGAAAATCAAAGGGGCATCAATGTATCATGAGTTACGTTTGGAGCTATTTTTGGAGGTTACAAAAGTTAGCTCCTGTCCACTCCATTCTAACTAAAACTTAGTTTGTCTGTCTTTACTGTCATGAATAATCCTCAGCATTTGCCATAGTACATTTAAATACACAACTCTAGGAGAATAATCTTTTGTCAAAATGAAGCTGTTGATCCAAGTTGCTCAGTTACTTCTGTAATGAAAATGCAGTGGCTTCAGTTGAACAGAATTTGTAATAAGCATATGAAGCTTTGTAGCAATAGCCAGCACACTTCTCTGCCAAATTCACTTCTGATTTTGCTTTGGAAGGTTTGCATCATCTGTGACTCTAGGACAAAAGAAGAAGCAAGGCCCCTTGCACCTGTTTTTACTTTAACCATGACCAGGGGTTGTAGAAGAAATAATGACAGAGTTATTTCTACATTGATCCAGATCCCTTTCACTGGCCAAAGTCAAAAATGTTCTCCCATTAATGAGTGGTATGGGTAACTTCTGTATAAGCAAGAATGGAGCTTGCTACCTCTTTTTCCACACTGGTACTGCCTATTCTTTCTCCTGCTCTATATGTTCCAGTTACAGCTTAGCTCTTCTTAGCTCTTCTCTAAATTTCACCTGCCTTCTGAACAAGGAATTTCCATAGTCTAGTTAGGACTAGTTCATATCATTGCATGACTGCAGTAAGTTTCAAGTGTCACTTTCAACATTTCTCATAATTTTCAATTTTCTTGCTGAAATTCCAGATACCAAATGAACTCACATGTTAAATTGCTTTGTACAGCACTATCTGTGCTATATTTGTATTATTAGACCATTACAGCATCTCAAAAGAATAGATAATCCCTATTCAGTGTGACTGTCTTTAAAAAAAGGTGCTGACCTCCAAGCCAACATAAATAGATCATTTATGGAAATAAATAGATTACTGTTGGAGTCAGATGTCCCAAATTCTTCTGTGAGTGGAGAATTGGACATAATTGAGAGATCAAGAGTCATGAGGTTAATGAGGTCATATTGCCAGGGTCTGGTCTGGGTTTACTATAACATGAAAGACTCAACTCTGATCCTAACTGGCACGTTCACAAAGTTCTTGGGTTGAGACAGACGCCTGGGACAGAGGGGGTGCTTAGCTACTGGCTGGGGTTAAACCACGACAGCAGCAATACCATCCTGGCACCAATCTGTTCAGAAACCTGAAACCATCTTCAGTGAGCTGTTATCTTGCTGCATGACACCATCAGAAGACATATGTTCCTCTGCACATGAAACCACTTAGACCATCTTACTCTGTGTTTTGTGTAAATGTGTTTGTTAAGGAGAGAGAGTGACAAATGGCCCTTCTTTTTAAATGTGGATGGACTGTAAAGTTCATCCAAAAGGATTATCAAAATAGTAGCAAACAGTGTTTGATAACTCTTATTTTCACCTAGCTGTCAATGAGCTCTATATGAACTACATAAACCACCATGTTTTATATTGTACATTAGAAAAAGCTCTTACAAACTGTAGCTCTTATCTGAGTAACAGGAACAATGTGCCTCCTGCTGCTGAATGTTTTGTAAGAGCTGACCAGTACCAGCATAGAGAGCTGTCTTGAATATGTTTTCATTGTTGATGAGGATAGTGTGTGATAACAAACCCCAGATAGCAAAAATATAGTGGTTTGTTACAAAACACTTTCTGCCCTGTGGACTGAATGAGGAGAGGTTTCTGTGGAATGAGGACAAAGTTCTTGGGTTGAGACAGATGCCTGGGGCAGGGGAGTATCAGAGCCGCAGAAGCATATGCTTTTTTACTTTTGTATAGTAGTACTCCTAATACTGTGCTTCAACAAAAGCAGCTTTTTGCATGCTACAAGACATTTTTTGAAGTTTACTAGAAAATTTTCTGTGCACCACTTTTTCTATTGGAATATAAACTTATGTAAATATCAAATGTTTACTGAAAATAGTTCAGTTTCAACAAAATTCTGACAGAACATCAGGAATTTTCAAAACTGCATCTTTTGCTGCCATGTAAGAAAGACCCTATTCTTTACCTGCCCCCCCCTGAAGCCCAAAGATTTTGTAAGGAAAAACTGAAAATGGTAAAAATTCAAATAATTTCTCTTTCAGAGCCTGAAAATGAAAAATATTGCATTTAATTTTTCAGTGGTTTATTTCAGAATTTACTATATGTAATATTAAATGTAACTTCACATTGTAAACCTTACTTCTGCAGGGTAACAAAAATAAAAGCCTTTTTTAAAAAAAAAAATTAGTTCTGCTTCCTTCATTGATTTTTTATTTTGGAAGGAAAGCGGAAGACTTTATTTTCTGCTACATCTAAAAAAGGGAAGTAATTCATTTTGTCCCTGTATCTCCCAATGTCTTGCACATATGCACTTTGTGAGCACTGCCAGCTGCTGAACTAAGTTACTGCAGTCCTTGTCAGATTCGTTGCCCTCCCCTCGACTGTCTCTGACCAGACTTTGTATTTCCAAGATAAAACTGATGAGAATTGCAGTACCTTCAGTAAGCAGTTGTCAGGCCCTCTGACACCTCAGCAGTTCTGTAGTCTCCCAGAAATTCTGGAAATAACCTATTAATACATTTCTATAATGACATCTAGTGGAACTTCATTTCCACATGTATCTCTGGCCTTTTTCATCTTGACTTGGGGTAGTGGAGCTCTGTGAACAAAAATATCTGTTACACTGAAACTAGGTTGCTCAGTAATTCTGTTGACTAAGATTTCTTTGATCTTTTTCCTGTGTCATTGGCTGCACAGGGTGGTTTTTCACCAGACCTCAATAAGTCTTACGATGATTTAAACTTAATAATGCAGTGTATATTAGTGCTGTAATAATTAATTTAGATTTTACAAAGTGTTATGGTCATGCTTTATGTTTAACTGTCTTACTGTACCTGGCTGGTTCCCTCTTTGTTGTTCATTGGCATTTTCATTTGATATAATGTTTGTAAGCAGAATCAGCTTCTGTGTGATGGGATGTGATGAAAGACTATCTTAATGGCATCTTGATCCAAACCTTGTGACTTCCATAATCTTTCAGCTAATATAAGAATCATGGAGAACTGCTGCCACATTTGATTAAAATAAGCACCACATCATTCAGAGAGAACTTTCCTATTTCTATTGCTAACAGATCATGTAGTGGGGCCAGCACTGAAGAAATGCCACCTAGCACTTCTATGGGGTATCAAACCTCCCATTCCCCAGAAATCACAAAGAAAATGCTAAGATTGTTACAAGTTTCTCTAATTGAATGTAACACTTTAGATCAGCCACAACATGGATTCAGGTCATGACAAGGAATGGAAATAATTTTAGACTCAGTGATGGATGGTCCCCTGTTGGTAATAGATGCTGGGCAGGAACTGATCCTCTGTTCTTAGACCTCTCTGCAGACCACAGAAAAACAGTAAGGCCTTGAGAAGTGTACTAAAATCTGATAGATTCTTCTTGGGGGTCCCCAAAAGGTTAAGAAAGGAATGTTTACCACTAGACCTTGTCTTCTTCCTACTGCCATATTCTGTAAATCTCTTTTTTCTCCACAAGTCTATCAAAATTTGTACGAAGCTGTGAGGGGAATAGATGAAGGCTATGCTGGATGTCAGCTGCTGAACTCTGTGAAAGCCATGACTGATATTAGCTGTCATGTTATCATTCCCTCTCTGCTCCCATAGCTGTTTATCACCATTTACTGGGCAAAGCAACACATGAAGACTCCTTAAAAAATGTAAGTCTCCTTTCTCAGCCTTAATAAAACAAGTTTTCTACTTCTTGTGTTCCAACTTGATGGATACAAAATTGTCCTCAGTTAAGCATGCATTCTTCTTTAGGAGCCAGATGACATTAATGGACATATAGCAAAGCATATTTAGGAAGCCTTAAACAGCAGAAATCACTGCTGCACAGCTTACCCATGCCAAATGTTTTTATAAGCACCTCAGACCTCTCCTGTTAGTCCACATCGGCTTTCCATAGAAAGAATGTTGGATTGGAGACCTTGTTCTTGGAAACAGTAAAATGTTTTTTTAAATGATTGCATAAAGCTCTAGGATGAAGATAATAACTGAAATAAATAATTTCCCTGGTACAAGGAAACCTTCTATTGCGATAATGATATGTGGGAGGCAGAGGACTTTCCTGGGGCTGTTCTGTCTGTGAAATGATTTTCCGCAAAAGCAAAGGGTAAGCCTTGTTACCTTCCTCTGAAAATGACTGTGCATATCTTGCTGTCCATGTACAGTGTCTGCTTACCTAAACTGCTTCTCTAGGCAATTCAGAGCAGCCTTTAAAGTTTAAAAGGCACACATCAAGGAACCATGACTAGTCTGTGGGAACAGTCTCAGTCAATATTGATTTGCAACTAAGGGCAGAACTTGGCCAACAAACAATCACACAGAGCTGTTAAAAGCAAAAATGGAAAGCTGCTCTATCTCCTTCCTATAAAAGACATCAATGGTTGTTTTGCTGGAGGCAGAGGATAACTTCAGACCATGTAGTGATTGTGAAATTGCACCCTGGGCAGAGGTGGGCACAGTTGTGCTACCTTAATTGTGGTTCTTGCTGCTCTCCTATTATCAGCGACCAAAGCTGGTGTCTGGAACAAGCTGCTGTTGTTTCTCTGTCAGTGGCACATAACTCAGCATTGAGAGCACCAGCTGCAGCCTTTCTAGTCCTAACATCTTGAAATCATGTTAAGGCTACAGAACTGAAGACTGGGGGAGTTTCACATCAACAGCAAGGTCAAATCCTAGCTGGTATCACCTGAATGCTTCTCAGCCACAGCCTGATCCTTAGAACTGTTCTTTTTATTTCTTTTAAAGACTTTTTTCTGTTAGCTTCATTTCCCACACACACACACACACACGGGCTATGATTAGGGCTATGATCTTTCTTTTTAGGGATGAGATTTGATCTCCTGCCTCTAATTTTCATGGAGGTACAGCATGTGCAGAAACAGGAACTTTTCTTGAAAGAAGCTTCAAGCTATGATCAATGAGGATCTTGCACCTTGTGCAGCACTCATTTCTTCCTACTGGCTCCTGCCAAACTTAATCAAAAGGAGCTTGACAATAAAGTGTCACAGCTGTAGACTATTGCATAGGAGGTATTTAGCTGCTCCCACTCTAACATCATCAATAACACTGGACTACTAATGTGAAAATACATAGAGCCCCCAAAAATGCATGTTATCAGCCCTCAACCAGGCTACTGGCTGAGTATGGGCAGGGAGAGATTCCCATGGCTAAGGGGGATGGCATAACCTAGTTTGCATTACTTTTGCAGTTCCTTGAGGAAAGGGGGAGTAAATATGCCAGCTCACTCTAAAATCACTCTTAATCTGAAATAAGGTTAGAAAAGAAGTTTAATTTATAAAAGATGGAGGGGACGCCCTAGATCAGTCTAGAGAAAAACAGACTGGAAACACAATAAATATATCAATAAATACTTGGTACTTCATTGCAATTTCAGCTTTTGTTTTTTTCTTTTATTCAGCTAATGGAGCTGAGCACTGATGTGGATGGACATGAATCATCTTGGATGTCACAGATGGTTTCTCATTCTTAAACAAGTCACATTCTCCCAGTGTTGTCTTTCCAGGTAATTATTAGTGGTATATAGAGGACATGCAGGTGTTGTACCACTGCTCTGCAGTAATATTCTCCTCTTGATATGGTTCAGATGGGAGGGGAAGTTCTAGTGGTTATTCAAGATAAAAAATGTGATTCTGTGGAGAAAGAACTTGCTCCTATCATTTGAACGTGAGGTAGAACAGGGTTCTGTTCATTTTATTCTGAGTTTTTTCTCTTTTGGAAAGTACAGAATAATTTCTGAAAGCTCTTAACCAGTTAAGTGTTCTTTGACTTCCCAGAAATATTTCAGCTAGCAAACTATGCCAGTCATCTGATGAGAACTCAGGTAAAGGCTAAGATTAATAAATTTGGGGCTATATTTAATAGGAATGAAAAACTGAAAAATGCCACACTGCAAACAGTGCCACTCTGTGCAAATTGTGCTGCCAAGCTTTTCATTTGGCTGTAGGGTGCTTGGCAGTAGCTCCGTTGGGATTTTGCCAGTGAGGTGCTCTGCAACCACAAAGAGAGCTTCTGGTTGGGCACTGGAGCTCGTGCTGGCTGGACGGAGCAGCAGGGCACAACTCACCTTCTCTCTCTCTATTTACACATGGGTCTCTGCGCAGTGCAAGGTGAGTGTGCAGGAGGCCACGCTGAGGCACAGTGTAGGACCCTGAAGACCCTCGCAGTATTCTCTGATCATTAGCTTCCAAGTCCAATGAATAGCTGCCCAGTCTATTTCATCCTTGCACATAGATGTAGGTGACTTCTTTTAACAAAAGGCACCAGTGGGCACTTCTGAAGATGGCTACCTAGCACAGCTTGTGCAATGCTGCCTCACCCAGCAGTGTTTAAGGAGGAAAACACACAGCATTCAGCCTCTGTCTCTTAGAAGCAGCCAAAACAGCTTTTGGCACTTATCACTAACTGCAGCAAACAAATCAACTGGATGATAAAAGCAACAACAGCAACTACCAGCTCTAGCCTTTTATTTCCTTATAACTTAGAAGGATGAAATATTTGATCTTTGAGGTTATTGATGTGTGACTGCTTGCCCATTCTTGTTTTCCCTTCTCTCTGCAAATCCCTTCAACTAACTTTCAGGAGTAATTTTCCATTCCCGTTGATTTTCTTTCCTAGACACATTGCACAGTTTAATGTTCTCAGCTGTTGCCAGGGAAACAGAATTTTGAACCTAGCTTGTCAAGCAAATGAAGGAGCAATTATTTCTGAAGTATTTCTATAAACTTGGATCAAAGATGATCACATATTTTTTAAGGTAGTGTTGGTAGCACTTTTTTCTAAGATTGATCCACACTTCCAGTGGCAACCCCCTGTACTGTAACTCCTGCTGTTCAGGATGACGTTTCCTTTGGGTGCCTTATTTGGAAAGTCCCAGCCAGCCTGACCCAGCTGTTTCTAAGCAGTGAGCACACCAAATTCTTACATATGTCTCCTCTGTGTGTAAAGCTGCCACTCTGGTGCAGCAAGGTGAAATTTTCTAGGAAAGAAACACCCTGGCAGTAGAGTCTTGGAGGTATGGGAGGGACAATTTTTTATCCTGGAGTCTGGGCCCATATTTGTGCTAGCACCTTTCTGAGGTGGAGCTGCAGCTATCCTTTTAGGTGTTTTCTTCCCTTCTGCTGCTCACTGGAACAGTGTGTGGACGTGTGGGCAGGCATTGGGCTCCACTGGTGCTGGCCTACAGGTGTACACTGGGAGATGTGCTGTGTGGACAGCCCTGAGTCCTCTCCTCCATCCTCTGATGCCCATGTGAGCACACAGCTGCTCTCTGCTTTGTGTGGTGTCAGGCCACATCATCTTAGAGATCAGGAAGCCTCCGATGCTGTAGATGCAGGAGGGAAATGGAGGGGTGGACATGTTAAGCTGCCACTGAGGTCAGCTGCAGCCCATGTGATATCTCAGGGTTGTTCCCAAGACTCTCTTCTGAAATGTGCAACTCCCCATGAGGTCAGTGGGTATTTTCAGTTCGTGGCTGACCGCCTGCACTTTGTCATGCTGACTGCACAACCTCGTCCAGAAGTAGCAGGTTGTTTCCAGTTTGTAATGTTGCTATCTGTAGAGCCTTCAAATCTAGCATTAAAAAAAATAATAATTAAAAAAATCAATATTATCTTGCACTTCATATAGCTATCTCAGGAAAAGGATCCTAACACACCCTGAGACAGACCTTTAAATGAAAACAGTATGCACTGCTTTCTCCAAGAGCCTTCTTGTACTTTATGGTATTTATGTTAACTTCATGAGGCTTTTTTCTTTTTTCATCAGGAAACTGTCAATGAAAATCATTATGCACTCAGAACATCTTGCTAGTGGAGTTACTAAATTGTATAGGTATTGGATTTTTACTGGTAATGAAAAATGTTTCTGTAAAACTGAGAATCAGAGTAAAAAATATACATGTATATAGATTTTTGTTTGTTTAAAACAGTTATACTGCTGCCTTGTTATACTTCAGTACAGAAGAAAGAAAGAAAGAAAAAACAAAGGGAAAGCATTAACTCATTAAGGATTAAAAAGCCTGACTCATTTAATCCAGAATAAACATTCTGGGAAATAATGAGACAGATTTTAATTTTTCTGATGACCTTCTAATACATTGTAGTTGCAGGTGGGTAGCATCACTGCTTCATGGGCCCCCATGGGATCTTTGTCTAGTTTGGAACAAAAGGGATCCCTTTTGTTACTTGTTGTTATTTGTTTTTACCCTTGAAAGTTTGCCTATGTAAAGCATCATGTTTAGGATGGTTGGACTGTATGTTTTTTCTTGAAAATGGCTGAAACTCTGTCCCTTCTGTTTCTTCTCAACTACAGACCATACCTATTTGGCCATTTCTAGTAATTGGTAGTCAAATACTCCAAATGAGAAATTTGTTTTTTATAAAAGGCTCTTTCTGCTCCTGTTGTGAGAATTAATTTTGAAGTAGTCTCAGTGTTGATTTTGTTCTGAAGTGTTCTTTACTCTTGGTGTTTACAGAAGCCAGAGCTGCGGTGCAGGACCCATGCAGAGGGCTGATGATTGACAATTAATCTAGCAGGGCAGTAACTGTTAAGTCTTTTTAGCCAGACTTGTCAGGGTTTTCTTTTGGAAGACAGAGATTTAAATAAAGACTTTGATAAACAAACAAGCTATCAGAGGACATACCATGTTAGCTTCTCTATGGTAACTATCTTTGTGTGCTTTTCAGCTATCAGGCACTCTTTAAGAGATGAAAAATAAATTAATTTTCCCCTTAATTGAGAAGTAAGTCACTTTCAATTAATTGTCTCATATTTACCATGAGGTACACAGACACGAATTGACTGGGGAGGTAAAGAGGAGAGTTACAGCAGTTTCTGTGTTAGCGGAGCAGGACGTGCGCCCCTCTCCCCTCGCTAGAGCAGCCGCTGCGTGTCCCCCGCCGGCACCCTCATCGCTTCCCGTCTGACTGGACCTGACGGCATGCTCGCAGGCCATCCCATGCCCGCAGCACTCAGCTGGTCTGTCACAACCCTACAGCTTCCAGTAAGTTCCCCAGTGTAAAGATGGGGTGGCCTGGACAAGCTTGGGTGCCAGGGTGGGTAAGAGGGGCCCTGCGGTGTGGCAGCGCCTGCCCGCTGCTCTGGCCGCCTTTGCTCCTTTGCTTTCTGAAGTCAGGCAGAGGAAAGGGCTCATTACTTCATTTAAGCTAATCGCCCACTCAAAAAGTCGTTTTCTTCATCAGTAAAGGAGTCGTTTTTTCCATCTGTGAGCAGGTTCTGCCTCTCCTGGAGGCCCGGGGCCGAGTGTCTGCCCCATTCCCAAGCCCTTGCTGACACCTGCTGGCACGAACCTCGGGGGGCTGGGGACTCGGGGTGCAGGAGCAGCTTAGTCCACTTGCCTGTCTGCGTCTTGCTGCTGCCTTTGGGTCTCTGTGTTATTGACTGTTGAACCTTTGGAGGAGATTAGTACCTTTGGAACGAGGATTTGTTGGGCTAAGCCTACTCATGCGCATGGCATAAGCATACAGGGTACCTCTCCTCAGCATCTGGGAGGACTGTAAATATGACCCTTAGGTGCTTCAGCATTTTTCCTATGCTCTTCTTAAAGAGGGACTGGCCATGCTGGTGACAATGGAGCAGAGATCCACACCCTTGGCACCAGCCGCGGGGCTGGCTCAGCACAGGGTGAGGCATCCCACAACCTACCCAAGGAGGCAAGAGCACCAACAGAGCTGTACAACTTAAATTGGTTCATTATGTGTTCAAAATAAAACAGTAGTGCTAGCAGTTTGGCATCATTTATGGTATGTAATTACAAACCATTAGTTGTTAGAACCACTTCAGAGTTTCTGCCTTTACAGAGGCACTCGGTACAATACTGGGGTCAGACAGACATTAAGCTTGATAAAATTCAATATTTGCTTTCTAGCAAGCCTGAGATACGCAAAGACCTAATTCCTCGTTGCCCTGCCTGAAATACACTCACTTATTTAGTGTGCTAAAACAGATGTGAAATGCAAATAACTTTATAATTCTCTAAATTACAGGAGAGGCAGGACAGTAGGAGGCATCGTCCAAAAGTTTGAGGATAGGATTACATGCCCTTATTCGCATGTGAGTATCCTGTAACCTGAGTTAAAACTAGAGTGTTTCTTTATTCCTTTGACAGTTTCAAACCTCAAAAACTGTGACATGCAGTACAAACCAGTTACAATTACTTGCTGGACTTAGACAAATGGGAACCAGTGCTGCTCCTCACAAACCATGCTGTACTGTGTGGGATTGTTTTGGGTGTGAATAATAACTAGAGTCACAGGGTTAGTCCCTCATTTGGTTATTCTTCTGCTGCGATAGCACCTGCAGTGTCAGGGTGAAAGCAAAATGCTTTCAGTTGTGCTGAGGAATAGCTGAGCAGAAGGAAAGAAGAGCTGCCATCTTGTGTGGGGAATTGAGACTGCACTAAAGAAGGCTAAAATTAGAAGACATTAAAAAATAATGGAAACTCCTTAAGTAAACATAATTTCTTTTGTAGTGACTAGTTCCATACTTTTTTTTTTTTTTAAACTAATACAAATGAATCCCTTTGTCCATAAGATTTTTCTTGCTTTGGCAGTACTGCAAACTTTTTGAGGCAGTGGGAGCACTGACCCATACTTTGTCTGCACCAGCTAGCAGAGCTAACTGGCCACGGAGCAGGAGTTAGGTAAAGACCTAATTCTCCATTGCCCTGCCTGAAATACACTCACTTATTTAGTGTGCTAAACCAAATGTGAAATGCAAATAACTTACGGCCAGGAACACAAACCCTATACACAGAAAATATCTTTGTGTAGTTTCATATACAAAATATGGTAACCACAAACAAGTCTATGGTGTGATACATGGTGCTAATGAATCAGATGGTAGTAGCTTCTTTGTAGGCTCTGGATCCATTGCTTTTTTTTTGTTGTTTTTTTTTTTTTTTTCTTGATGGATCTGGATGCTCAGCACAACCAGGCAAAGAAGTGTCCTTGCCAATGCTGGAAGCACAGAGATGCTTTTCCAGTTTCTGGTTTCCCATTCCCTCCTAATTCCTAAAAGCAAGATTGAATATGGTAGCTATAGTATCAAATTATGAGTAGACCCAGATAGACAACACTGTATGTGAAATCTTCACCTGCTCTCCCTCTGGTTACCCTGGACCAGGAAAGTGGAATGCTCTGTTTCTGGAGTCCTGCTACAGGCAGCCTGGCACTGTCCGTCACTGTGTCATTCACAAAGTAATTGATCCTTTGTGCACCAGCAATGGCTGCATTTCCCGTCTCCACCAGTGAACAAATGTAGCATGAGGTGTACAGTAACACCTAAAGAGGCTATCCCAGATGTGCTGTTGAGAATTTATTACATCCATACAGATCTCAGATAAGAGATGATCATCAGCATTACCGCTGATGAGCAAGAGGAAGTATTGCCCTTTGGTTTAGTCAAGGATCTTCTCCTACTGCATTACACCGGAATGAAGCTGGAGTCTTTGCCAGCCACTGAGGCAGCAAGAGGAAGTATAGCAATAAAACTGAGTGCATATAACACCTAGGCAGAAGAAAACAGTTCCTCATGAGTGTATGCAAGTATGGTAATGGAGTCTCTGATCATGCTAAGTGGAGAGACAGAGGATATTAAGACTACCAAAGAAGTTGTATTCTTAACCCACAAATCTAGATAAAAATACGGGGTAGTGTGTGTCAACATCTGTATTTTTTCCCAGATGGAAGGCATTTCCTTGCAAAGCAAAATAACACCTTAGCCAGTGCACATAGCATGTCTTCATGCTGGAAAGGTAGACTTTGTATCTGTGAAAAAAACCCTTTTGGTATTTGGGAGTAAGCCCATTGATTTTATCATGACATCAAGGAAGCCCAAAATCCTG
Organism: Athene cunicularia; assembly: GCF_003259725.1. NCBI lineage: Eukaryota > Metazoa > Chordata > Aves > Strigiformes > Strigidae > Athene > Athene cunicularia. The sequence continues at coordinate 133,915,461 of NW_020799095.1, forward strand.
AGGTGACAACCCTGCAACTGCTAGCCAGGAGACTGTCAGACAGCACAGGTCCTCACCAACCTCTGCTTGTCAAGCACCCAAAGGTTACTAGAAGGTGTAGTTTATTCTGTCAAGCTTACTTTTCTCCAAATGTCTTTGCCAGTGTTAGCTGTTCCCTGCTATAATGTTCCAACTGAGAATCAGACAGTGAAGGCCTCCTGGAGAAGAATTTATCTGATTGCTGCTACATCCTATTAGCAGTAGAATTAGCATAGAAAGGGTATACTTGAGGTCTGTGAGCATCAAAAAAGTGACAGATAACCCATGAAAACTTTATTCCTGTAGGTGAGCTACATAGAGAAATCCTGAGAGAGAAGGTCAGTTCTTCACAGTGACAACTGTATGGAAAGTCTACAGAGCTTTAGCAATTATCGAACAGCAGATGTTAGTTCATTATCTGGTGGACGCTGAATTTTGAAAAACTGTGTTGACAAGTGTTATGTCTGTGGGCTTACTGCTAAAGATTTTGAGAGAGAAGCCTTCTTCATTCACTGGTTAAATCCAAACCTGAAAATATGGGCTTCTAAATCAGCTACCTCTTGTAAAATCTCATCATGTTTTTTTTAATTTGGAGTTTAAACACAATACTTATGGTGGTCTTAGTCCTCATCAACTGGCTGTGTCAAGTTAACACTTTATGTTAATGCAAATAAATAAACAGTATAGTCCCTTATTCCTGGATTTGTGGAAACAATTCAAACTGTCTGCTGTTAAAATGGTACTGGGAAGGAAACCAGCTGAGTTAGGAACTTAAGGTGTCTCAACACCAAACTTGCTTATTTCTTGTTAAAGTTGACCTTTCTGAAGGCCTTACCCTGAATAATTAGGGACACAATAGAATTTACTGGGTCATCTCACCTCACAATGAGCCATTTGAGTGTTTCTTCAAAGACCACTGAGAAAGACCAGAGAGGAGCCACTGACACTGTTCTTCTGGTCTTAATACCATCAGTGACACTTTGGCTTTTCTGCCCTTCCTTTCTAGTAACTGGTAAGTGGAAGAGAGTCTCTAACTTCCTACTTCTGCCTTTTCCTGTAATCCTCTTGAGACCCAGCACTGTTTCACTACAAACAGATAACTACCTTCAGTAAGCCCTACATGTATTGATGAGAACAGTGGATATCATCTACCTCTCCCCTGTAAAACATGATCTACTACGATTACTTGTTACAAGGAAACTGCTTTTCTTGATAGACAACAGTTCATTGAAAAAAAGGACTTGGACTCTGCCTTACAAAGGCTCTACACAAGCTTAGCTAAAATCTATTAATTCTTTCTATTCAGGGCTTGCAGGCATAGAAACCTCCTGTCAGACACAGCTGCCCCAAGATCTCCCTTCACATCTCATCGGTACCTTATGAAATGGTATTGACACACCCTCTGTTGGAGACAATTACCTATCTACATTGTAGCTTCACATTTAGATTATAATATTTCAACCAGCCATTTTGGATTGCCTAAGCACCTCTCATTTCACATTGTGAGCCTCTTCCAATTACTAGGCTTTCTGTACATGGGCATGCACCTCGAATTCCATCCTGTTCACAGTACTGTTCCTTATGTCCATCTAATGCCAGTGATTACCAGTTCTTCTATGCTATTTTGTTCCCCTTCTGGTTTTGCTTTCCAATTATGTGTCATTGACAAGTCTTACAAGCATGCTGCTTTTTACAACAAAATCTTTAATGAAGCTCCTCCCCAAACAGCCTTGCAAGGCTGCACTGTAGCTCCTTTTCTTCTCCCAGCCTGATACTTCATCTTTTAACACTACCCACAGATGTTTTCAGCTTTTCATAACTCTTTCATTGTTTCTGTATTTTATTGTTTATCTATTAATATCTCATGAAATAGTCTATCACAATCACTGAAGTCCAGATACATAATAAACTTGCTCTTCTCTACCATCATTTGATAAATATATTAAAAATCCATGCTAGACTGTGATTCCATGTCCCTATTCCTTCAGTGTTATATGACTGAAGCTCATGTCTCAGTTTCTTAATTTGAACATAAAGACTGTATTACCCTGAGTGTGGGTGTGAAAGAAATATTTCAGGCTAGAACTAAAAGTAGAATCTAGTGTGTCATTAGGAAATTTACATTACTGTGCTCAGTCTGACCTGTTCTTAAAACCATAGAGAAGCTCTCAGCACGCAGGCAAACACAAATCTGAATGACATCTGCACATTGCCCCATTTGCTAGTATGCTAATGCTTATACGCATGAATCAAGGAGCACTCTAATTGCAATCCTAACCACATCCCAGAAACATCCATGCTTTTAAATGTAAAGTATGTGTAATCAAGTTTCAGCTATTTAAATTCAGTTCTAGAAGCAGATGTAGTCAGTCTATTTTAGTTTATGGAAGGCTATTAACCAGTCAAGATAACTTCACTTGCATGTCTCAAACAGAATAAAGGAAATTTACTTTGACTCACCTAAATATTTGTGTCTTTTTGTGAAGTTCCCTCCATGGATCAGAGAAGCTCAGACAGCAGGAGCAACCTGTGGTTATAAACTATCCTGAACTTCAGGTTGTTGTAACCTGTGACAAGTTTTCAACTGCTTTGTTTTCATATTACGTGCTATTTGGAGAAAAGAATATAGGATAAAAAAAAGTTTGCTGTACTGCAGAAACCACTAGAAAGAGAAATCATATAAACAGGAAATCTTATCAAAACATGACTGAATAAAAGTTACTACATAATAGTTAAAGTAGCAAATAATAAAATAATGAATGAGAGAAAGTAGAAGGATGTAGTAGTATCTGTCATATTGCCAGTACACTGACAATATCTGAGGTTGTATCTTTTTGGCCAGATCTTTCAAAGTGATGATAATCTTGTAATTTCCAATCTTCTTTTGTAATTCTTCCCCCCCCCCCCCCCCC
>NW_020799095.1:133918440-134241521 GCF_003259725.1 Athene cunicularia
CCACTCTGGTGCAGCAAGGTGAAATTTTCTAGGAAAGAAACACCCTGGCAGTAGAGTCTTGGAGGTATGGGAGGGACAATTTTTTATCCTGGAGTCTGGGCCCATATTTGTGCTAGCACCTTTCTGAGGTGGAGCTGCAGCTATCCTTTTAGGTGTTTTCTTCCCTTCTGCTGCTCACTGGAACAGTGTGTGGACGTGTGGGCAGGCATTGGGCTCCACTGGTGCTGGCCTACAGGTGTACACTGGGAGATGTGCTGTGTGGACAGCCCTGAGTCCTCTCCTCCATCCTCTGATGCCCATGTGAGCACACAGCTGCTCTCTGCTTTGTGTGGTGTCAGGCCACATCATCTTAGAGATCAGGAAGCCTCCGATGCTGTAGATGCAGGAGGGAAATGGAGGGGTGGACATGTTAAGCTGCCACTGAGGTCAGCTGCAGCCCATGTGATATCTCAGGGTTGTTCCCAAGACTCTCTTCTGAAATGTGCAACTCCCCATGAGGTCAGTGGGTATTTTCAGTTCGTGGCTGACCGCCTGCACTTTGTCATGCTGACTGCACAACCTCGTCCAGAAGTAGCAGGTTGTTTCCAGTTTGTAATGTTGCTATCTGTAGAGCCTTCAAATCTAGCATTAAAAAAAATAATAATTAAAAAAATCAATATTATCTTGCACTTCATATAGCTATCTCAGGAAAAGGATCCTAACACACCCTGAGACAGACCTTTAAATGAAAACAGTATGCACTGCTTTCTCCAAGAGCCTTCTTGTACTTTATGGTATTTATGTTAACTTCATGAGGCTTTTTTCTTTTTTCATCAGGAAACTGTCAATGAAAATCATTATGCACTCAGAACATCTTGCTAGTGGAGTTACTAAATTGTATAGGTATTGGATTTTTACTGGTAATGAAAAATGTTTCTGTAAAACTGAGAATCAGAGTAAAAAATATACATGTATATAGATTTTTGTTTGTTTAAAACAGTTATACTGCTGCCTTGTTATACTTCAGTACAGAAGAAAGAAAGAAAGAAAAAACAAAGGGAAAGCATTAACTCATTAAGGATTAAAAAGCACCTTTTTTAAAAAAACACCACAACCTGGTAGTTGGGAAAGGGAGCCGGTAGCTCAGCAGAACAGTTTCACCTCTATTAAAAATCACTCATGTTCCTGACCATAGAGGAATGACAGCTTATGGCGTTCACTTCCCTGAGATAACTCTGTGTATCCATACCAAACAGTGACTTAGGAGTTACCTTGTATGTACCTGTTGGGAAGATGAATCCTTCATGCTTTATCCAGTTTGTCTCCTTGGTATTCTGTGTTCTGCACAAGTAATTAAATGCAGTGAGACTATGCTGTATCTTGCAGTATATCAAGATATTCCTCAGGCAATTTGGCAAGTTTCTTAAGATTAAGCCTTATATTAACAATCAAAAGAGAAAGTTTTCTTGTAGTGAGTTTGGAATTCTGCTTTCAAGATGAGATGTATGGGTTTTTCAGCATGTATTGAGGCCACTAAATCATGCTGGCTTTATTTTCAAAGGACCCTAGCATATAAAATATGCTTGACCAGCTCAGTGGATAGATACTTAGTACTTCCAAGTACTCTCTCCATTTATTCCTTTATACACTCTCTTACAGTGGATCAAATTGCTGTTTGATTCTTTATGCCAGGGAAGCATAAGCGTGTACTGAGCATTTTTGGGTAGGGGCATTGATGTCAAATCACTAAGCTGATGGTGAAATGAAATGGAAAGATTAAATGTCTTTGTGCTTCTATTTGTTTTAATTCTGGTTTTATACATACAGTTTAGACCGATGTTGCATGGGGATCTCTGGAAAGGCTTGCCACACTTGCTTCAAAACAATTAATGCTACCTTTGTGAGATCATAACATTTCTGTGGTGTAAATCAAGATTATTCATTCCTACCCCGGATCGTGTTATCTAACTCCTAATAAGCCTGGAATTTGGATGCGTGTTCTTGTTTGGCAGCAAAAAGTTCTGTTCTTGGGCTACAGAGCTGGCTCTTTGTAAGCATAGTTTTGAAAATGTAAATGCAATGGACCGTGTTTCCCATGGAATTAAAATAACGTGCAATCCTAATTTATTGCATTCAGTGATTAAACAAATAAATTCTTCCTTACGTATTCAAATTGCCATCCATCAGCTCTTTCAAGACTGAATCTATAGTACCCTTCTAGATAGATGGAGAGAAGTCTTTCATTAATTATCACACACAGTGTTATTACTGCCTGTACATTGCTGGCCGCAAAAATAATTCTTTGTGTTTCTTCATTGTAACTTACTCTTTCTATCTTGGCAGCAAATGTACTCACTCAAGGCTTATGAGCCTAACAGCACTGCCACCATGTACAGACCTCTGTACACAACTCAAATCTGTATGGAGATGATAGCAACCCTTTGAGTGGAGCATTTATCTCATTTAGTGAGAGGAGTAGAGGTCATACTTGGCAGGTAAAGTTAAGGAATATTTCCTCCCAAACTTGAGGCTCCTGTGCAAACTGCCTTGGTGTCCTAGAGGACTCAGGTCAGACAACCATAGCATCACAGAATGTGTAGGAAGGGGCCTTTAAAGATCATCTAGGTCCAACCCCCTTGCCATGGGCAGGGACATCTTTCACTAGATCAGGTTGCTCAAAGTCCCATCCAACCTGATGTTTAACATTTCCAATGATGGTGCACCCACAGCTTCTCTGGGCAACCTGTTCCAGTGTCACTACCCTCATCATAAAGAATTTCTTCCTTATATTCAATCAAAACCTACATTTTTTTCAGTTTAAAACCATTGCTCCTTGTTCTGTCATTACAGGCCCTTGTAAAAAGTCTTTCTCCATCTTTCTTACAAGCCCCCTTTAAGTATTTAAAGGTGTCTCTGGAACCTTCTCTTCCCCAGGCTGAACAGCCCCAACTCTCTCAGCCTTTCTCCATAGGAGAGGTGCTTCAGCCCTCCGATCATTTTTGTGGCCTCCTCTGGATCTGCTCCAACAGGTCCATGTCTTTCCTGTACTGGAGACCCCACAGCTGAACACAGCACTTCAGGTGGGTTCTCACACAAGCAGAGAAGAGAAGGACAATCACCTCCTTTGACCTGCTGGCCACAGTCCTTTTGATGCAGCCCAGGATAAGATTGGCTTTCTGGGCTGCCAGTGCACATTGCCAGCTCATATCAAATTTTTCATTTGCCCGTATCCCAAAGCTCCTTTCCACAGGGCTGCTCTCAATCTATTCATCCTTCAGTCTGTATTAATACTGAGGATTGCCCCAAGTCAGGTGCAGGACCTGGGGCTTAGCCTTGTTAAACTTCATGAGGTTTGCATGGGCCTACCCAAGCCTGTCAGGGTTGCTCTGGATGGCATCCCTTCCCTGTACTGTATAAATGTGATTAAATCCACTGCCACAGCTGCAGTGGAGAATTATCCATTTCTTACATCTCTGCCAACTGTATTGTAAACTGTGGCCCCAACTAGGTGTTTACAATAAACATTTTTCCTGCCTGCAGACATTAACTGCCTTGATCATAAAGAACTGATTTTAATTTTTTTTTTTTTTTTTTTTTTTTTTTGGTGACTTTCATCATTCTTGTTTACTTTAAAGTTTTTACAGTTTGTTGGTAATGAATGTATCTGCCCTGCTCTGGACAGCTCCTGTCATTTTCCCAGACATCCAAATTCTTGCATTTGATATGCAGAAATTTTGAACCATTTGTTTAACTGGTCTAACTTCAATTTGACAGTGGGAATATTTTTCGTTCTTCTAATTCATTATGAAATGCTTGCAAAATGCTCAGTGCAAAGCAACATTACATTTAACTACTGTTATGAGTTGCTGTGTTATTCTTGTGAGTTGCAGACTGTTTAGTTACACTTCGACACTTCCTTGTGTTTGAGCCTTTTTTCACAGGTTGGGCTGTACAGGTATGTTTCTGCAGGTTGGGTAACATCTACCGTTTTATTTCAGAAATCAGTTGAACCTGCAGTAGAGTGGGATGTACCTAGAATAATAAGAACAAAATCTAATCCTGCTTTAAGTTTAGAGCTCAGTGTGTACTGATACTGTCAGTAGACTTGACTATCTAGAAAGCTTTAAAATGTGGTGCATTTTGTCCCGGTTTTCCTATAATCTTATTTATTTATGATCTTCATCTTTACTCCTTATCTCATTTCCGGTTGCACCTTGTTTGGTAAAAAGGCAACTCTAGGATAATTAATCTCTTCAGTGAGAGTATGGAAATGTTAAAAATCATTCTTAATTATAAGGTCTACATAAGGACTACAAAGCAATGAAAGGTGCCTCGAAGGTATGGTCCACATGAGCACTCCAGAAGTTTTCATTGCTGGCAGAAAATTGAGATTAGATGGTACTTCGTATTTTTGTGGGTGTTTTTAATTTTTTCCCCATGACACGAAAGAGTAGGATAATACAAGGAGCTCAGTCCTGCTCCTTGCTGAAAAATAATAAACACAAATATGAGTTGCATAAGGAAACCGTTTGGGAAAGAAGATGCAGATCTTTCAAGAGAGACACCATTTAAGACATGTGGGTTATTAAAAGTAAGAAAAAGAAACAGGGAAGGAGTTTTGGCTCACCAGTCAACTTTTCTGGGATTGCCAGAGGGCTGGAGATGACCACGTTTCTCTGGGCTGCTTGGAGGATGACAGATGTGGGAGCTTCTGGAAAGGAAACATGTTTCTTAGGGCCTGAGGCCATGGAGATTGTTTACATAGATTGATGTTTATTTTGAAGGAAAGACACACTAAAAGCAGGATATGAGAAGGAATTCTTCCTTACTTCTTTCTTCAAAACCATATGAGAAAGGAAGTGAAGAGCTTTGAAGTTAGGATTTGGTGCCATGTACACGTCTATCTGGCTTCTCGGAGGGAATGCATCCCTCAGGATAGGCTTTGTGCCTTTGCCTTCCAGGTTGGAAGCCCATGGTTTTCCTACTATTACACTAGGGTTGAGGCTATGGTATTTTTGTCTTTGAACTCTGTTCATCCAGAAGATCGACTACATTACTCTTGCTAATATTTTCCTGTAGGAACTTGTATTGATTTGGGAGAACGAAAACTCACTTTAAATAAAGTGCAGTTTACTCTTACCACAATAGAAAATGACAAAGGGGAGTTTTTTAATACTAGAATTTGAGTACATGAGTGCCTATCTGACTGGAGCTTTTCACTTCTGTGGGCTGACTGCCGGTTTATAACAGTCATTTCTGTTGTTTACTCTGCATCTTTATAGCTAAATAAATACTTTTATTTTCATCTCTTAGTTGATGCATTTGAACTAGTTTAACAACACTCAGAAAACATAAACTAAAGTAGTGACATTAAATGCATTACTTTGATGTTTTTGCTAAGAACCTGCTATCTGGTTGTCATCTTCCCTGTTCCTGCTTGCATCTCCTCCCGGTACTACTATGGAATTAATAGAGCCTAGTCCTATAATAAAGAGCCTAACAAACAGATCATGGCACTCTGACGCATTGTTATGGGGAAGCTGAAATCTATCACAGGGGGAGATGAACTGGAACTGGTTTTAGGTTCCCATTTAATTTCTTGAGAATGCAAGAAAAAGAAAAGCCAGAATACATAGGGTGGTAAGGGAAGAAAGACTTTAAATAGTATTCTTGACATTTTGAAATAATGATCATTGGCACTAATGCTGAAAAGCTCATAAACCACTGCCTTATGTGGATTAAAAGAGTAGGGACGCCAGCTCCCTCTTAGGCAGAGCACTTTGTAGTGCTATCTCAGTTTTGGGGATTAAGATGGATTTCAGTAGGCTTACATTTCCTAACAAGTCTGTGACCACCAGTGTCACTTATGGCTGTCCCAGTGCACACTTTGACCACCTGCAAGGGAAAGGAAACTCATCTTTCTGCCGGTAAGCCAGATCCAGCACTTGCAGCTAGAAACATTGCTTTTCTTGGGCTGTTATCTACTCATATATTTTACTGTATGAAGTAATGTGGACTGTAACAGAAACAGGGAGTAGTGGCAATACAAATTAAGGTTAGTCTGGAGGTCTTGGTAATGCAGAGGAACATAGAGATAAACGAAATCGCCCTCTCTGCTCGTTTTCTCCAACCTTCAACACACTCTTTTCTATGCTGTGAGATGCCCCTGCCTTCTGTGATTTTTCAAATATCTTTCAACAGTTTTTGAATACTACTATTACAGAGGAATTACATCTTTGCTTGGGATCAAGCTATTCTGGCAATTTTGGTGTACTTGCAGTGTCAGCCAGGCTGTCTTCCCTCCTAGCAGGCTGCCTGTGCAAACAAACACTGGTGGGAGCATAGTCAGCCCCCAGCTTTGCGTGGACAGAAAGCTCTGTCACAACAAAGTACTTCTCACCATGTGTAGGAGAGCTGTATAGACACAGGAACTGATCTGACAGGGGCGAGACAGACATCTGTAAAGTGAGAAGATAGCTAATCTGCAACAGAAGGTGATATGTCTGTATGAAATTATAAACTCTGTTGGGGATTGGTTTCTGAATTGTCAGTTAGTCTCTGAAGGGCCTGCAGGGATTTTGGCAGGGGGCAGCCCTGAGCAGGAAAGCAGCCTGCCATCTCCTGGAAGGGCTGTTGTGGGGAAGGCAGTGGGTGCTCTGTGGGCAACGTGCTGACAGGGCTTTGCTCCCCAGGGGCAGCTGCAAACAGGCTTCATGGTGCTGAGGTTTGTGCTACCTGGTGCTGTGAACTCAGGCCCTGCATCTCGCCCAAAATCCTGATGCTGGAGTGGGGATAAAGCAAAGAAGCACTCCAAAGGATGAGGTCCTGTGGTGGCCCTGGCAGAGACACTGGTATAAGAAACAGTTTCCTCCTGCGTCCTTGTTCCCATCCTAAGTGACGAGCACCATTCCATGCCACAGCTCCCTCTCCCCTCATCCATGCTGCTAAAATCGCTGTTGGACAAACTGTAAGCCTAACCTCTATACCAGGATGTCTCCTTTTCGAAGTTTTCTGATCAGTTTTTCCTCTGTCTTGCCAAATGCACTCCAAGCTATTTGCACAAGCTAACTCATTAAAGAAAAGATCTGATTTATGCTATTTTCATCCTCAGTTCACCCCCAGCTGTTAGTTCTGCACCTGCACGAACTTCCTGCTACTCCAGTTATGCCTGCTATAAAAACCATTTAATTATTGATCTGGATCATAAAATGGTCAAACAAATGGTATACTGTGCTGGTATCATGAAAGTGTAGTAGCAGGAATGAGCATTAAGGGACTGGAATGATTAAATCTGTACCCAGTGCAATGGCTTGTGTGGCCACAGTCAGAGAAGTAAGGTAGTCCCACCTGAAACTCTCCAGAAATACAAAAAATTTTTGGTAAGAGTGTGTAACAGAATATGATGCAGAAGGAAGTCAGGTGGTCTAGGAGAGACAGCTCATCACTCTGTGATCAGCAGGAACCAGCAAAAGGGGATATCTGACTCCCAGACCTCCTGCCAGGCTCATCTTCTGGCAATATCCACGCATGAAAATGTCAAACCCACGTGCTTTTCTTCACAAGTTAGTTGCTCACTAGTTCTGTCTATGTTGAGCTGACAAAACAGCAGTACCCAGAAATGGAGGGATAAATTGATTTTAGTGCCAATCAGCTTTACGGTGTGAGCTTTTCTGCATAGTTTCATAGTATAAGATTTTTTGAGCTGGATGATGACTGATGCAGACCTTTTTTCTACTGTTTGATACTGAGACATTAGGTGGACCCTGGATTTTTTGCTTCATCCCAGTAGAAAATACCACTCATTTTTGCACAGACTCACACAGGCAGGTATGGCTAGGGGCAACGAGGCCTCCCCAGTATGGTAGGAAGCGGAAAGAAAGAGAGGTTTGTGTAAAAGCATAATTATACAAATGACTCAGACAAGGCAGTTTCCCAGATCTGGCATGAAAGGGTTACATCAGACCCAAGGTAGCTTGCATCTTGGGACTATTGCTTTCAGATAACAATAGCTTTCATGTACTTTGAAAGTAAAGTCACTGTGGCTATGAAAGTCCTGTTAAGAAATAAAGAACTCCTCTCTTCCCTGCTATGCTGTCTTCCTAAAGTGATGTTTCCTAGAATGAGTGCATGTCTGGGAAAGTTTAAAGGCAATTGGCTCGAGTTCAAGGAATATGACATATGGGAAAGTGGTCTCTTCTTAAAGAGCTGTGCCTGGAGGAATGGGCCATATAATGAAATAGTGACAGACACTCACCAATCTTCTTTTGTATTAAAAGTAAATAAAACCAGTGAGCTGGTCCACTTGTCAGATCAATTTGCAGTAGAACAGGATTACGCAGTGCAATATTAGGCTACAATATAACAACAATTAATGTTAGAAGTATAAAACTTAATTTCATCTTTTCTGAACGTGACTCCTGAGAAGCTTCTGTTATTCTTCCCTTTAGGCAATTTTTGAACTAAATTTTGTTCTTTCACAAAAGACTCGGAAATATTTTTTTCCTGAAGTCTCTTAAAACACTGAGATAACTATCTCAGAAATTGACTTGAGGAAATCCGATACAAATTATGAAGGTTTCTTTAGTAGTACTGACCTGACACACTAGAAAACGTTCTGTGCTTAGAGATAATGCTTCCCTGCCATTGCCTCCATACAGCTTTGGCATGAATCGGCCTTTTGACTTCAGTTGAGCTAATTAAGGATGTCTTCTGAAATGTCTATGTGGCCATAAATGAGCAAGACCTCTTTGCTAGGAACAACTTATTCCTTGAGGGGAAACAATCCAAGGGTTAAGTGCAGTAACTGTGGGATCATATTCTGTACAAATGAAGTCCAGACCAGCCTTCTAAATGAAAATAATGTTTTCCACTCTTCCATTTAAAAAAAAATTGCAACTGCAGAGTGGTTTTCAGAGCAATAGGGTTTGTTCTTCTTCGATGTAGGGAAAAAAACACATTTATTTTTCCCTGTTCCACTTCAAATTTGTGAAAAAGATTTTGTTGTGAGTTTTTAAACAAAATTCTATAAACCTTAACAGAGTGAGGCTGTCAAGAATGGCTGTAGATGTGGATGAAATTCTTGTGACCTAGGGCTGAAAAAGAACAAATTACCAGAAACAAATGGACTTCCTTCTTAAGTAAAAGATGGGAAGTCCATCAATCATTTATTAGTGAATTATGAAATATTGTATTTTTTGGCTAGAAATCAATGGTAGGTTTGGACCATATTTGCAATGCATGTTTATAGCTTCAGTGATACTGTGGTTTAAGACTGTGGTGTTCATGCTGGGAAAAACTTAGTCAACTTGTACAGAAATTATTCACTGAGTTGGATGTCTAAGAACTCTATCCTGGAATTTACTGCATTCATTCTATAAATATTTTACAGCAGTAAAGTTTCTTATATATAAAAAAATCTGTAGTTAGGATTTGAAAACCATTTTCCTGCAATTACAGGTTTTTCAGTAGGTGAACAAAGAGATGTGACTTCCTTTCATTTGGTGCAGAGTCCTTGATTTATTCTTTCATATTTCATGGTGGTTTTTGATAGTTATTTTGCTTGTGTCACAATATGACTTGAAAAACAGAATCATGTAGGTTGGAAAAGACCTTGAAGATCATCTAGTCCAACACTGACAGTTCCCAACTACACCAGATCCCTCAGCGCTATGTCGACCTGACTCTTAAACACCTCCAGGGATGGGGACTCCACCAACTCCCTGGGCAGCCCATTCCAACACCTAACAACCCCTTCTGGAAAGAAATGATTCCTAATATCCAGTCTAAACCTTCCCTGGCGCAACTTGAGGCCATTCCCCCTTGTCCTATCACTTGTTACTTGGTTAAAGAGACTCATCCCCAGCTCTCTGCACCCTCCTTTCAGGCAGCTGTAGAGGGCGATGAGGTCTCCCCTCAGCCTCCTCTTCTCCAGACTAAACCCCCCCAGTTCCCTCAGCCGCTCCCCGTACGACCTGTGCTCCAGACCCTGCACCAGCTCCGTTGCCCTTCTCTGGACACGCTCGAGTCATTCAATGTCCTTTTTGTAGTGAGGGGTCCAAAACTGAACACAGGAATTGAGGGGCGGCCTCACCAGTGCCAAGTACAGGGCTCAGATCCCTTCCCTGTCCCTGCTGGCCACGCTAGTGCTGACACAAGCCAGGATGCCATTGGCCTTCTTGGCCCCCTGGGCACACTGCTGGCTCCTGTTCAGCCGGCTGTCAATCACTCCCCCAGGTCCCTCTCTGACTGGCAGCTCTCCAGCCACTCCTCCCCAAGCCTGTAGCACTGCTGGGGGTTGTTGTGGCCCAAGGGCAGCCCCCGGCATTTGCCCTCAGTGAAACTCCTCCAGTTGGGCTCAGCCCATGGCTCCAGCCTGTCCAGGTCTCTCTGCAGAGCCTCCCTACCCTCGAGCAGATCAACACTCCCACCCAACTGGGTGTCATCTGCAAACTGACTGAGGGTGCACTCGATCCCCTTGTCTAGATCATCAATAAAGATGTTAAACAGGAGTGGCCCCAAAACCCAGCCCTGGGGGACACCACTCGTGACCGGCTGCCAACTGCATTTAACTCCGTTCACCACAACTCTTTGGGCCCGGCCCTACAGACAGTTTTTTTTTTTACCCCAGCAAACGTGTGTGCACATTCAAGCTATGAGCAGCCAGTTTTGCCAGGAGAATGCTGTGGGAAATGGTGTCAAAGGCCTTACTAAAGTAAAGGTAGACAATGCCCACAGCCTTTCCCTCACCGAATAAGCATGTCATCTGGCTGTCCAACATGTGTTGTATGATGTACTCTGGATGATATGCTCCATCAGCTTCCCGGGCACCAAAGTCAAGCTGACAGGCCTGTAATTTTCCAGATCATCCTTCTGACCCTTCTTATATATGGGCATCACACTGGCCAATTTCCAATCTATCAGGACCTCCCCAGTCAGCGAGGACTGCTGGTAAATGATGGAAAGTGGTTTGGCGAGCACCCCAGCCAGCTCCTTCAGCACCCTCAAGTGGATCCCATCCAGTCCCATAGACTTGTGTGTGTCTGTGTGATGCAGCAGGTCACTGACTGTCTCCTGGATTGATGAGGAGGTTGTTTTCCCAGTCTCTGTCTTCTGGCTGAGGAGGCTGGATGCCCTCAGTACAACTAGTCTTGTTATTAAAGACTGAGGCAAAGAAGGCATTAAGCACCTCAGCCTTTGCTCATCACTCGTTGCCATGTCTCCTCCTGTATCTAGCAGGAGATGGAGGCTCTCACTGGTCTTTCTTCTGCTGTTGAAGTACTTAGCGAAATGTTTCTTGTTATCCTTGATTGCTTGATTTCTATCTGGGCTTTAGACATCCTGATTTCTGCCCTGCATAGCCTCACAGCATCTCTGTAATCATTGTGAGTCACTAGCCCCTTCTTCCAAAGGCTGTAAACTCTCCTTTTCTCCCTGAGTTGCAGCCAAAGCTCCTCGTTCAGCCAGGGTGGCCTTTTCTGCTGCTGGCTTCTCTTACAGCACCTGGGGACAATCTGCTTCTGTGTCATTAAGAAGACTTCCTTCTTAAAGAGTGTCCAGCCTTCCTGGACCCTATACCTGTCAGAATCGTCTCCCAAGGGATTCTGTCAAGCAGGTGCCTCAACGAGTCAGTCAGCCTTTTGAAAGTCCAGGATGTCAGTTCTGCTGCCCCCTCTCCTGGCCTAAGAATAGAAAGATCTATTATTTCATGATCACTGTGCCCTAGTCAGCGTCCAACCGCCACATCATCCACCAATCCTGCTCTGTTCACAAAGAGGAGATCCAGCAAGGCACCTTCTCTGGTCGGTTCACTCACCAGCAGTGTCATGAAGTTATCTCCCACACATTCCAGGAATCTCCGGACTGGTCCCACTCTTCTGTGCTGTATTTCCAGCAGATGTCTGGGAATTTAAAGTCTCCCACAAGAACAAGAACAAGCAATTGTGAGCTTTCTTCTAAGTGTCTGTGGAATATTTCATCCATTTCTCTGTCCTGGTTGGGTGGCCTATAGTAGAGTCCTACTACGACATCTTCCCTGTTGGCCTTCCCCCGATTCTAATGCAGAGGCACTCCACCCTGCCTTCACTACACTTGTGCTCAAAGCAATCATAACAGTCCCTAACATACAGCACCACCCCACCGCCTCTCCTTCCTTGTCTATCCCTTCTAAAGAGCTTGTAGCCATCAACAGGTACATTCTATTCATGGGATACATCCCACCATGTTTCTGTAATAGCCATCATAATTTTCCTTTTGCATCATGGTTTCAAGCTCCTCCTGTTTGTTATCACAATGCTGGTATGGATGCTATAGTTGCACATTGGTACAGATGCACTTCAGATGGGCTGATGTCCCCAGCTCATTTTCACATTTAGAGGTCCTAATTCCAGCCTGACCTCTCACAGGTGTTACCGCAGTTACTGATCCATCCATATCCCTTGCATCTTTGTAGTGCTGTATGTCTCTGACCCTTGCCTCCACTGGGATAGCAGGGTGAGGGACATTGCTGGCACACCATCCCAGAAACTCTGGTAATCTTCCCTGGGTCTTATATCTGGAAGTTCCAGTTTTGTCCCCTTCCCCCTTCAAATCTAATTTAAAGCTCTCTCAATGAGTACAGCTAACTCCTGTCCCAAGATCCTTTTCCCCCTCTGGGACAGGCACATCCCATCTGTTGCCAAAAGGTCTGGTGTCCTGCATACTAATCCGTGATTGAAAAATCCAAAGACCTGCTGGTATCACCAGTCTTGGAGCCACAAGTTCATCTGTTGACCTCTCCTGTTATCTTCCTCATCCATCCCTGCAACTGAAGGGATGGAGAACACTATCTGTTCTTCCGGCCCCTTAACCAGTTTCCCCAAAGCCCTGAAATCTCTCTTCATTGATTTTGGATTTCTCCTGGTAGTATCATCGATACCCACCTGAAAAAACCAAGAGAGGGTAGTAGTCCTTAGGTCTCACTAGATTGGGAAGAAAAAAAAGAAACACTTGCTTTTAAGCAACTTGTTATGTTAAAAATGAAGCTGTCAGGAAAAACTAAGGGAATTGAGAATATCAGGAGTTTACTGCTTAAAGCTGAGCAAGAGCAAACTTACTGAGTTCTGCTTTCCAAAAGGGTTTTCTTAAAAAGACAGTTATAGAAGGACTAAAATAAAATAAAGAACATGTTCCTTCTCTTCTTTGAGTTTGCTGTGATCGATATCTGTGTAAAAGAATTGCAGTTTTTTTGACTTGCAAGTGTCTGGAAATGTTGCTCACTGACCCTGATCATGATGATGCTTTGTTTTTACGTATAACTGTTGATAAAACCCATGTTGATATACTCTTTTTTGTCCCTGATAGTTGTAAATAATTTGAGTTTAGTTGTTGTTTTGTTTTGTTTTTTCTGCAGGTTCAAAAGTTTCTATAATCTTTTTTGATCCACAGGATATTTATAGAATGCAGACAGATAGACCATGCTTGTAACTTAACGAAGAACCTAGAAATAAGTCTTCTACCAGCATATTCTTTTATTGTGATTTGTCTCCCATATGGTGGTAATAACAAAGTCTTAATAGACAGCTGGAAAAATAGTATTAGAAGCAACTGTCAAGGATATTCCATATCCTGGCTGAGAAAGTACACCCTGATCGTGGTCTCCAGAAGGAATCCCTGAATCGTCAAGTGAAAGTATCTATGAGTATCTCTCAGAATGTAGATATGAAAGCATAATGAAATTGTTATGCTATTCTGATTCTCACTAGAAATCTCACTTAACAAACATCAGCACAACAAAACCCCAAGTCTCCTGACCCAAAAGAGCAGTGAGACATCTGCATCTTTTAGACTTGGTGGCTACTGCTTGAGACTTGGAAGTGGACTGAATGCCCTGTGGTGCAGCTTTCACAAGGGAGAAACAACTGTCTCTTTTCTCCTGACACTGGGTTAGTGGATGAGTTCAGCTGAGGAGGTTGGGCAATCTCCCAAATCAGAGCAGAGATATAAATATTAGCAGAGCATTCTCATGGGAGGTCCATAGAATTTAAAATTGGCTTCCTTGATTGGTCTCAGAGTCTGACAGAGCTTGGCAGACCCATATATTTTCTCAGGCATTAAATGAGCATGGCTTGGATTATCTTATTAAATGTTTTCTTTCTTTTTGGTGAAGTATAGAAATTGGGAATGACTTAAAAAAAAAAAAAAAAAAAAAAAAAAAAAAAAAAAGAAAATGGAAAGTTTGTATCCTTAATCCATATTTATCATAGAAGAAATGGTTAGGAAAAATCTCAAAAGGTCACCTAGTCCATTTTCCTATCCCAAGGCAGGATTAATGATACATGAAGTAGAGTTCCCACGCTGTGGTGCACTGGTGATGCATGAACCCCTTAAAAGTGAATGTAGCAGTGCTGCATAGAGTTTCTGGGGCAAATCTTCAGTACACAGGAAATACTGTTTTCAGGAGATCATTTTGGATAGGCTTGCTGAGCCTGCAGCAAAGGGAGGGAGGCCTGTAATTGATTGAATCTGTTGAGCCTTGGAGGACAGCAAGAGCAGCTGAGAGTGCCGGATGCAGCAGGATGCATCCCTGTCTCCTGGTGTTCAGCTGGGCTTCCTGCCCGTGGCAGCTTTCCTGGCTTGTTTCTCTCAGCTAGTTCTGTAGCTTTAGTCCATGGGTTTCTCAGCCACTCTGGCTAAATGTGTCCATGTTCATTCTCTGGCACTGAAACTGTTTGTTGTGGAGCAGCCCTTGTTCTCATTATTATACTCTTTCACCCCTCAAAACAGGGTGGCCACTTGCAGGACAACTGCCTGTTGGGAGTGACATGGCCCATATGAAATCCAAAAGCCTGCACAGTAGAGAGAAAAAGCAGATTGTTTGGGAGTCCAAAACATGTCCAGGGACCATTTTAATAATTTAATGGAGAAATAACTGAGTCCCTCTGTGCCTGGGTGCACTCCATGTTGCAGCTGAACTTATTCCAATAGATGTAGCCTCCGCCCTGTAGGTGCAGCCCCTGTCTCTACCTCCTTGCAGACTTCCTTTATGCATGATCTCTCTGTATGAAGTCATCTTGTCATCCTGACAAAGCAACATCCCTATCTGCTTGAGATGTTTTACTTTAGGAGGGGACTTTTCTCCAGAAGTTTTCTACATATTGTGGGCTGTAGCTTCTTCATGTGTTCAGTTTACCCCGAGGCTCAGATGACCTGTGCTACAAAGAGATACTTACAAGAAGTTAGTGCAGATAGTGTTACTGAGTGCTGGTCACTTGAATGCTTATAACTTGCTGCTGTGATCTTTAACCTATTCTGCTCATTGTGCCTGGTATGGGTACTCCCCTAGTCCTATGATCAACATTTCCCTCAGGGATGCTGGAACAGGGACAATACAGGTGAAGTAGAACAGCACAGTTTTTGGGACACAGGGGTTGCCTTTGCCAGTCATGAGGAGAGGACACAGTGGGAGGTTGAGAAAGACCTTTTGTGAGAGGGGTATGTGGAGTGAGGTCTCCATCTGATGAAAAGATGTAGGAGGTGATAGAATTAATAGAAAGTCTAGTGACTAGATACCCTTTCATATTACCCACTGAGAAGGATGGTCAGGAAAGCAGTCTGTGCAGTGTTTGAGATAATGTCTAGAGCTGCTAGATCATCAGGGTGTTGGTGGCCAGCATTGATGTGGCAATGTAACCTGGGCTTTGGGGTAGAAGAGGCAGACTGTGTTATCAGACTGCACAGAATGGAACTACAACAGATTCTGTACCATTTTAGCCACATATCCCATACTGAAATAAAGGAGCTGACCAAAAAAGACCTTTTGAAAAGGAGGTCTGCTGTGCCTGAAAACCTTACCTCTTCTCAGAAAGGTAAGTATCTAACAGAGCTTCAACCTCTTTTGTATCTGCTGAAGGAGGCAGATGAGGGACAGAGGCACTCCTAAGATCATGTCTTGGGCTGACAGATGGAAATGTTTCTCTTGGAAAAGAACTGAAAGCCAGTAGCTTTCACCCCTGTGAAGAGATCCTCAGGGAGTCAATTTAGAAAGGCATACTATACCATGCTGGTACCATAATATGACTTTAAGACTGAAGATGTACATTTATAATCTTAGCTTTTGATAGTGACTATTTTAGTGAGTATTTTGTGAAGAAATACAAGGTAGTCAAGCCCATGACTATTGTCATGGTTTTAGTTTCATAGTGCAGTGCTGGGCTTCCATCTCCATTGCAGGAGGGGAAAAGAGCTTTGTCAAGAGATGATGTTGCTCAGTGGCCTGTTAGATACGTTTCCTGTGAGGTGCAAAACTAACAGAAGCAGAGTTGATTTTGTCTAGCACTTGACTGACCCTACAGTGGTGTCCTTCTGCCTGACAAGGACTTTTTTTCACTTGTCTTTTCCATATTTGCATATTGTCATTTGACAGAGCATTTTGGCAACCTATTGTCCCATCTAGTTAACATCGTGATATTCAGAAGACAAGTGATCCTCTGAGAACTGCAGTGGATGTGCTATTAGGAAACACTGTAATTAATGGCAGCTTAAATGCTAACATTCAAATATAACATATGACTCCCTGTTCTGGATTTTTGAACAACAGCAGATTGCATTGTGTTTTATGATGTCCTCAAGGAAGTAAAGAATTTACAGGCATATAAAAGAGATATTATTTCCTAAATCTCCTATCAGAAGATTTGGAGAAAGAAATCTGCCTTTAAAATTACTAGGATTTTTGAATGTAAAGGTAGAGCATCTCCCAGCTTGTCACTGGTCCTTCTGACACTGTCACCAATTGCCAGGGAATCACAGTTCTCATATTGGCCCTCTTTCTGCTTTGCTCCTCTTATATTGTTATATGGCTCGCAGAGAGCTGTTTCTTTCTAGATTCCGAGCCAAATAATGGTTATGCCCTCATTTAGCAACTGAGATCTTTACATCTGGAAGTTAGCTGTTTTTCAGTAACTTCAAAAGAATTGTGTGTTGACTGAAAACCTTGAGAGTGAGGAATAGCTTTATTATATATGTGGTTGTAATGTGAGCATACAGAACAGCTAAATATTTTTAACATAGAAAGTACTGCTACATTAAAAACTGATCTACACTTTAATTGTATTGTAACCTGTCTAGCACAGGTTGCTGTTAGGGAAGAATACATTTACATGTATGAGTTAAATTTCAAAACAACTTTCTGAAGTTTGGTCCAAGACTGTGAATTATACTTTTGTAGTAACTAAGAATATCATCAACAACCACTGAACTCACCTTTCATTCCAGACTCAAGGAAAATGTTTTTGATCTCTTTCACATACATTCATTGTAGTTCAACAAGAACAGTTTGGAAAACAAATTGAAACTCTTATGTATTCCAGAGGGGAAAGTGAATAATTACAAGAAGAAAGTGAATAAACAACTAAGTTATGGTTGGAAACCTTTATGATGAGCTTCACATCGAATAATAGTAACATTTTGTCTTTTTAAAAAAGTGTTCTGTAATGTTTCTGGCAAAATTGCAAAATACAGCACCTTAACCTTGTTGACTAGAGTCTTTAAGTACAAACTGAAAATTGATTTGCACTGCTTAGAATTTTTCTTTCACATCTAGGATAGATTCAAATGGGAATATTGTGTTATATTTTAATGGAGCCCGGAAATCTGTTTTGTGTTTCACAAAGTTTCTGTTGCACAAACCTTAATATAGACTATCAGAGTCTATTAAGAGCTTCTCCCTCCCTCCACTAGTTATCAACTCTGTGTCCCTTTGGTCACCTTTCAGCAGAGTTCAGTCTTTATAGAGGTAGGATAAAGGGAAATGACCTTGACATCAGTCAGTGATTTAAACAAATATGGTCACAGGAAGGAGATGTCTGTATCCCACAAAGGCCTCCCAGCCTAAAACCCACATCCTTCAGCCTCATGGGGGAAAATTGTTTCACCAGCACAGAGACACTTGAATGCACTGGGACATGTGAAAAAAAAATAAAGAAAAGAAATCAACGGTCTAGAAAATATTATCTATGCTGGAAAATGTGTAATGAGATTCTGCCAATAGCTCAGCTGCATAAGCACTAGGAGCACAGTCATGAACATCTGTTGAAAGCACACAAACCTTGTCTGTGCTAGTTGTTTGGCACTCGTGCAGCTGAGCTGCTGCTGAAATCTGGGTACAAGCAGTCAGAAAACCCAACAAGCTAGTGTTTTAATGAACATTTCATTATGGACAACCTTTACCTCTATAAAAACTTCTTGGCTGTTAAGCACAAAGTTAAGCAGACTTAAGATCACTCCTGATCCAGGAGCCACAGATCAAATATAGTTTCTGTGGAACTGGATGTTGCTTCATTTTATTTAAGACCGAGGCTCATTAGATGCTCAGCTACTATGAAGGTAGGGCTGAGAATCTTGAATTAGGGAATTGTCTTGCCCACTCTCCCAACTGAGGGAGCTCTCAGCAGTGATGGCTGAAGTGAAATGTGACCAAACACTTCGGGAACTGGACAATATTTAAGCTAAACCCTGTAATGACAGCTGTATACTCCTTCCAGCAAAGTTATGCTATAGATGAGCTAGACTATACTGGGGGATATGTGATTACTGCTATTGAGGATATACAGAAGCCAGAGGACTTTTCCAGGTGGGAATCTTCCAAGCTTGTCTACAACTCTGCAGCTCATGAAATCTTTTCATTCAAATATTAAATATGATACATTGCATACATTTAAATATGCATCTTCTTATAGGCTAATTATGCCTACTCTTAATCAGAATCTTTGGGTTCACTAGGAGCTGAATGCCTACATTTCTTTGAAGATCTGATACTCCCTTAATGACATCCTTGTAGGCTAAGAAATACTCATTTTTATGTGTAGGAAATTGAGTTTTCAGCTAGATTTACCTATATTCCTGCTCTTTTAAGCAGACCTTTCTTTCTTTCTTTCATTAATTTGGCTTTTGAAGCCACTAAAAGGGAAAAGAAAAAGAAGCTATAAAAACTACACAGTAAAAACCCCTTACATTTTGTTTACCTCACAGCTATGATATCAGAACACTGTATATAAAACATATTGTTTTGGAGGTAAGGGTATTTATTTTTTTTTTTTCTTCACCAAATGACATCCAAATGGTCAAAAATCTTCAGATAAGAGCTATAGTGTTACATCATATCGTTATTTAGAAAATATTTAGTGCTCTGAGATCAAATAATTTCTGTCCAGCTATTTTGATGGTAATAAGCAATTTCTGGTAATTGCATATATGTCATGTGGAATTGAGGATTTATTGTTTTTATTTTGGGAGTGTGGATATATTTTTTCAAGATTGACTGATTCAAAGAAAAAAGGAAGGTATGTCCTTGATTTGTGTAGTAGTACATCTCCATTAACTTTCTGTGGCAGGAATCAGCCTGTAGATGTCTCCCAACACATGTTGTGCTGTGTCCAGTAGTTCAGTTCTGTTGAAAGCAGCTATCACATTTATAAATTACTAAAAGCTCAAGTTAAAGAGAGACAGAGATGAAAAGCTGCTCAGGAATTACTATTCTGTGGGAGGACAGTAGAAGTAATGACAGAGTGAAGAGCATCTTAGACCAAGAGAAACATGAGCTGGTAAGAGAATTAGGAATAAGAGTCTTACAGAAGGCTGAACACATCAGAAAAAGTAATCCAAAAATGACACACTTCACTGTGACTCTTAAACATGGAAATGATAGATTTTTTCCCTGGCTTAGTGAACCAGAACTGACCTTAGCACTGTAATATATGATGAAAAAAATGCTGCACCTCCATGAATTGACAGGTTTGTGAGTGCACAACATCTTTGACAAAAACAGCAGGTTCATGGGAGAAAATATGGCTCAGCTTGTAATCATCCTAATGAGATGATAAATTTTGGTGACCTTTACCTATGCTTAGCTGATGTGATTAACTGCTGCATCAGTGGTGGACTTGGCCCTGACTGCATATCCTTTGGAGAAGATGGCTGAACCCTGAATATGTTTTGTAATAATGGGTGGAATCCTAAACAGTTATTTGTTTCACTCATTCACACAAAACTCAAAATGGTTTCTACCTGTATCAATACCCATATTCACATGCAAACAAGCACAGTTGTCAAAGAGTATTCACTGTTCATGATGTATTATTTGCTCTGTTATTTGTCATTGTTATCATTATTTTTCTGCTTTTAAAACTATCCATGGAAGACTGGAAATAATACAGAGTGACCATTCCCTCAACACAGCTAATGAAGAGTCAAAGCAAACAGTAATGAGTGACCTTGAGCTGGGAAATTCTAATTCCATATACATTTCATAACACTTGTATTCTGCCCTACTGCTTTTCTATCATAGATCACAACACAGTAAATAAGGGAAATTCATCAGCATTCATCTTGCAGGTGAGGAATATAGGACCATTGTAGGAGGAGGTGCTCGGAAGATCTTGCGATGTACGGGAAAAATAGAGGCGCATGAAAAGATCTCGCGATGCACAGAAAGAACAGGGAACTAAAGATCTCGCGATGTACAGAAAGGGGTATATAAAGCAATTGCGCAGTTAATAAACCGAACAGGTGGCATCCACCATATTGGTGTTTGTGCTTTCTTTCCCGCGGAGGTTAACCTCCTGCAAGGGTTAGCTGTGATCTGAACACCACATTCCTGTGGCTTAGCAGATGGAAAAAAAAACAGCTCATGCCTTACCACAACAGACCATAGAATTTGGCCCACATTTATTCCACCACGGTAGATTCATAGAATCATAAAATGATTTAAGTTGGAAAAGACCTTTAAGATCATCAAGGCCAATCATTAACCTGACACTACCAAGTCCACCATAAAACCGTGTCCCTAAGCACCACATCTACACATTTTTTAAATACCTCCAGGGGTAGTGACTCAACCACTTCCATGGGCAGCCAGTTCCAATGCTTGACAACCCTTTTGGTGAAGAAATTTTTCCTAATATCCAATTAAAATCTCCCCTGGCACAACCCGAGAACTGTTC
This sequence comes from Athene cunicularia, assembly GCF_003259725.1. Taxonomy (NCBI): domain Eukaryota; kingdom Metazoa; phylum Chordata; class Aves; order Strigiformes; family Strigidae; genus Athene; species Athene cunicularia. The sequence goes on from NW_020799095.1 coordinate 133,939,392, forward strand.
CTCTTGTCTATCATTTGTTAATTGGAAGAAGAGACCTACCCCCACCTTGCTACAGCCTCCTTTCAGGTAATTGTAGAGAGCAATAAGGTCTCTCCTTTTCTCCAGGCTAAATAATACCAGTCCCCCCAGCCACTCCTCCTAAGGAGACCCTTCACCAGCCTCGTTGCCCTTCTTTGGACACACTCCAGCACCTCAGTGTCTTTCTTGTCCTGAGGGTGCCAAAACTGAACACAGTGATTGAGGTGCGGCCTCACCAGTGATGAGTACAAGGTGATGACCACTTCCCTAGTCCTCCTGGCCACGCTTTTTCTGACACAAGCCAGGATGCCATTGGCCTTTTTGGTCACCTGGACGTAATGTTGGCTCATATGCAGCTGGCTGTTGACTAACATCCCCAGGTCCTTTAACACCAGGCAACTTCTCAGCCACTCCTCCCCACACCTGCATCCTTGCATGGGGTTGTTTTGACCCAAATGCAGGACCTGGCACTTAGTCTTGTTGTACCTCATACAACTGACCCATCAATCCAGCCTGTCCAGATCCCACTGTGAGCCTTCAGGTCTACCTGTGGCTCTGCTGAGATACTTCTATAACTAGCCCTTAAACTCTACACCAATGGACTCTGCCAGGTTTCCCTCCAGGGAAGCTAGACTGATATTTCATTATCATAAACATTAGAAAACCTTTTGAACAACTTCCTTGATTGTCTTTGCTTCATCTTCTTTTCCTGTCTGTTATGGACATAGATAATAATAGAACCTCCCCTGAAATAATTTTTTCTCTTGTAACAATGATCTGCACACTGGAAGACTACTATGTTTCACTCTTTCCTCCATCCTTCTCTTCCTTAAGGTGTGTAATTCTATTTCTTTCAGCCCTTCCTTAGTGAAGGCTTTTTCAAGATTCTGATCTTTGTCACTTTCTTCTGAAATCTTTCTAGCTGTTATACAATTTTCTAGAATGGACAATGTGATGTTCAGCTTTTTGTTCACCATAACATACATAATTGTTTCTGCAGAACTGTTAGATAATCTTTTGGTTTGTTTTGCTTTTTATTTCTGCCTAAATTGAAATGATGTGATGATAAATCATAATTACCCATATGGTAAATACAATTTTCAATTTCTTTGCACCCATCTTTCAGCAGTTTCCTGCAAATATCTCTTACTCAACATGTGAGGATGTTGAAACAATGTAATTTCTCTCTATAGTGGTGGATGTCCTTAATCTCTATAGAGGTTATCCTTAGAGATAAAGAAAATAAATAAACATGAAGATATCTTTATTTCAGTAGGATTTTGGACACTGTTAGTGAGGAATCATAGTTGACCATTGCTCAATTGTTGACCATTACACTCTCCAGCCTCAAGAGCTGGGAGATGGGGAGGGGAAGCAGACTGAGGTCAGCACAGCTGAAGAGGAGGTGGTCAGAGACCTGCTGCACCACTTGGATGCACACAAGTCTGTGGGACCGGGTGGGTTACACCCAAGGGTGCTGAGGGAGTTGGCAGATGTGCTCGCCAAGCCACTGCCCATGATTTACCTGAAATCATGGCTAACTGGGGAGGTCCCATTGGACTGGAGGGTGGCAAATGTGACACCCATCTACAAGAAAGGCAGAAAGGAGGATCCAGGAAACTATAGACCTGTCAGTCTGACCTCGGTGCCAGGGAAAGTCATGGAGCAGGTCATCTCGAGTGCAATTAGAAGTCATATAATGGACAACCAGGGGATCAGGCCCAGTCAGCATGGGTTTATGGAAGGCAGGTCCTGCCTAACAAACCTGATCTCCTTCTACGACAGGGCAACCTGCTCATTGGATGAGAGAAAGGCTGTGGATGTTGTTTACCTTGAATTTAGTAAGGCCTTTGACACCATTTCCCACAGCAATTTCCTGGCAAAACTGGCTGCTCATAGCTTGGATGTGCACATGCTTTGCTGGGTAAAAAACTGTCTGAATGGCCGGGCCCAAAGAGTTGTGGTGAATGGAGTTAAATCCAGTTGGCGGCCGGTCACGAGTGGTGTCCCCCAGGGCTGGGTTTTGGGGCCACTCCTGTTTAACATCTTTATTGATGATCTAGATGAGGGGATCAAGTGCACCCTCAGTCAGTTTGCAGGTGACACCCAGTTGGGTGGGAGTGTTGATCTGCTCGAGGGCAGGGAGGCTCTGCAGAGAGACCTGGACAGGCTGGAGCCATGGGCTGAGCCCAACTGGAGGAGTTACACTAAGGCCAAATGCCGGGGGCTGCCCTTGGGCCACAACAACCCCCAGCAGCGCTACAGGCTTGGGGAGGAGTGGCTGGAGAGCTGCCAGTCAGAGAGGGACCTGGGGGTGTTGATTGACAGCCAGCTGAACAGGAGCCAGCAGTGTGCCCAGGGGGCCAAGAAGGCCAATGGCATCCTGGCTTGTGTCAGCAATAGCGTGGCCAGCAGGGACAGGGAAGGGATCTGAGCCCTGTACTTGGCACTGGTGAGGCCGCCCCTCAATTCCTGTGTTCAGTTTTGGGCCCCTCACTACAAAAAGGACATTGAATGACTCGAGCGTGTCCAGAGAAGGGCAACGGAGCTGGTGCAGGGTCTGGAGCACAGGTCGTACGGGGAGCTGCTGAGTGAACTGGGGGTGTTTAGTCTGGAGAAGAGGAGGCTGAGGGGAGACCTCATCGCCCTCTACAGCTGCCTGAAAGGAGGTTGCAGAGAGCTGGAGACGAGTCTCTTTAATGAAGTAACAAGCAATAGGATAAGAGGGAATGGCCTCAAGTTGCACCAGGGAAGGTTTAGATTGGTTGTCAGGAAGCATTTCTTTCCAGAACGGGTTGTTAGGTGTTGGAATGGGCTGCCCAGGGAGGTGGTGGAGTCCCCATCCCTGGAGGTGTTTAAGAGTCGGGTTGACATAGTGCTGAGGGATCTGGTGTAGTTGGGAACTGTCAGTGTTAGGTCAATGGTTGGACTGGATGATCTTCAAGGTCTTTTCCAACCTAGACTATTCTGTGACTCAATTGTTACTCACCTGTTGCTAATTAGAATGACTTACCCAAAGTCCCACAGCAAGTATTTTGATGTAACTAATGAAGTACAGAAATCGAGATTACATTCTGACCAATTCTTAAACCAACATAGAAAAATAATTAAATCCTGGAATAACTAATATACTCAAGAACTATTTTAAATGTGATATACTGAAATATTTCTATAAATCAATTTTTCATGGAAAAACTACAAAGTTTTTTTTTTTGTTTGTGGGAAAGGCACCACTATATCTTCTTATGTATAAAAGACATGTTTACAAAAATTATTTCTAGTATTTTCTAAAAGAATTTGCAAAATATTTCTCTGAAGGAGATGTATATTAGACAATAAAACTGACCTGTATGCCACTATTTTGTTATATAGTTCTGCAGTAAGCTTCTTCTCATTCCATGGTTGAGCTAAAGTGAATAAATTTCTGTAGGCCTATTGCTTCTGTACCTGAAAGAGAATGTGTAAATGAGCTCTTTCACTTGTAGAGTGAGCCCCAGTCTAAAGGAATGTAAAAAATTGCATCTGAGCTTTCAAGAAACAAGTTGCACACAGGGGACTTGCTGTGAAGGAGCTGTTGAAATGTAAGGTGCTAAGATATTATAACAAGGTAACCACATACATTGAGCCTTCAGTATGATTGATCATGTTTTTTTAGGTTTTTCATGCCTTCTTTTTTTTTTTTTTTTTTTTTTTTTTTTTCTTTGCAGTGGTGTTGTACTGTATTTTGCTTTGTTTTCTGAGACAAACCTGCAGCTGGATTTTAGGAGGCAGGAAAGAGACAACTTGAACTGCTGACTCTTTAAGTGAGACTGAGGGTGCAAGGAACATCTCATATTTCATCTTCCCTCCAAAGATCAACTGGAGAGATTGAGGAGAGCAAGTGAGAATCAGGTCTGGGTGAGCAGTACCATTAGTCAGTGAAAATGATGAGTCAAGTACTAACATATTTTTTCTGGATAGCAACCCAATGAAACCATTGTCCCAAAGCCAGAGCAGGTGTGTGAGAGTTGCTTTTCATAAAGATTGATTCTACACTTAATCAAGGACACTGAGACAAATTTGATGTCAGGTTGAGGTACCTTAGCAAGCCAGCTTACTTGCCTGCAATGTAGTCAGAAAAGCTGTGAAAATTTCCTGAATTTCTGCTTTTCACAGAATCTGATGTGGTTTCCTGGTGCCCTTTTACCACTCACCCATAGTATAGATCTTCCCAGTGGCGTAGTCAAGGATACATCCATAAATTAAATGAGTCCACTTCTCTTGTTTCTCATTTCTTTCCCCCAAGAAGGTGGACCAAAATAAGTAAATTTATCCTTTTTATTATTATTATTATTATTATTATTATTATTATTATTATTATTATTAATAATATATCAGTCAGCTACCCCCTGCTTCTGCTGGTATTTGTGTTTCACCAGAAGAGGAGAAGTTGACCTCAGTACTGGAAATTTTCTCTCTGGTTGTGTCAGGACACAGAAGAAGATAATTTCTTTCTATGTCCCCTATCCAGGCACAGAAATGACAGATGTCTCAGTATGCTGAGATCAGACACTAAGGGGAGCTGGAGAAGACACACATGTCACATCAACAGTGCTTTCCTTCTCCTGGCTTAATTTCAGTATGGGATTGTTTTCTATCTTTTTTCTTCCTAATTTAATCAAATTATATTTGAACTAGTTATCCTTATATCAAGCCTAATTCTTTGTGGTTATATAGGGACTAATCCAGAAAATCACAGGTTCAGCTTTAAATGTATACATAATTTTCCATAGGAAACTTCTGTGAGAAACATCATCTACTTTATTCAGAAAATGAAACTCACTCTGTAGAATAAAATGAGGCCAAAATATCTTCTTTAGATGGATGCATATAAACGGCATATTTAAAAACATGTAAAATTGTTATGGAAACAAACTCTGTGGTATTAATTTTGATAGGATAAATTGACTCGGGGTCACAAAGATGTTAACCTGACCATGTCATTGTAAAACTGTCACAAGTAGATCAGATATTTGAGTACAGACTTGGATTGCTAATTCCCATGGTAAATAGACTGGAATATTCATCCCAAACATTAAAAACCAGTTGATTTGACTGTACAGGAGGAAAAACCCCAAAGAAATCAAAACCTAACAAAGTACAAAACATACGGGGTTTTGAAGCTGAAAGCTTAGGAAGCTGCCTAATTGTGCAAAGCAAATCTATTTGGCAGTCTCCTGAGTCTTTTTTGTCAGAGATGTTGGTGGGGGCTCTTGATATGGAAAGCATCTGTATTAGTAGAGAAGAATAAGCTGTTTCTGCTGGTGATTTGTATTAATCACTCTGAAGCAGAGGGTTGTTTTTAGTCTCCTCTCTGATAAAAAGGATAAAGGGAAGAAGGGAAGAGAGGTTAGGCAGTAGCAGGTGAGGTAATTGGGGCTTACTCCTCGTTTTGGGAGGCAAAGCAGCTGTTCATTCATGGTGGATGGTCAGAGCTGCTGGAACAACCGCAGCTGCTGGCTTTGCAGGTCTGGCTCAGTTCCACAGCTGAGGTTGCAACCTGGCATGTCCAGCCAGGTTCCCACTGCCTCTCCTGCAGCGGCTGCTGGGGCGGCTCCACGATGTGAGTCTTGGGAGAACAAGACAGAACAAGGGAGAAAAAAAGACTGGGCTCAGGGTGTGAAGGAGGGTGGGAGGAAGATAGTGCCAATGCAATGACATGTTTTAGGAGAGAAGAGACTGGCGTATGATCCCCAGTCCCTCTCAAGGTGAATATTTCTGTGGTACTATGGTCCCATACATGGTCATGTGTCTGGGATTGCTGTCTGCTATTTCCAGGGATGGGAGGTTAGCTGTGCACACTGTCTGGAGGACTCAACTATGATGCTAACATTGAGTGTGTAGCCATGGAAGATTTTGATCATCACATAAATTCAGAAGCAGGACTGAGACCTTTTCTTACAAGAGTATATTTCCCTCATCTTGGGTGGGTTTTGAACTTCAAAGCTGCGTTGAGAAACCAGTTGAATATATATGTTTCTGAATCATAGTTGAGAAGAGTATTCTGAAGTATTAATTCATGTCGGACAGAAAGCATGTTATTTGCATGCTCCATTGCTCTAGCAGAATCAAGGGCATGAAGAAGCTCAACTGCACCCAGAGAACATGTCAAGTCCTTGCAGAGCCAAAGAATGTGGTTCACATCTCACTCCCTGGTTCTGATTGTCTTCTTATCAGGATCTCTTTCATTCTCACTCAGCTCCAAGATGAGATCTGTGTGATTATCATCTTCCTATGTCCATTAGTTTCCTTTCAAAGAAAACCTGGGGATGTGGACAGGGAGGGATCTGTGCTGTGCTCTGATATGTTCCTAGCCAGAGTATTCAGGGGACCAGAGGTGTGGGGTGCACCATCCTGCATCACTGCCATAGACAGGGGCTCTGCATGGAGAACAGCACTGATATCACCTGGAAGAGTAGACCTTGGCAGTGTCCTCAGGTATGTTAGCTGCCTGTGGAGGGCAAGAAGTGGCTGAGAAAAACATCACATTTCCTTATTGCAGGAGAGGAGCGCTGCGTGATCTTGAAGTACGACTCTCTCGTTACTGCAACCACAGTGAATGCTGTGCCCTTCCTGGATACCTTTCTTTTGCCCAGAAAGAAGAATTCTTCTAAGGGACTGGATTATGTCTTCATGGCATCCTTTTTAACAAACATAAGGCTGAGAAGGCCTAGCAATTAGCCTTGCTTCAACTGAATGGTTTAACATGATCTTAGCTAATATAAATGCGATATATGTTGATTCCAAACTTAATGAATTATCAAAACTGGGATTTCTATTGTGTTATAGGAAGAAAAAAAAAAAAAAAAAAAAGAAAAAAAAGAAAAAGAAGTCCACAACCTGTGATTATACAAGAACTCCTTTATCTCCATTTTTCACAATGGTGATATGAGGGAAAGTTGTAGTAATTAATTAAAATGGTATTGTTCATTATAATAAAATTATACAACTTTGCTGGCTGCTTTCTATAAACATTACACTACAGATTCTGGGGGAAGCTGAAATGTAAACAGTGTTTTTTTACATAAACACTCACTAGGAGTCTTGCTCTTTTTCACTAAAGACTCCACACCAGCACTTGATTGAGAACCTAAATTAAATTGTTTGAAGACTGGGTTTAACATTTTTCAGTATAGATAAACAACATACTTCAAAGTAAACACTGCTGTATGACATGTGCAACCTTAGGAATATACCATTTTAATCATTACTGCTGCCATTGGTTGTTTATCTTTGATATAACATCATTAATTGAAGTGAAATTGCCTTTGATTTTACAGATGTAAATGGGCAAATTAAAATTCTTTATTTCTAATCTGTAAACAACTAAGTTTCATGTGTCTCTTATGAATATAGGAGTTGTTATTAAATGCCAGTACTGACTTCATATCTTGTTTATGAATAAACTGAAAACTTGTGGGTGTTTTATGTGCAAAGTGAGAAAGTCATTCGGGGGCTCACTCTGTCTCTCTGAAATGTTTCATTTCTTCTTGTGTGTGTTGCACGAAGTCCCTTGTACTTTCAAGTTTCTAACGGCTGCTTGCTTTCTACAGCCATGTTATAACCTCAAGGCAATTTTTCTTCAACAATATGGACAGTCTGTCCTAGGCAATCTTCTTGTATGCCCAGTTCAGTTTGTTGCTGGTATTTAGTGCAAAGTCTGAGCTGAGGCACCCATGTTCTCACTCATGAAATATTTATCAGTTTGGTTGCATTAATCTAAGCTAAGGTTCTTCGGACTGAAAAGATATGTGTATTCTTCATGTCTGGAAGAGTGTAGCACTCTAATAATGTAAATGACCGTCACTGGTATATCTGGCAGAAATGGTATCACAACACATTGTGTCTTGTGCCTCTGTCCTCCCGCTCCACTCTCCTAAAGTGGCTTTTCATGACAAGTGTTGCAGAACAGAAGCCAGTGTGAAACATGCTTCTGAGCAAAGTAAATCTGAGGCAGAAAGTTAGAACCAGAGAACAAAAGGTTAGTTTTCTTGTAGAAAAGATAACAGCTTGAATCTCTCTCCCTCTTCTCTCCCCACATTCAAAAAGAGTGCACTGGTGAGGTTAGGTCAGCACACACATGTTTTAAATTAGTGGTTTCTAAACAAGGAAGTGACAATTATTTGTTATGATTATTTGTCAAATAATCACATCTGTACTTAATTACCATGTGTGTGCCAGTGTTTGCATTTCTCAGTAGGCTGAATTCAGTGAGAATAGCTTTAGATGGTAAATTGTGAGCCCACATTTTAATGGGCACAAAAAATTTAACACAATATACATTGCTTTAATTGTTATAAATAAAAGTGCCATATAGCCCTAATCAGTCTCACTCCTTATCTTTCATTTGCACTGTTTATGAAACACAGCAATGAATCTTACATAGCCTCTGTGATGTGGGTTTCTCATTCTCAAAGCCTTTTTATCAGATAAATTTTAGTCTTATTATTTTATTACCAAATACTCTTCTTTCTTTGTTAACACATACATAGCCTCACGATGCCATGGTCAAGCTAACATTTTCAGTATTCATCTTATTTATTTAAGTTTCTTTCTTCTATCATTGCATGTAGTCCATTCCTTTAGAAACAGAGGTTTTCACCAATGGTTTAATTTCCAAGGTCAGCTGCAGTCTTATTTTAAGTGTCACAAACTCCGCTTTTGAATACCAAAGAAAAAAATCTTTCAGTGCTCATTTGAACAGAGACTTTTCTGTGACATTGTTCTGCTTTAGAAATTCTTATCTCAGATTTCATCCAAAAGTATATTTGGGGAAAGGGAAACTGTAAGTATGCCTTTACATGAGTGTTTGTTTGCCCCAGAGGTGTTTGTGCTGTCATCTCTTAAAGTGCTTATGTTCAGGAGTCACTCAGGGTCCAGGAAAATATAATACGTGCTTGAATTATTCCAAGGCTTTGGACTAAATCCTTGGAGTACGTGTGATGTTGTCTTCTCCCCTGCTCTGAAAGAATGCTTTCCCAGCTGCATTGGGGGTTTTAACACCCTGTTATGTCATTCCTCCATGTCTTACAGGGATCAGGGAGTGGGGTGAGATGTGTATTGTTGTCCTGTTTGTGGTCATAGAGCATGTTTGTGACAAATACAGATAGGGAGACTCCGTGGGAGTCCCTGGCTCGAGGAATGCCTCTGTGGTTTAGGCTTGTCTTACGGTGTCATGTTTCTGTGTGGGGTCGTGCTTTAGCAGAGTCACACTGCCTTACATGGTGGGAAGTTTGGAGTGTTGCTGTTCAGCCCCATCCATGTACCTTTGCCTGCTTCTGGTATCTTTCCATGAACTTGTTCAAGAGACAACAATTTGGCCTGTTTGTCTCAGACTCCACTGTCTAAATCCTATCTAGCCCAGCACTGAGTTGCAGCCGAGTGGACAACAGCATGATACAGCATCTGTGCCACCCAGCAGGCTCATGTTCACGTGGCTTCTTCACAATTTCCCTTTGGGATAAGTGATCAGATACAGGCTTCAAAATAAAACACTGGGTAACACAGAAATGAGAGTAGCTACAGGGAAAAAAAAAAAAAAAGTTTTATCATAATTCATTGTGCATCTGTGGAATTAGTAACCAACCACAGAGAGATGTGATGTTCATCATCTATAACAACATAACCCCACATTTGTCACGTATTTCCCTGGTCATTTTAGGTAAGCTGAAGCACCAGGGATGATCCCACATGTTCGCTTGTGCTGATCTTACTCCACTGTTCAAGGGAACAAAATTAGCATTGATCCTTGATCAACACAGATTCAAGATCCTCTGGTTTAAGTCTTTCTTTGGCTTCTCAATTATTGTATTTCTGGTGTTAAGTGGCACTGTGCCAGACTTCAAATTGAAGTTGGAAAATTTCTAACCTGGCAGTTGTCACCTTGATGTTTGGCAAAGTGAATTCAAACTACCTACATCTGAGGTGAACTTAAAATACAGTTTTCCAATCTCCTGAGCATGTGCTCTCATGAGTATGTCATTGCTCCTAGGTAAACACCTCTCTTTGTGCTCCTTTGCAATCAAAGAGGGTGCCCTTTGCATTGGACTCAATTCTGTCCAAGGGAGCTAGGAGTGTAAGCATACCTATTAGACTGTTTTATTGCAGGAATTTAGATTTAAATCAAGTATCTTTCACCAGGGCTTAGACATGCTCCCCAGTGCAAAGCACTTAATAATCCTGTGTAGGAAACTCCATGTTATGGCTCTAAAAACTGTTACTTAATAATTTTAGGTGCATGAGAATGGATGATCCAAATCCTGAGACTTGTATGCCTGAATACAATATTTGAGCTTCAGTGGAAATTCTGTGGTCTGAATCCATTCACAGCTCAGGAGAAATAGCATTGCCCTTTCCAGAGGGAACAAATTAATGCATAAGGTGAAAAAGTGTTACACTCAGAGTAAAAGGGAAGGGTGAAATTGCTCTTATATTGTTAATCAGATCTCTTCAGAAGCTTTGCATATCTAAAATATTAAAAAAATGAGCCCTAATCTGTTAGGGAAAAAGGAAAAATACATTGTCTACTTTCATTTCTGCTTAGGATGAGTGTTTCAATAGATACCACAGAATATAGTCACTTAGGTGGCAGCTAGTGTTAATCAGCAAATTACACCTGAATACAGAACTGCAGACTGCAGGAAAAATGTTTAAAATGTAAAATGTACAGCTGCTTGTATTGTCTTGTTGACTATATTTAAACTGCACAATTTTTGGAAATGACAGATGACTTTTATTAAATTAATGACTTGCAATAAATATAGGAAATTCTATAACTTCCCATATTGTCAAATAGGAAAGAATTAATCACAAAGTCAAAAATTGTTGGATAATTAGATTATAAAGATTGTGAATGAATTAAGTCAAATGACCTCATATAAATAAATATGTAATGCCATAAGGGACTTTAATTTCTCAAAGCTGAAACTGATTATGAGTCAAATCATCCACAAGAAAATTTAAAGAGAAAAATATGGTTCTTATCTACAGAAAGCTTTCCTGAATTGCTCAGAATCTACAATGTGGAAAAAAAAATCTAGACTGATCAAAAAATTCAACTCATATGCATAACAAACTGGTGTAAGAGGAAATTGAATTGAATTTTACAGCAATGGTTATAAATGAAGAACCAGGAACTTGAGACAATGTTCTTTTGTGAAGCATATACCTGGACTGAAACATAAAGGATACTACTGAAATGGAAAATTGAAAGAAAAAAATTGTTAACCCAGCAAGGTAAAATAGAACTCAAAGGAATTTCCATACAGGCTGTTAGAAACATGGAAATGTAAAATACTAATCACAGAATCATCTAGGTTGGAAGAGACCTTGCAGATCATCCAGTCTAACCATTAACCTAACACTGACAGTTCCCAACTACACCAGATCCCTCAGCGCTATGTCAACCCGACTCTTAAACACCTCCAGGGATGGGGACTCCACCACCTCCCTGGGCAGCCCATTCCAACACCTAACAACCCGTTCTGGAAAGAAATGCTTCCTAATATCCAGTCTAAACCTTCCCTGAGGCCATTCCCTCTTGTCCTATCGCTTGTTACTTGGTTAAAGAGACTCATCCCCAGCTCTCTGCACCCTCCTTTCAGGGAGCTGTAGAGGGCGATGAGGTCTCCCCTCAGCCTCCTCTTCTCCAGACTAAACTCCCCCAGTTCCCTCAGCTGTACGACATGTGTTCCAGGTCCTTCACCAGCTTCATTGCCTTACTACCATTGTTCCAACTTTATTAGGCAACTGGCCAGTATATATAACATAAACGTAATGCCTGCAACAATCACGTGATTGGTCCCTGAGCTCAGTTCACGTGCCACAGCTGACTTCTCATTGGCACAGCGTAAGCGGTCTACGAGGCAATTCTGTCTGAGGGCACTCTCCCCTGTGGCTGCAGCATCCCATTCTACATGCTGCTAACACTGTTGTTTACTGAGGGTTTGCCTTATATGGCTTCAAACGTGACTTCAAGGATAGCTGCAATTCAACAAGCCAGTCAGGATTGTCCAACTTGTCTAGCAATACTGTATGACCATTTTACTTCATAAATGTCCCTACAAAATAATTATTTTTTAAAATATTTTTTGATTTTTTTTTTTTAAATTCTCAAAATACTAGGTTTTATTCACACCCCAGTGGTAAACAATAACCTTAATATGATGACTAAGTTTCTATCGTAGACAACTATGTCACACATAATTCAAAACCCATAGCATAAACAAGCTGACAGTTATGAATATTTAATGTAGTCTTGTTGGAAATTAAACAAGTCAAATAGTCTTCTCAAGTAGTCAAATCCAAAATGGATTTGATAATATTGGATTGAATAATAATGCAGAAAAATTGAAAGTGTTCATTCAATTATTATTAGTCTTAAGGATAAAATAATAGGATTGTGTTATATAATGGTAGACGTGCTTTATTTTCTGCTAGAATCTTAGCAGGATATCATAAGGTAATTACTAAATTTTAGCTATTTTAAAATTACTGGTCCAAATAAACCGTGTCTAAGAGATTGAAAAGATACAGCTTGGGAGCTGTCTCATTTCTTCTTACTTGTTTTCATTAAACCAGGGAACACTGAGAAAAATCCAAACTAAGCTAATGTCAAGCCAAAATTGGAATATGAAAAAAATCTGAATAATTCATAGACCTGTCATCATAACTTTGATAAATGACGTATATAAATAGGTATTTCAACCCATTAATAAATAATTAAGGGGGGTGGTAAAATTAACAATAGTCAACATGAGCTTGTAGATCTAGTCATATTAACATTGTATAATCACTTTGGTCAATAGACAGAATATTAATTACTTAGTATATTGAATGCTCTATTAAGTACTTGAACTATTACACCATTGTAGTTTCATTTAGGAAACTAGTGTTACAAATTATATACTTTAAATGGATTAAACGCTGACTAAATACGAACAAAAATTGCTATTTATTACTGGAATAGAAATGCATAAAATGCATTTTGTTGGCATGTTTCCTGGTCCTAGGCTTTTAGAAATTATCATAATTGACTTGCAAGAAACAAAGTCATCACTGATTTTAGTTATATATGATTTCAGGCTTAGGTGAAAGTAACTGATTGGAGTGATGTGATTGCCTTGTAGATGATTTTGCACTTCCAACCTGTAGTGTGCAACTCTGTTTCATGGCTAAAGGAGAAATGCACAGTCACAGGAATCAAAAAAGTCATGATTACAATATTGCTGGTTTTTTGAGGAGCAAAGACTGAATTGACTGTCGTGGTGGATAAGCACGGTCAGTTCATTGCAGTCTTGAAGCTTTTCTCTCTCTGAAGCTGTTAATGTGATCTTTGTCTTTTATATACAAAACTAAATATTAAGAAGGGGTAGGCACATGATGTACAGCTTAGTATTTCATGTTTCTGCACTCCTACATACACTCATAGACATTCAGATTTAGAAGGCGTAATTTGAGAAAGATATTGAAATATTGCATGAGGTTCCAAAACAATTTAGAGAGTAATTAAGTGTTTGAAAAATTATACTTTATAGTGAGAGACTGAAAAATAGACTGTTTATCAAGGACAAAATTATGGGGGTGATTGAACACTCTTTTTAAGTATTTTGTAAGAAGAGCTCTATTTCACAGATGGCTGTAGTGTGACAGAAGAAGTTATTATAAAATCAAATGGATAGAAGTCAATAGTAGGCAAATTCACTTTAAATAAAATGTCAATAGTCATGAATGAGTCATATGAACATTTGAATATTTATGTGTAAGAGCAATATAGTAAGGTAATGTGATATACAGAAGTAATATGATAGTAATATGAAAGGAATATGATAAAAAGAAATGTTAAGCAATAATGGGAAATTCTCAAAGCATAAGAAAAATTACTGTCTAAGGACATTTTAAAATCATACTTGTTTATTAGCAAGTTTCAGCTGCAATACACCTTCATGAAGTCATATGGCCAAGATTGTGTAGTAGGCCATTCGTCATAATCATAGTAATCTATGTTTTCATCTATGACTTGATAAAAGTAAGGCCTTGGTCAAGCTAGCCAAATCAAAAAAAAGCAGTTCTTTTCGTGACAGACCTGGACTTTTTGATTGAATGTTGCTAATACTCAGTAATAAAGCTACGGGGCTCTTCAGTGGTAGCACACAGCTCTAAAATGCCTGCTAAAGTTCCTTTTAAAACACATTATAATTCTTTATATGATCTGAACTTCAACTGCAACTTCTCTAAGGTGAAAACTTGCAATTTTTAACTGCATTATAATTTTAATTATAAACACTCTGTAAGTATAATTCCTTAAAACTGATATTGTATATTATGCAATCTTGTTTTCTTCATGTTTATGCAACCTTGCCCAGTGATTGTAGTCTGAGTATAATTACTCTAATCACACAGTTTATGATGTGTCCTGATTTTTCCTCTGTGTGCCATATATTTGTTCTGATGACACAAAGGGCATTGGATTTAGTTTGTGAAAGACCTCTTGAGTGTTTTAAAACTTTCACATTGGTACAGTGGTTGTCATTACAAAATGGTACCTAATATATCACTCCCTCCCTATACTTCCAACAGAAAATACTGTGTATTTGTTGGCAGATACTGATTTCTTAATTGCTCCCAATAGCACCTCCTTCATGTAATGCAAGTTCAGGCCCAAAATTTGCCCTTAGATGAACTTGTCCAGTGGTTTTGAGCCTCAATCAGCTTCTAACACTAGCAGACTCTTTCAAATACAAAGGTTATGCCTGTATTTGGAACTGTCTCTTAATTTTGGCAGATAAAGGTGTATGCTCTGCCTACTACACGTGTGCACCAGTCATTTCAGGAATGATAAGTGATCAAGATCCTAACAAGACAATTCAGTTCAGTTCTGAAACGTAAGTGGGATTAACCCATTTTTAAAAGATAGAGATCTGGAATAATGTTTTTGGAAGGAGAACATAGTCAAAACCTGAAAAACTCAGCAGAAAAGATGACAGATCTCTGACTAGAGATAATATAAAACCACAAATAATGAGAAGGTGATGAATACTTACTAGCCATCATATTAGGAAAATAAAGAAGAAGTGTAATCAGGAGTCAGATTTAAGAAATAATGGAAGACACAGTTGTTCACATCTATCTACTTCATCTATGGAGCTCATTGACTTGAGGTGTACAGGATGCCAGAAGTATAGATGCTTCAAAAAGCTATTAGGTAGAATCATGAGGAAATTCATCGACTGTTTTTAAATGTGGATCAAAGGTTGTAACCTTTGTCTCTGGATTTCCCTAAATCACAGATTGCCAGCAGCTGGGAGGCTATACCATAGGGACTATCACTTTATATTCACTCGATTTTTATTCCTTTTCCTGAAAAAACTGCTACTGGCAGTGCCAGAGACAGGATCTTGGGCTAAAAGTTTGATCCACTTCAGCCAGTTTTATAAGAGCTTGAAGGAGGCTTTTTGTAAGAAATGGGACTTTTTCTAACAAAGAAGATCCCAGACTGTACTTTATTGCACTCGTGACATCCCACGCTAAATGGTAAAACATAATTTACTATTGCAAGACACCTAAAAATAGGGCAAGAGTAGTTCAGAGCAAGAGTCTTATCTATGACTTATTTCCCTTTTATCAGTTCTGGTTAAATCATTAATGTTTCTTCTAAAGTAGAGGTATTAGTAATATTATATTACATAAAGTCTGTTTTCATGTTATATTTGTGTTGTCACTATTGATTTATACGGTTTTAATATATTAGTTTTAAATTTCTTGGAATGTTGAGCAAGACTTTAATGTAGTTTGAAATGTGTCCTTTTAGTGCTTTTAAATCCAATTTAAATCATTTAATCATTTTATCTATCATCAAGTCATAACATTCACCTTAGGAGTTGACTACATATACTCTATTTTAGGTGGAAAAAATACAACTCAATACTTTAGATATCTTAAAGGTTTACTTTTTTTTTTTTAAAAAAAAAAATCACATATTCCAAAACTTTGTCTCAGAATAAAGAACTATCCTCTGAAAAAGCACTTGCTTTTATTTCTGTAGGTACAGGCTTTCAGTATATTCCAATCGAAGAAAATGAAACACTTTATTTCTCCATAATGCAGCACATACTTTTCCAGTGAAACTGACTCATGATGTTAAAAAAGTTTCTTCAGTACTGCTCCGCAGGGTAGCAAATGTGTGCACACATGTACACACTTAGAGTACTGTATACGCATTATTTCTGGCTATAAATAATACTAACAAAAAAGTTCAACCAAGTGCAACAGAAAATAAAAGTGATATGGACAATCAAGATGTTAATGCCAAGGATTCCCTGGAAAAATAGATGGCATTTCCCCTCTAAGTATGGAACTAACAAAATTAGTTATAGGTTACTTTAAGAAAATATATGCCACTGAATTTGACAAATTTCCACACTGCATCTTAACAAATGTTACACCTAGTGAAAGGGAACAGAAAAACTGTTTTACCTCTACTTAGCAACTCACACACAGGCATAAATTCTACTTCTCATTCCAATTATAATTGTTACTTTTTAAGCACAACGGATGGTTATTTTTTTTTTTTTTTTATTTCAATAGATCTCAGACTCTTTTTCCATTTTGCCTAAATTGCAACATTTAGTCAATACTATTACCTTTTTTTTTTTATTATTATTTTTTTAAATTTTTTTTTTTATTCTTCTTGTTCCAATCACAGTCTTCAAAGCATGACTATTGGTTATTTATGCCTAAAAAGCAATTTGGGAAAGGAATTATACTTTTGCTGATCTCCACTACAGTGACACAAAAAGACACTCCTCTCATCATGTTCATTGTACTATCAATTTATGGACAACTCTCTAAGCTGCAGTAACATCAAACTTCTAATTTTCTAAACATTTCTCTCACACTTTAAATGTGTTGGAAGTAGGAAAGTAGGGAAGATTAAATGAGAGATTATTTTATGAAGCCCTGAAATGCCTGCCTTAGCCAAAATCATGGATGAGAAAATAGCCCAAAAGAGAAAAATGATACAGTGAAAGATGTGGCTATGCTTGCATGTGTCAGCTGTAGGAAAAATTTAACAAATGTACCATGTGCCTTTTTATCAATTAGCTCTTCTATCTCTTATCATGCTATATAGAAATCGGTAAAAATTTACCAGCCCATTATCTGAGTACCACTTCTATTATGCTTTTCTCATCCTTGGAGTAACCATGTGTATTAGCTTTCTGTTAAAGGTTGCTAGAAAACTGTAACATGCCCATCTATAGAGTGAAACGGGGATGAAGTGTAGGTCCCAGTAAGAGAGACTGGATCCATACACCATGTTCACTGGCAAGGTTAAGCATTTTTCTCTAGTTCAACGTGTGTGTGAAATTTCAGCCCTCAAAAGAAAACAAATGGAGAAAATGTAGAGACCCCACACCTACTCGGACACAATACTGCCATCTCCATCACCTTCAAGTTGCCTACATTTAAGACTACTTAGGTCTTTAATTTTAAAGCATTTACCTTTCATTTGTTTCCCATCCTGATTCAGTTAGTTTGGGAGGCAGTGCCATATTAAAACATCTGGGATTCATCGAATGTGTTCTTTTTAACACAGGTTCAGTGAGATTAATCCCAGATGCTCAACAACTAAAGTTACATATAAAATGTTCATAGGTTTTGGCCAAAATCAGATTCAGCTTCCCATACTTTAAAAGCGGAAGTTCTTTAAATAGATAAGAGTTAGATATAAGCAATTTATTAAAAACCAAACCAAACCAAAACCAAAATGAAAGAAAGAAGGGAAAAAAATTGGAAACAAGCCCCATATAATTCAAAGTACAATTGAGTTAGACAAGTTAGATTAGTTTATATGCCGTTTTAGGCTGAATTTTCAACGTTATCAGTCATTAAATTTGCCCAAGACTTCTTAATATAAGCTCCTTCTTTCAGTCACTTACATTTTGAGCTGCCAGGGTAGCTGACTCAAACTGAAATCTTTAAAGGATATTTGGGCCAATGCAGTTCAGCTTTTCCTGAGAATTTGTGGAGGAGGGAGATATTAGCTTGCCCATGAGAAAAATATTCTAGAGGACAGTTGTTAGAAAGTGTCTCAAACCAAATGTAATGAAATAGGACCTTGAGGCTATGTGGAAGAGAGGAAATACAAGGGACCCTGAAGTCAAAGAAGGGCCTTTTGCCATTGCTGTGAAGTTTTAGCACGACTTGAAGATCCTCAGTTACTGTTGCTTGGGTGAATTTTTAAACTCCTCCCTGTTGAATGCATGTTTGGCACCACCCAAGTGATGTCAATGCAGCATGTCCACTGATGCTGATGAACAGAGAACTGTAGTGGGAATGTTTTGATTTCCAGAGATTTTAGTAGGCATTTGACTGATTTTCATTTATTCCTGGAATAAAACTACTATTTGCATAAATGTAGGGTGGTTACATGAACCTTCAGATGGTTTAGTTACAATAATTTAGGCTAGGCAATTGAATTAAATAACAGTTGTTGATTGGAATCCATAGAGTTTTGGCATCAAATCTGAGACTGCCATATATTTATAGGCACAGAGTCACATAATGTGTAACTGGTGTAGTTTCTACTTCTCTGCTCTAAAAACAGAGTATGTTTGTTAAAGAAATTCTGAGCTGAAAAAAACACCAAAAGAAAAAAAAGTTAACTTATCCAATGTAACTTTCCTTTCTTCACAAATGCAACATTTTCAAAAGCTATTATCTAGTGAATTTCCAAGGTCAGAATTAAACAAAATTATTCTCTTAACCTAGAGGTAATTCTTGTTTTCTAATATCAGTGCCTCATTTCTAGTCCTGCTAAACCTGTCACTGATTCAACAGCCTATATCATAATTTTCATGATTGGAGAAAAAGCATTGACATTCAGGGGACCAAAAAAGGATTTTTTTCTATGGGAATTCACCTCAGTTGAATGTTCTGGGTTTGGTTTTTTTTTTGGTGACAGCTCTACTGCCTCCTTGAATGTTTGAAATATCAGTGACAGTTCCAATTAAGACAGAGTAAAAGGAAGAATATGAGCTATGTGAACAAAGGTGTCTGATAAGCACAGTTTATCACCACCAACAAATCTGTGTAGTTAGCTTGTGTGTCAAGCTCACATTTATATGGTTGATGACTGCAAGATGTAAACTAATGGCTACACTTATCAATTACCTCTCTAGCACCATCATTTACAGCCAAATCTGCTTGTAGAGTGTCATAGGACCTGATCCCTGCTTTTTTTGCAACTGAGTATACTGAATGTTTTTTTGGAGATCATGATATTATGCAGGATGGACAACACATCTAGTCTTGGAGAGATGATGAGAAGACATTCTTCAAGCCATATGGAATGATCTAGATGTACCCTTATTAACCATGTGTCTCTCCTCTATGTGAAAGTCATTCTGAGGGTTTGGTGTTTTGTTTTGTTTTGGTTTTTTTATAGGGTGGAAAACAGATTCATGGGGTTGTTAGTCCAAATTATTATTAACAATTTCTTTTAATTTAATACATATGTTTGGGTTTGGTTTTTTTTGGGGGGTGGGGTGGAGGTTTTTTTGATTTTTTTTTTTTAACAGCAGTCAAAAGGATGGAAAGCAATTACTTTTAAAAAACCTCAGAAAAATATCACAATTGGCCTACTATGCTTAAAAAAATCTTTGGATAGCAAAAGAAAAAAAATGCCTTCTCTTCAAAAAGGCTTATATTATGGCAAAGCATGTCATAAACAAATTGTGTGGCATTGTTTATTTATGCTATAATATTGTCTAGGAGCTTGATCATTCAACAGAAACCCCATTTCTAATCTTTTACAAACCACTTAATGACACTTCCTCTGAAGATCTCTGGAGGAGACCAAGGAAATAAATTGTGTAACTGTATCATAAAATAAGAAGTGTCTTTTCAAAAGTTCTAAGAAAATAAAGGTCTACAATGTTTGTGAGCTTATTCTCTATAATTACACAAAGCTTTTTCTCTAATGGATTGGGGGGAGGAGAACAAAACCAATATATGTGCTGTTAAACAAGTCTGACTTCTACCAGCTTGTAATGCAATTATGTCTTAACTTTTCTTTAGAGATGGCTCATCTGTCTGGCCTCAGCTATCTAGCACTGGATCAAAATAGAATATGTTATCCACATTAAGAATTAACATTTTTGGGGCAGAGAATATTCCTATGATGGGAAAAGGTGGACGCTTTTCTCAGACCTTTATATTCCCTTTGTAGCCAAGAAGCCAAAAAATACTTCATGTGCAGGAGAGATATTAAACTTTTTTTCAAGGCTTTCACTCCTAAAACTGAGCATGGAAGGTATGGAAAAAGAGGTTACTGAGTTCAGAGAAGGCAGAGTTCTACATAACAGTATGTTTTAATAAAAACAAGAGATTTTCTGGTCAACCAGAAACATAAAGGCCAATTTGTTATTTATTAATTCCAGAATCAATTAACTTTTTTTTTTTTTTTTCTTAATGTAAAATACATGGACTTTGTTGCTTATTACAACATTGAAAACCAAGAGGAAGTGACCTCAGGTGAAGGGGGAGAATAGGACATGTAAATGATGAAAAAAGAGAAATATCAAAGATTGATAGCAAAGGGGTTGGGGATGGGGAAACACACAAGTAATAAAAATCATGGTAAGGGGGAAAAATGCCTAAAGTAATGAAAAACTTTAATGACATTGGTTTGACCCTCTGAGCATGTTGAACACTTTTGAAATGTTTTAGATTATGTTAAGGTTTTGAAAAAATGAATGAGGAAAAAAGAATGAATGAACATAGAGAATGAAAGACAGCAAATTAACTTGAATATGGGCATCTCTACAGCACATTTTACCACATCAAATCTTACCATTTGAATTCTGAGAAAAACTATATAAAATGTATAGAAGAAAAACAAAGGGAATATAGTAGGAAGAAAAAAGAAATAGATTGTTTTGAGTCTCCAAGTCCCTACTTCTCTCCTTTTAGTCTGATCACAGGGATTAAATGGACTTGAATAGGAAAGTAAAAAAGTAACCAAATAACCTATTTAATTCATGAAGACTTGCTTCTATGTCATAGAAGTGCTCTACTGGGCTCAGTATCCCTAAGCTGCAGCTTCTCCTTGTTAGTTTAAGAAGATTAAAAATGGAACATATGATAAAACGACTAGGCAAATTCTTCTACATTGAGAAAATGATTTTTTTTTTCCCTGTAATGAGTTATTTAAATATAAAAAACTTTATCATAGGGATTTGTGCAAGTAAAGAGCTTAACAAAATTTAAAAATAACCTTTTCATATACCATATAACTCTTCAGTAGCTAACTGACATAGAGAATTATATGTAACAAGGCTGCTGGATGAGTTACATACAGTATGCAACTCCTTTACTGATGACCTCTGGAACCTTTCTCTGAAGCAACTAATACTTTACTTACTTGGAGAGAGGATAATGGGTAACTGATCTGCTTAAAGTTGACAATTCCTAGGTTACCTATATATTCTACTGCAAACATCTTTTGAACTCTGCATCCGAGAATGTATCAGACCATAAAGATTCAGTAATAAGATAAAGTTGGCAGCCACATTTCTTCAGGCTTCATACATCAAAGACACAGAACAACATTTTGAGTTATTTTAATGTCTGCTGAATAAAACATTTTGAATCTCCAGTTGAAAATAAATGTTTTGTGTCACAGGTCTGGATCTAATCTGTCCCAAGCCTTTTTGGCTGTCACCAAGCCACTTTTTCACAGAAGAGTGGATGGTTATAAAATAAATAACACATTCCAGCATGAAAAACAATTACCAAGAGGCTGATTTTGCTTCCATTTGCACTGGTGAGAATTCATGCTTTATCTCAGTGAGCTTTTTTTAATCTAAGCACAGCCATACACAGTTAGAAGGAACTGGATCTTCCCACTGCTAACCCAGTTTCCAGGTTGCTTGCTCTTCTCATCTACCTGTGAGCATAAAACCCAAAGTCAGACATGAAATGCATTTTACCTGACTTTGGATTGTCTCTGAGCTAAAATTTGCTTGAAGTTAGTTTGTCAGAACTTATTTTCTAGAAAATATAATTTTCTAGAATGTGGTGAAAAGAAATACCACATAGTTTAGATTCACTTTTTTTGTCAGATGGAATGAACCAACCTCTGAGGATTCCTAAGATGGAAGAGTCACAAATCAATCATTTAGATGACAAAGTTAGAATGCTGTCAAGGTCATCCTTGTCATACTCTGCCAGTTACTCAACCAGGAGTTTTCAATCTGAACAGTAAAAACCATGTCACCGCAGGATGCAGAAAAGTGGGGGAAAAGGGACGAATGAGAAGAGCAATGTCTTTCAACATGAGCCACAACTGATCTGACTTTGAAGTTGGATCTGACCTCATTGTAGCCTTATTTGGAGCAGCAGGTTGGCTGAGATGGCTTCCAGAGGATTCCTCATTTGAGTCATTCTATGCTTCTGCAATATCACTGTTGAGGTTTACAAATCATGACAATTACAGAACTAGACTATAATTGCAGTTTTCCATATAAACACAACATCTCTGTGAAATTAATTTCAACAGTCATTTTAACAGTAATAGAAACATTACTGTCATAAATTGTTTATTGAAGCTACCAGTGAAACATATCTAAGATAGCTGAGTCTATATGATCACCAGAACTCTGCATGCTAGTAAAAGAAATAATTAAAAGAAAGTTGAAACACATGGAAATAAATTCAAGGAACATACGTCAATAAAAAGACAAAAATTTCAAAGAAATGTAAAAAATTGCATTTAAATTCACATACTTTCACTTCAATGAAAACATTTTACTGTAAACAACGGATATTGCTTTCTCTTTGCAAAATGTAAAAGCCTTTTTCTTCTGCAAAGGAAAAAGGATCAATCAAGAAAGATCTTAATTGTCAATGATCTCAAGTGGAAGGATCATGATAAAATATACCTGGAAACATGCACACGGGACTTCTGAAAAACAATTCACTGATCAATACTCACCATGTTTGCTACATTAAGTAGTACTTATAAAATAAATTAATCTTGTAAACCTTGAAAAGTCAGAATGATAGCGTGATGCAATGCAATAACTTCAGGAACAAGCAGGAAACAGACCCCATTTCTTGTGAGTTACAGTGACTAACATAGAAAAGAGAAACATATTTCCTGTTCCTTCAACTGTCTGCAATTAATAAGCAAGCAGTAGGATTGATGTCATACTACTTTTGACTATCTAGAAGTCTCATGCCCAGTCACATAGTGATAGGATAGGGACTTTTTACCCAATCAGTGGAGAAAACTGATATCTCTAGATAGATAGATTAGGCACTGGTGACTATTTCTTCTTTTAGCTGCCTTAGTTAAATGTCTAAAACCAGCTGGGATGAGTTTGGGAAAAGGGAGCTGTATTTGAACACAAGGAAATGGACATACTTGTAAGATCACAAACCCATCATTCCCACAGTTGCTGCAGATCAAACTGGAATTATTCTCTCGTATTTGCAGTTCAGTCATACCATTTGAATTCTGGCATCTTACATCCCACGCCTGACTTTGCTTATACTTACAGCAGGGGTACATATGCTACAGCAGGTATACCAATATGCACACACTTAAAAAAATAGATTCCAGTATATCCTTATTTGTCTAAAAGACTTATGTATGTTTTCACTATCCTTAGTGAGTCCCTTAGAACCAGCCTGTGAACACTCAAAGATTAATAATCTGTGTGTAAAAAACCCACAATATTGCAGTCATCCTGAGAAAAGTAATGTTTTGAATTTCAAAATTTCAGTTTAAAAACTATGCCAAAATCTTTTACATTATAGTGGGTGGAGTTTATAATTCCCTTGATTAAATGGAACTACTGTCTTAAAACAAAAACTAAGTTGATTTTTTCTATTTAATTTATTTCTAAAATCTACAGTAATACATAATTTCAGAAGTGACCTTTATTTTCAAATATGAGATTATCATAGTTAAGACAATTAAACCTCATTTTTACCATATAACTAGTATCTCTGTGGTTTACTTTTGTTTAGTCTTTGAATACATTCTTACATATTTAGTGTTTCATGAAATGCTTGAGATCATTCAATCAAGTGACTGAGATCAGGGTTAATAGCTTCATACAGAGAAATGGGTTTATCTCTGTTAATGTCCTGAAGACTAACAAATTGCTAAGGAAACAAAATTGATTGCTTAGCATTTTCTACCACAGCCTTTCCAGTTTTCACAGGAATAATGTACTGATTGTTTTGCTCTCTTTATATTTACATGACTGGTGAATTGCATGGGTCTCTTCTGACTCAGTCTGTGTTGAAGACAGGGAGAAATGTGTTTTCTTCTGTCTATAATTCCAGCATCTGGTGAAGAAAATTTGGCCCTGGTGTGTTGCTTCATGCAGCTTGGAAATCTTCTACAAGAATGAAAGGGATGGAATATCTGAGGCATGAGATAGCAACCAGCTATCTAGGGATACTGCAGTGAGGGGTAACTTGGCTCTGGTCTGGGTGCAGGCATCCTAGCAGCAGCTCTTCAAACAGAGAGGGTGAAACTTAACAGGAGCTGCAGTATGGTCATCAGGGTTATCTGAAACTGCATCAGACCAAGGCAGTAAAACAGAACCAGGCTTCTGAACCTCTTACTGAAGCTAAGACAGTAGAAGGGGTTGGGGAGACAAATAAATTAGGTGGGTGATGATTTCTGGAAAGGGAGCCTGAACCAGTCTCCTTTTGATGCGTGCAACATACACTGTGCTCTGAGGTGACTGGCAGTGTTCCTGGTGAAAGGACAAAGTAAATTATGATGCAGTTCAATGAATTAATTATCTTTTTTTTCATGCCACAGCCATATCCTGTCACTCTCCAGGACATTGGCTTTGAGCAATGCGTTATTTCCCATGTTCTAGGTTGAGCTCAGATCACATGGCTTTAGCTCTTGGACTGTTTTTTTTTTTTTTTTTTTTTTTTTTTTTTTTTTTTTGTTATTCTGTCAATAGGAGTAAATAATGAGAAAAAAGATGCCAACTAGCTGAAAGTCAACTTCAGCTGCTCTATGAGAAGTCAGGGAGTAGAAAATATATCATATATTTAACTTTGTTAAGACACAGACTCATTCAATTTGCCGCCACAGTGAGTACTCATTCCTCAAAATTAATCAAAATCCACCACCTGGTAATGGGAAACTTATCTTTGTGGCACTGTTGCCAAATAATCTAGAGAACTCAGTGTACTTACTGATGAGTGGTTTTTTATATGGTCACAATTTCTATGACCCTTTGGGGGTACTTTCATGGTATTCTCACTGATAACACTGGACAGTACACCTCTCCTTTATGTCCACATGTCTACACATCTGTCATGAACTACAGAATGTTATTCCTGCAGTGAGAGAAACATAAAATAATTAATCAGTAGTCATGATTGTGTGGAATTCAGGTAGAAAAAAAAAAAAAGTATATGCTTCAATATTTTTTTTTTTTTCAAGGCAGATGATATTCTTATGCTGTCTGATACAAGATCTTGGTTTGACTGTTAGATTGCATCCTTTTACATTGTCTTTTTTTATATTCTGTGTGAAATTAATATCTAAGTCCTACATTCTAATAAACTTTATCTCTATAAATTCAGTGTTAAAATCCATTTTAGCATAATTTATCCAGTAAAATAATGTTTTCTATAACTTTCTCCTATCAGATGGTCTGTGGTCTAAGGGACAGGATCTGGGTGGCAGAAAGGAACATCTCTGAAGAGCAAAGGGCATCTCATGTGGGATCAGCTCCACCTTTGCCATATCAGAGGAGCTGACAAAGATGGGGAAAGATACGCAGCCCCAAATCATAAGCCTGGGACTTTTTTTTTCTGGAAAGATGTAGGTTTTAAAGCTGAGCTGAATACAATCATCACATTTAGAAAAGGTAAGGCAACTCAATTATATTCAGTAAATTGGAATGAAGCAATAAGCAAAGTAACTAGAGGGTTTTTTTAATGATTGTTAAATTATTTTTTGAAAATAAAAATAATCCAAGAATATCTCCCATATATGATAAGGTGTCTGCCTGGTTGCTATGTCTCACTGATCTCAGTTTAAAAGAAAGGAAATAGTGCTGTGAAGGATGGTCCAGCAGGTGCACAGTCACAGTCCATTCACGGTCCGGGAGCTGGGTGGCACTGCTAGGGACAGGCCATGCTGCCATTAGGACCAAGAGGCCATACTGCCAAATCGGGATCCTCTTTACAAGCAAAATTTGTCTCTGATCTCCACAATGCCTGAAGGCAAAGAAGGAGATACAGGACTTTCTGGTTGCAGATTTTGTTATTACATAAGGGGATGGTCAGGCACATGGTCAAGCTTGCTTAGACACTGAGAACTTGAATCTGGAGTAGAAACATCTTATTGTATTACACAGAATTTTGCTAAGCAGAACTCTAAGTAACTTTTCCAAGGAAGCCCGAGAAAAGCATAATGAACTACCTCTGGCTAGATTATGAACTCTGAGGTTTTTAACAGAGGAGAAGTATCTGTTTCAACAAACATTGTTCTCATTCTTTCAGCTCCCAGCCTTGCAGAAGTTGACACACTCGTTTAACTTTAGTTATTGAGTTAAACAGGACTGTTCAACTCATTATAACGCATCACAATTAAAAATATCTGTAAAGGATCAAGTCCTGTGACAGTGAATTCCAAATTTATTCAGGAACACTGCGTGTCAGACAGGAATCACAAGTAAATCAGAGTATCTCTGGCCCAGTAAACATTTAGTTAATTACGCTAAAAAAAACTCTGTGAGGAAAAACTGACAGCATCCTAATCCAGAACAGTTTGTAATCTGATGATTAAACCACACAACTGGAAAACTGGATACACCCATGATTTTTCATGGTCACAGCACAAGGCAGCATCTGTCCTCCTGATTACCCCAACAATTTTCTACCAAACTGTTTCTGAAGATTATTTCCTCAGGGACCTTTTCATCTCTCTCACTCCATCCTTTTGGGCTCAGCTCCTTTAGGTACCACAGATTCTATGCTGCTCTATGCCTAGCAGGAAATGAGTGATTTAGGAACCAGAAGAAACTGGTTCCTGTACCTGAATTTCTATGAGAAACCAATGGAATTTGATGTCTAAGGGCCTAATTCACTATTAAAAAATAGTGTTAATTGATGCACTTAAACCCCTTTGAAATATTTATATTTATTTCAAGAATTATACATCAAGACCTTATTGTTAACACATTTATTATCTTATTTTACAGATCCTGGCCAAAGAAAAACAGCTTTAAGAGTCAAGAACCTGTCAAGCAGCAGCTTTATTGACCATGCCTTCAAAAGTAGTGAGAGCATTAAACATAATATTTTACTGGGAAGGGCTGGAAATGCAAAATATTTTTGGCCTGATACAGTAAATCATTTTCCTCTTTGGTATGGCAAATAGAGGGAACACTATCAAAATAGATCATCCCTCAAGCTAGTATATTCTGCTTTTTAAAAAAACATGTTCTCCTTCCTCAGGATGCATTTGAGTGTATATGAAAGGCAAACACAGATGAATCAGATTAATAGTATTGGAGCTTGTCAGCTTGAGATCGTGTAAGGATCATTGCTTGCCAATAACCAGCCACAGTCAGAGTGAGAACATAAGGCTCACATTACCCCATCCCCCCTGAGCAGATACAAATCTCCGATGTGTCAAGTGTATGTTCAGGGCTGGTTAATCATAGGGAGAGCAGTTGCACATCAGTCTCATGACTGACATCAGTGCTGAACCAGCCAGGAAAAAATCTTTCTCTGTTCAGAACAGCACTTCATTTTAAAATAATTTGTGGAACTGTCCTCCATGTTAAATATTTCCATGGCTTCCTGAAATCCTCATTTTTTTATCCACCAGCTGAGACTGATTTCAGTCAAGTTTTTCTTTCAAGATTATGCTAAAGTCTATTGATTAAAGAGTTGCATTGGAACATTTGTTTCCAAATCTCTCACCCATTAGTCTGTAATGTTTCTTCTGATATTTAATATATTTGAACAACAAAACAGACAGCAGAACGTAAATTCAGGTAATACCGCATCTGAATATCAATCTTACTCAGCCATCCACACTGTGTGACACACATGCTCGGGTATACTGATAAATATACAGATAGCAGGGAGGACAAAATTCAGGTTAATCTGGATAAACCACCAGTGAAATAGCAGTGTAAATGACAATCCAAAAAGAGGTATGCAAAAATTGTCCCCTGGGAGCATCAAATTACTTTTTGGATCGTATCTAAAGCTCTCAAAATTCTTTGAAATTCTTTTAAATTCTTTCTATTGATTCCAATAGGGTCAGGCCCCTAATACGTTAAATCATTCTACATGTTGTTGAACCTAATATTGGTCAAGGGTCAACAATTTGGTATTTGCAGTATTTGCCTTGAAGAGATGTTTCCACATTATTTCCATGATTTTCTACTCCTAGTTTTCTTTAAAAGTGCCATTTTTTTTTGTTTAGCATTTTCATTGTTTTGTCAGAGTTTCAGAAAACTGATGTAGACATTTTTTAATTAAGAAAGTCTCTTCTTGGCAGAGTACTATGCCTTCATTTCTGTATAGTGCATCACAGGTTCA
Source organism: Athene cunicularia (assembly GCF_003259725.1). NCBI lineage: Eukaryota > Metazoa > Chordata > Aves > Strigiformes > Strigidae > Athene > Athene cunicularia. The sequence goes on from NW_020799095.1 coordinate 133,968,051, forward strand.
GCCTCTGCCCATATTAGTAGCTGTAATAATATGACTAAGAAGACCAAAGCCATGTTGAGATAAGTTAAAACACAATCAAATCTATCCATTAATTAAAATGCATCAATTGTAAAAACAAGATTTGATATTCAACTTTTAGAACCTCCTGACACATATGCATGTAATTTTTGAAACTTAACATAGTATTGGCTTTCATTTATTTGTTTTCTCTTCTTGTAAGCTCATAATAAATTACACTGTCATTGTTTGGTTTTATTTTTCAGTTATACTCACCTGGATATGAGAACAAAATTCATGAAAAAAAAAAAATTAAACCACTTTTCTTAAGGAGAAATATACTTGTGAGACCAATGAAATTGTTCACATAGGCAGCAATATTCTATTTATTTTAGTAAATACATGTAAATGTAAACATGATCAATTAAATTCTGAAAAGTTCCAGATCATACTTCAGGGTGGAGCTGGGGCTGTGCAGCACTGGCAGTGAGAAGATACGGTGAAGTTCTGTCAGCAGCTGCTTGTGGTATTCTGGTCTTTTGGAGCAAACCCAAACTGCAGCTCAAAACAAAATCTTCTGTCATTTAAGTTCAGTTTAGTGTATACATTGCAAATGGATAGAAAGGGTAGTGTACACAGAATTATGATTATTCCTTTGGTTTTGAGGTGGTATCTCTAACAGAGGAATAATGCATAGTTGGTCCAGTACTTCACAAATTTCCAGAACTATTGTCATGTTATAACTAGTGCAAAAGGTATTTTTCTTTCTCTTTAGGGTTGAAAATTCACCTGCTTTTAAATCATAAAAGCACATATCCATGGACAGAAATTTGCTTTACTATGTTTAACATAGAGAACACAATGAGCATTGTGAGTCTTGCCACTCTTTTTTTGTTGTGAGATACACAGCATGTGAAAAGCACCCTTGCGATCTATCTGTATGAAACTGCATTAACTGATTCAAATTAACAGGGAGCCAAATCTCAGGCTTGATCACTAGACAAAGTCATTCAATAGTTAACTTTTGTACGTAACAGCCCAAAACACTAGCCAGATCTCCATTTAGGAAGTCTTTCTAAGAATTAGGTTCTTCTAATAAAAGAGATGGATTGTAAAATTTCAACAATATTTTTTGAAATATGATTGGTGGTAGCATTAGGTCCCTGATGCAATAAACCTTTCTTTTATAATCATGCTTATTTAAATACATGAAGAAACTTTAGTCTTTGTTGCTGAGCATGTGAAGTCTGAACACACACTGAAAAATACTGTTGGTGGTTGGTACCTTACAACTAAGGTTATGTCGGAATCTTCACATATGTATAGCAGTGATTCAGAAACAACAACACACACCCCAAACCAAAACCAATCTAATAGAATGTTTATACTGTAGCTACAAGCACTCAAAGTCTAAACTTACCTATATATCTATCTATTTATACAATTAAAAACATTTAATTAAAGAACATGGAAATAATAATAATAATAATAATAATAATAATAATAATAATAACAATAACAACAATAATAATAATAAAAAAACACAAGAAGAATAAATGTTTAATAACACGTCTGAGTTTCTCAAATTCATTTTGAAGGGAAAGAGCTGGGAAAGGGTTTATTTTTACAGCTTTGCAATAGTATATGACAATAACTTAAAAACCTCAAGGATGTAAGAACAATGCTTAATTTAATAGACAGTGTAACTAGAGGTAAATATTTAGTCATAGCTGTCAGTAGAGCACTGCATAAATGCTTTAACCCTTTTGGTTTTAACATGTTTATGTTTTCCATTCTATCCAGTAAGAACAGAGTTCTGTCACTAAGCACTACAAAGAAAACCCATAAATTAGGGTTGGGTTTGGATTTGTAATACTAATAAATAAATGCTGAGAAACAGTATTCAGACTCAAACATTTATTTACAATGTAAACCCTCTGCCTCAAATGCCATGCACATATTAACAACAGTGTCAGGCAGACTTGCTGTGATACTTACTAACCTAGACCATGATCTCTTCCAAGCATGGATAAAAACCACTCACACGGTATGTTTCAGTATCAAATACCATAAAATAATTTTTGCTTACATCCCCCTAAGTTTCTGAATCTGTTGTACCCAACTTTTCTTGTTCTCATGTAGTGAACTGTGATCACCAAAACAGGTTATGACTCTTGCAATTTTAGAACTTGAAATAAGTATATAGTAAAAGAATAGTATCACCAGTTTGGACAGTAGACCATGTAGGCATCTAATCAGAGATATGTTAGCTAGTACAGGTTTTTTACATATTATTTATCCCTGCAATAGGTAATGAGTTGTGTTAATACTAAATATGGCCTATTGGTAAAAAAATAATTGTATTTTACCAGGAATAAAGAGAGTGTGTGCTTGCGAAAATAAATGTTCTTATTATCTAAATGTCATAATGCTCTATAATATGTTTTTTTTTTTTCTTGTACAGTGGTAAATGAAAGGTAAAAGAAAAGTTTTCACTCTAGTCTATAATATCAGTGTGCTTGATTTGAGTCACTGATGGATTTTACTCTTACAGAGACAAGAACTCAGTCATAGCCAGCTGGCCAAACCTTTAAGCTCCAATTCTACTGTGAGTAGTAAATTATATACTAATGTGCAAATTTTAGGGGGGCATGGGGGAGGATTTTCTTCCAAGACAGAAATATATGTAAGGTATTTTTATTTCAATTAGACAATAAGTAACACAATTGCAATGACACAATTTATGTTTGAAATACCTGTAAAATAATCATAGTAATTAAAATGTAATAGCCCTCATACAGGATCCAATTTACTAAAAAATTTATAGTAGTGATTACTGCAGTCTGGTGTCCACCTGACCTGAGCAGTTATGTAGCAGGAACCTTGCTGTGAGTTCTCTAAAATGTAACGAAATATTATTAGCACAGTGAATTCTGGACAGATGTCAAACTGGTCCCAGCCTCTGTTGCTGAAGGGTTTTCTGTAGAAGAGCACATGAGAGCTGGCTCTAAGGTGAAGCGTTTAAACCCAAGGTTTAAATCATGCAAAACCATGTGCCTCTGCTGCTGATGTGCTGGGAAGCACTTGCATTTCTCATGTGCCAAAGTTACTTCCAACATAACTAACCAAACATCCAAATATCTACCAAGGGCCCTGGTGCCCTGTAGTCTCAATGAGCTGAGACTTCATAATGACAGGCAGGATAGCCAGGTTTGAATGTGGCACCTTCTAGGTTTTTGAAACCGTCTTGTAAATTGGGAAGCCACAGTGTCCATCACGTCTCATGAATATATCTGAAATTGCTCTTTCAGCATCAAACAGTGACTTTAAGTTAGGTAAGAACATGAAAATGGCTCTATAGGTTATTGCATTCTCTTGGGCATAAGCCATTCTGTCCCACTGAATTTAGCTGAGCGTCTTGTTTCCAGAGTCTTATTAGTTAATGAAATTACTGGTAGGATCAGTAAAGTCTTTGTTCCTTGCTCCATTTATAATGACTCCTCTTGATAAAAGTGACAGCTTTGGTGTCAGAGCCTCACTTGTCTTCTGGAAAATTTAAGGGAATTCTTCAGGGCAGCTCAGGGGGGGAAATAAATATGAATTTGGTCTAATCATTATTCTGGAGGGGCACAAATTATGTGTAAATCTAGGTAATTTTTTCAGTCCAGTGTAACAGGTGGTAGACTGTCCTTAAATCTGCTGGCACACTCACTCTCTTACTTACCTGGCTTTAAAGTTGTGCTCAGCTGGTAAACTAATTTTTACATTTTTTTTTTTTTTTTTTTTTTTTTGAGTTCTCTGAAAGTGCCATTAAATCCAGGAAAATCTCAGAATCTTTCCTGTCTTCTGCAGATCTGTCACCCATTCAGTACAATGCTTGGAACAGAATGACCTTCTTGACAAAGGATTTGGGATATGTTTTTTACTTCAATTAACAGTTGAATCATCAGTTAGATATCAGAATGCCATGGTTGTTTTGCATCTGAGGTACTGTCTTTTCCTAAAATGTCGACCTTGGCAATTCTGTAAGCAAGTATAACCTGCTTAGTATGATGAATTATCCCAGGTCCATAATTTAGCACTATGTATATGTGTGTTCTTTGTTGACTCTTTCCCTTACCCAGCAGAAATCTCAGAGACCCCTCTGTTGAGGACTCTGTCATGAAGGAACTTATTTTTTAATGATTGACAGTTTGTGGGTGTCATGATAACGATACTAGGCTCTAATGTAGCAAATATATTTTGAAAATTCCCAGGAATAAAATAATTCAGAGTGACTGACTTCAAAAACAATTTTAAATACTTCTGGATCTCTGAAGTTTAATCGTGAGAATTCTCAGATGTTTACATATGGTACTATAGGAGCAGTGCTGATCCTGTGTGGGGACTGTGACAGGGTTATGCGAGGTACTTCTTAATCTGCTAGAAGGCGACAGTCCCAACCCTGATGAGGTTTAAAAAAAAAAAAAAAAAAGCCATGGCAGAAAAAAACAGAAACCAATAAAGAGATGACATGAACTTTTCAGAGCAAGATATCAAGTCAGTGACAGCATCAGAAAAAGAACCATAATATCTTTTGCCTGTCCCAACAAATTCTTGTCCAGGTTATAATCCAACTGAATAACTGCCAAACATGCCTTATATTTAGCCTGTCCAACTGAAATGCCCATTAGAATCCTAAATATTCTCACCTCTCTTTAAAAGCTCCAAGGAATAAATGCCTAAACAATATCGGGGTTTCAAAGTACCACCTAGTAACAGAAGTAGGCAGAATATTTTTGTACAGCTGGTACCTCCCTGTTTTTTCCACATGGGATTTGTAGATCACTTTTCTTAGAAAGTTCAGCTCTATCTGAATAGGCTGCAATAGAATTAATTTGTACACATTAAAATAAGCAAATGTCCCAAGGCATTTATACAAAGAGGAGACAAAAGTGTGACCGAATTGGGAAGGTCATGGAAACAAGACATGAAAGATATAAATCTATTTTAAATGAAAATCTATTGAAATATTTATAACTAAGGCCAAAGTTGAAGAAACCTATACAAATATTATCATTTTGTGCAGCAGTGGACACCCGTAGGTGCTCTTCTGAGAAACCAGGAAGAGCATGACAGTCTAAGATTTACATTGTTTTAGTCTATATAAATTGCATTATTGAAACAAGCTTTTTAATGTACTCTCCATTCTACTTTTGTTGCTGGGTAAACTGACTGTTTTTTTAGTGAAACTTAGTCACATAGTACAAATATTAGTAAGCAGAATGTGAAATATAATGAAAATATGATTTAGTTATGCTTGGCTCCAGTAGGCTAAAGAATATCAAACACTATCAACAGAGATTTTCCTTTTATGGTGGAATGTGATACAGTTGTAAAAGAAGGCATGGCAGGAAGAGTTTGAAGTTATGTTAAATTGGCGACAGCAGTTTAATTAGGAATTTGGACATAAAATGGTTTTTATTAAGTCCATGCTTATTTTTAACTACTCCTTCAGCCTTTAAATTTGTGTAATACACAGAATTTTTACAAGCATGTGTTATTTACTAAAGCATGTTTACTGTTGAAACACAGTAGATTTACTGCCAAATAATGCTTTCTAGCTGTTTTAGATGCCAATAAGTAACAGTTATGTTTTTACTGAAGTTTATCACCACTGTTTGTGCTGCTGAAAATTTCATAAGGTGTCTAGAGGTCCCCAATAGGACTCAGCTGATAGGAGCAAGAATCCAGATGTTTTTTCATCCAGCTGAGCTTGAGTTGGACATAGGAACTTACATCAAGAGTACCATTGAATCTGAGTCTCCTAGTTTGGAAGTTAGGTAGGCATCACTGTTAAGAAATCATCACCCTCACCTGTCCTAACTCATCCTGTGCTGAAAATCATCATGGAGATAGTAGGTATGACTGAAAACTCAGTCTGCCCTCTCCTCAGCCGTTACAGCTCACAGTTATATCAAACTACAAAAAGCTTCAGAAGAGGTGCTATCAGAGTACGAGAGTTGTGTTGAATATCTCCTGTTCTTCTGCCCATGCTATGGTGTCAATAACTTACAGCAGAAGATCAGGGCACATAGCAAGTAGCCTGCCACCACCTTTACTGTCATAGCTAGATTCATCTACTTAAGTCCTCGTTAAAAGCATGTGTGAAATGCATACATTTCACTTCGGTAGTGCAGTTTTATAGCTATGTTACTAGGCAAAATAAATAATATTGTATTTTCCCTCTTCTTTTGATGATCATTGTACTGAGACATACAGGTGCAGGCTCAGGAAATTCTTGAGCCACAAAATATTTGAAGCTTAAAGAGTATTTTGGCATGACTAAATCACTGAGTATATCACTATACATTTTCTTTGTTCTGAAATTCCTTCTGAGACATCTGGATTTATCTCTAGTAAAGGAGGCAGAGTTGGTGGAGGTGGAGTTAATAGGCTGTCTGGTCTTGGCACATAAACCTCTCCTTTCTTAGACTCTGAGCAAAGACATGGTGACAGCAGAGAGATCAAGCAGTGCCTGGCAACTAGGAATCATGAAAAATAATTTAAAAAGGGGACCAGTTCCAACAAAGATGTCCTTTGAACCAAGACCACATGGTAGGAAAAATATTTATCAGTCACATATCATAGCCACACAGAAAGCAGGAGACCTACACATACAAATGTTAATACCTGAAAGAATGAAGAGCACCTAAAAGTAAGATGGGACTTGACTTTCACCTCTATAATCAATTATTCTTGTAGTCCGGCTGATGGTCTATATGATCTTTGAAGAGACTTTAATTAACTGTTCATTCTGCCACGGAAGATTCACTTCCTTTCTGATAAATAATGGCAACAATGGAAACAGTAGTGTGACTCAGAAAAGCTGACTAGGAAAGCGAAAGACTAAACCAGCCATTTCAGGATGGTTTTATGTGAGAAGCAGAATATAAATAGAGACTGAGAAAATGATTTGTGAACCACTACAGATATAATCACAAAAACACCACAGTAAAAAAACAAAACACATTTCTTGACCAGTGGCGTTTCATTTTATGCCTGCTGTATGGATGAATATGCACTCCCTAGAGTTCCTAGAGGACACCAGTTACCATAGTTTTAATTAAACTTGTATCAAGCACAATTAAAGATTATATCCCACTATATTGGTACTAATGATCATTACTAAGGTCCCAGTCTAGTGAGTTGTGTAATGTGGAGGACTCCTGGAGTCATACCACTATTTTTCCATAACAACCACACATCGATCACAACACTGCTTGTGCAGAACTGGGAAACAGAACATGGCTATGCCCACCTTGAAAAAGCAATTCTCAAAATATGAAAAGATGGAGTGTATACTCCCTGTCTTCAAGAGAGTCCGAGGTTATTATCTACTGAGTCACTTCAGTCAAATTTCAACAACTACAAGGCATGAATCCATATCAAATTATTTTGAGTAATTTTGCAAAGTGTAGCGATAATGATGGCAATCATAAGAATCAGTATGATGACAGATGCGTGAAATTAAAGAAGCCAATAATTGTGCAGTCTAATATCTCATACTCTGATCTTGTATAAATGCTGTCCTAGAATTAAACATACCATTGATTTGTCAATATTATAATGTGGTCTAACAGATGTTCTTTAGTAATTAGTCTAGTTCTTTCAAATTAAATCAGAATTCATTATACTTGTCAGTCACAGTCTCTGTTACAAAGTGGCATGTCAGAAAAATCAAGTATCTTTAACCTTACATGTTTGTTACTTATTTCTTTGTTCTAGTTTGAAGTCATAACATCATCAGATTCCACAAGCAGTAGCTGCTCTTTTTTTCATAGCAACTGCACAATGGCAACTGCAAATGTATTTCCTAATAAAGCATAAATCTTCCTCCACCCCCTCCATGCCTGACACCTGTCTAGGACAATGATTTTCCACTTATCTTTACCAATCTGAGGTGCTGCAAAGGCACAAAGAAGCTCCTTTTTCAGTCTCTCCCTCCTTCACCCCTTTTTTGAGTGAAGCTGTGCTCCAAGCAGAAAGCTAAAGACTGTACATTCTTTCCACTTATATGCACCATTAACTGCAGCTCATTCACAGAACAAATCACCAATTACTACATAATCCTTTCCCTCTTAATGGGCTTTTCCCAATGCTTTTCTTTCAACAGCACTATCTTCTGCATCAGGAAGTGCAGAGGTTCACCTCTAACTCCCTGCCTTTGCAGAATCATGGCACTTAATCACATCCCAAAATGGCTGACATCATCTGGGTCTTGCCATCCCAAAATCTTAAAATGTCCAACCCTGGACACAAAAAACCAAACACTCTAACACTTTACAGAAGTTGCATAGGTGAAAGAAAAACATTAAACAATAAAGTAGCAAACACTGAGGAAGAATTTTAAGGATTTAAGAGGACTATAGACAAACTGCTTCTCCAGTCAGTTTTCTTGATATTTTGTTTGTCTGTTTACAGTGAAGGTGAAAAATGGTCTGAAAATAGTTTGCAGTGTAACTGTGCTTAAATGCCTTATACATTTTTCTTGTTATGTGGCAGTATCCTACAAGGCATTGGAATGAAATGAGGTGCTTTCTTGTCCTCCAGCTTCGCTTTGTTCTGACAGCCAAAATGGTCACAAATGCATTTGATTCTACTGATTTCTTTTTGTAGGAAACAAAAAGATCAAATTAAGTTATAATGAACAGAGCACAAATGTGCTGCGTAACTGAGGTTGTTCCAATGACTAGGAAAAGCATGCAGAGGAATGGTTTGTATTGTGAAAAGCATCCACTTAAATGGAACTAAGTCTCAAATCTCAAACCAAAACTGAATTATTGCATTATAATGTTTATTGTATTCAATTTTATGGACAACTTTGCCAGATATACATTGTAAAAAGCTATTGTATATGATATAACATAAATCAGTCAAATACAATTTGGACAAGGAAAACCAGAAGGATGTGTGATGTCTGTACTGAGTATCTCTTGCACAGGGAGCTTTTCTGATCTTGATTTTCATGAATCTGAAATCTGATTCTAAGCACATAAAAGTAGCCAAGCTAAAAAAATATGTTTTTGTGGCCATACTCTCTATACAGAGAAAGCCTTAGATGTAAGCTTTATCCATTTAAATGTCCATTTTGGATTAAGAGATGTCCCTTGATAAAGAAAATCATGACACTTCGTCCCCCTCACTTTTAGTCTCCCAATTTCACTACAGTTCAAAATGCTGTCACCTGAAAGAATCAAGGTTATTTTGTTTGTGTATTTTGTTCCTTTTTGGAAAACATGAAGTCTTCAGCAATGATATTGTGGTACGTGGGTGAATGAGGCTACATTATTTGTGAAACAGTGGTTTCCTTAGCACATAGAGAATTGGTAAATTTACCAAAGATAAATTAAGTGGTCACTTTTACATTTATGAGCTCAGACAAATTAATTCACCAGATTCACTTGGAATGTTTAGCATTTTGTACACTACTGTGCTCCTACACTCACACTTCAAACTCCAGAGAATACCTGATATTCTACAAGCACAGGCATAATTACTTCATAATGTATTATATCAAGAAACAGAGAACTTTGAAGGAAAACTGGACCACAGGATTGGAGGGGGACTTCTGGGTTATGAAGTTCAGCAACCACATTACAAAATTCCTTTATAATTTCTCAACTTTATCAAGCACTATTGGGTCATTAGACCAGGGTTTTTGGACAGAAGAGCAGACTGATTTACCAGATGCCCTGCAGAGTACTTGTACTACATGTAGTACTAATATCACATGCCAGAGCCATTAGCTCGCTTCAGCTCACCTGTACTAGAGACTCAGACAGAATTGTAACAGGGCTTTGCTGAGCATGAGGTAGACGTGACCTTATGGTAGCAGAGACGGAGTTGAATGAATGAAAAAAGAATGGAATAATTCGGCAGTGACTCAGATGAAGCTAAATCTTAGCAATAACTTAGGCTGCCCCTTCTGCTTCCTCTCCATGCAGGACAGCTGCCACAGAAGTGTCATACTAGTGGGTTTGGCCTAATGGTTTCTCTTAAGCACATATTGCATCTAGGGGAATTTTTTTAATTCTTCCAAGGGCAGGAGTTACAACAAGAAAATAAAATAAGAATAAGCAAGACAAAGTAACATTTTACATGTGCTTCCTGATCCGTTCTGAGTTAAGCCCATGAGCTTTATAAAGGTGAGCAATAAAAGTTGGTGCTGTTGAGTATCCATATCCTGTACAGCATTCTTTGAAGGGCGGTAAAAGATTTGCAGTAATGGAAAATCAAAACAATACAATCTTGCCTCAGAGTATTTTTAAAATTATTTTACTGGTCCATTTGTAATTGTTTCATTGCACTAATAGTAGAAAACAGAAAAGGTAATTTAAAAAATATTTCCTATTGGTCTTCATTATTTTGTCACCAAAAATTTGCTTGTGACATCAGGAATACATGTCTATTGCACACCTCTATCACCCACCTTGAGCACTTTCTGGGTGGCCAGGTGTCTCCAATTTGGAAGAAATTATTAAAATCTGTTCAACTGGTTCTGCATCAAAGAACTCTGTAATTGCTTGGTTCTAGGGCTTTCTGCCATTTGAGGCTGAAATGGTAACCATCTGTTAAGAATTCCTCCACTGAGTAACTTTATTCATATTCTACAGAACATCTACAGGGAAAAAATCTTAAAAAACCCTAAAACCTACCCAGTTATAGCTTGGTTTTGAATGAAGTTCTGAAACATGCATCCCTCAGTGGTTATTGTCAAGTTTCTTCACTGGCTGCTTGTACAGCAGAAAGAATAATTTGCTTACCATGAAATATTATTATTTTATGCTAATAATAAGTCACAGGTAAAAGAAGCATTGTTTTGTTATTACTCATTCATCAGCGTAATACCTACAAGGTCCTGGGAGCTCCACAGATTAAATGAAAGAAAATTCCTTGTATACGGAGCACAGGATTTGAAGAATGGTCTTCTCTGCAAAAGTTTCTGTAAAATGGATGTTCACATTCTGCTATCTAAGGTCACTTTGTCATTTAGGATAAGGTTTAACTTAAACAACTTGGGGAGGAGTGGCTGGAGACCTGCCAGTCAGAGAGGGACCTGGGGGTGCTGATTGACAGCCAGCAGTGTGCCCAGGTGGCCAAGAAGGCCAGTGGCATCCTGGCTTGTGTCAGCACTAGCGTGGCCAGCAGGGACAGGGAAGGGATCTGACCCCTGTACTCGGCACTGGTGAGGCCGCCCCTCGATTCCTGTGTTCAGTTTTGGGCCCCTCACTACAAAAAGGACATTGAATGACTCGAGCGTGTCCAGAGAAGGGCAACGGAGCTGGTGCAGGGTCTGGAGCACAGGTCGTACGGGGAGCGGCTGAGGGAACTGGGGGGGTTTAGTCTGGAGAAGAGGAGGCTGAGGGGAGACCTCATCGCCCTCTACAGCTGCCTGAAAGGAGGGTGCAGAGAGCTGGGGGTGAGTCTCTTTAACCAAGTAACAAGTGATAGGACAAGAAGGAATGGCCTCAAGTTGTGCCAGAGAATGTTTAGACTGGATATTAGGAAGCATTTCTTTCCAGAATGGGTTGTTAGGTGTTGGAATGGGCTGCCCAGGGAGGTGGTGGAGTCCCCATCCCTGCAGGTGTTTAAGAGTCGGGTCGATTTAGAGCTGAAGGATATGCTGTAGGTGGGAACTGTGCTAGGCGAACGGTTGGACTATATGATCTCCAGGGTCCTTTCCTACCTAGATGATTCTGTGTGTGAACTTGTGCCATCTCAAAGTTAGGTGTCTAATCAAAACCTAGTCCTCTAAGTTTCTTCTGTAGCCACTGCTAAGGCACAAACACATCAGCCAAACAATTGATCTTCATGATTAAGCTGGAAGAGGTGAATCAGCTTGTAGAAGTATGTATCTGTCTATCCATCTATATTCTGCAGAAATTCAACTTTGATGTCCTTTGGACCCTTTCTTTGTGCTTCAGATCTCTGTCCATTAAAGGAAATGTTTAATTTCTCCAACTCTTTATGTATTTTCCCACTAATTACAACTGACGAGGCCACATACATTTCCTTAATAGAACTTCATTTTCAGACATTGACTTCCACTGCATTTAATGATGCTGAAGACCTATGAAGGAAAATTACATGCTTAAAACCAATATTATGATGTATATACGTACAGAAACACTAATTCTCTGATTCCTAGAATCTGAAAAATGTATGTTTTGGCTTTTAATGTTGTTGCTTTTTTTATTGGTGCTTAAGGAATGGAAGGGAGGACATAGTATCACTCTGTTGCCTAAAACTTCTCCTGTCTTAAATGACAACCACATAAGATAACTTTTACCCTGGAAGACCCTAAAGACCAAAAGAACAATGTGAATGGATGGTTTTACAGGTGGAAACTTGAGGAACAGAGAGGGACTGAGCCGTGAGTTAACTAAAGCTTCAAAGGATATCTAGAGCAGGGTTGGAGTCAACTCTCGATTTGCAAGTTCACGTTTTTGCATTTGTCACTTCAACATCTTCAGCTTTTCTGCAGGGTTTCTTTTTGTCAGTTCAATACACAGCTGACAATATCTCCTCACATTTGGAGACACCAGCACTCTGCCAGTATGTCCCATGTGTCAGGCTCTTAACATGTGGTTTATTCACAGTTCTCCCAGTCCAAAATCTGTGGAGACTAGAAAGTTGGATTCTTGAAGAAAGTGACTGCTAAATGTTCACGTTTACAATATTTCAGAGGGAGGGTAAAATGTTGGAATGAAAGCCAGAAGATTGCAGTAAAGTAGAGGAGTTCCAACTTTTATTGCTCACCTTTATAAAGCTCATGGGCCTAACATGGAAAGGATCAGGAAGAACATGTAAAATGTTACTTTTTAACTTACTAGACATATGTAGTATTTTCACTTCTCCCAAAATACCCTCTTATGGAAGCCATGGAATTGATGTCTTGTCCTCTCCTTGTGCAGTGAACAGCACAATAAGGCCATGACTATGAGGTTTTTTTCATTGATACTGTATCATCTAATGCATTATTTCAAAGCTGGTTTTAGATTACATGCATTTTAGATATATATGAAAATAGGAAAGTAGGGGCTTCAGTTTTTATTTGTCTTTTATCTATGCCAGAGTCATTAATGATCCCATAGGAAGCCCAGCTGACCATATACAAATGTGGGTCTTATTCCTAGGTCCAGAAATATAGTAACAGTTCATAGAAGTCATTCATAACCTGACACTTTTAGCAACGCCTTTCTGTCATATCATTGTTCTAAGTTCTTTTTATTCTCCTTGGTGAAGACAAGCTATAAAAAAGAATTTTCTACCATATCAGTCTCTGAGCCATCATTAATTTCAGCCAGAGCCTTGATCAATTGCCAAGCCGTTTTCACTCTTCCCCTTCTATAACAAGCAACATGGGATTCAAAGTGACAGATCATCCAAGAGCCTAGCACCCACAGACAGCTAAAGGGACAGGATACCCTTTGGTTGACAGTAAGTTGGTAATCCTCTCATAGAGGCATAAAAAAATGCTGGACTTTCATTTATCACTAGAGGAACAGATGTCCACGAGCATGTGTTTTCAATCCATGTGTTTTATGACATTTGGAAAGTGTACTTTACTGGGAACTGGGGAACTACTTTACCCTAAAGCACCTCTTCTTGACAGAGCTCTTCTTACCAGCAAAGTCAAGTCTTCAACTCCTTTCCAGAGCCCTCTGAACAGTCAGTCTTTTCTGTCCTGCATTCGCTTCAGGACTCCCAGCCCCTGACAGCCTCTGAGTTGATGCCCAACCAGTGTAGAGAACTCTCAGACAACCCACTGAGTTGTGGTTAGCCCCGGGCTGGACACTTATCGATACAGCTTGCAGTCGTCCTACCTCAGGCAAAGCGTCCTCTGGGGACTGTAAACTAAACCACCTACTTCTTTATTAAATCATTAATGTCCTTTACTGGCTCTCAGATTATTGTGGTAACATAATTACTGTAGCCATGAATGCTGTTTTATGGCAAAAAATAAAACTGGAGCTAAATTGAGTGTGACAGTGACCATAGAGAAGAATAACATTGCTAATGGAGCTCTTGCGCTGCTCGGATTCCACAGACAACACTGGGATTGTAAAACAAGACTCAGTTTGATTTTATACATAGCAACAACATCAAAACTGACAGAAACAAGGGCTGTGAGATAGAAACATACCAAACCCATGCTTGTGTCAGAAGAGTTTTGACTAATGATCTGAAGACAGGAGGTCTGAAGCAATATATTTAGTGCTGATGTTAGTAGCAGCACTGTAACTTAGTCAAATATGCTTTTCTCAGCTCCATTTTGTTTCTAGTGAGGGAGCTGCCTTGTTTCTTTCTTTGCAGATCTTAAGTTGAGGAGTATTAATAACAAAAGGCAGTGTTTAATGGAACAGTATTATCACAGAAAGCAAAACACTGAGCAGTTGGCACTACATCATCATGCTCAGCCCTGTCACCTCCAGAGCATGGCATAAGGGACAATGGACCCAGGCGTGCGAGGAGCTGTCACTAACAGGTGGTAGAGTGCAGAACACCAGCGAGAAGGAATCTCCCGCAGCAATATGGCTGGCAGTGAACCAAGAAACTGTCAGAGGTGTTTGTAGTTAGTTAACAGAAGTCATGTTAGTATCCTGGTTTAAATGAAGCCTGTTGCAATGTGGAGATCTCTGTTACGGAAAGTTAAAAGAGCAATTGTAGCATGCAGGTTCAAATCAAAGACCTGATGTACTGGAAGATGGAAATGAGAGAAGCAAGAACTGAAATTTGGTCTAATGTATGATGTGACATGCAAATACTCTCTTCATGTAATCACTTTTCAGAATTCAAAGAATACTGTAAACTTGCAATCACAATTGCCGGGATAATAACCAGGCAGTACTTTACATAGAACATTAAGTAAATTCTCCTTTCTTTTCAACAAAGATTTAAGAAGAAAAAGATACATTCAGCAGCAATCAAACCAACTGAACTTGTCAAAGTTCAAACAGGTAGATAAAAAATAGAGAAGTTAAAAGATTATTTTTCATTTCTTAATATTGAGCTGTCAGTACCATCTTAAAAAAAAAAAAAAAAAAAGGGGGGGGGCAAAAAAAGCAAGAAGTAATTGTAGTAATTATGGTTGTGTATGCATAAGACATTTTAAAAGCTCTGATGCAGAACACTTGTACACTTCTAGAGATTGTTTAGCTGACACGAAGACTTCCCCAAGGGAGATTTCCAACCCTTCTAAAGAATCCACACCCTTCAGAAAAATCCCCCTCAGAATACAGTCACATTCAAGCAGAAATCCTGTAAAAGTAGTGTGCCATGCACTAACGTAACTCACGCGTATACAGTCACTGAGAGCAAGTGGAGGCATAAGTGAAGCTGGCTGTATACTAGAGTTTTGCCAGGGTTTTTTCTTGCTTGCTTCCATGTTTGCTTTTATTCAAACTATGGAAAGAAGAAACTGGAAGGAAAAGAGAGTTCTGATATAATGCCTTCTGGGGGACAGAAAATTAATTTTTCTTTTTTTACTTTTACTTTCTAGGTGTTTAGTCTTTTTTCCCCTCCTACAACTGAACAGGCTGCTCCCTCTGGAATTGTGCCTCTTCAGTGTCATGACACCTCCAGTCCTAGGCTGCATACCTTATATGCATACCCCCCCATATGGGAAGATGGCATAGACAAGTGGCCTAAGCTACTTCCCTGGGAAAACAAGTGCTGAGGGCATCTTGGCTTGAATGACAAGGCTGACACATTCCCTCAGAGACAGCAGTATCCAGTGACCCTCCACATCTAGCTAGAACCAGGGATGATACTGACACAGCAGAAAGCCATCTACTTTACTTAGAAATGTTTCCACCTATGTCTTTCCAAGAAATACTTTAGGAACCAGTACTACATCTGTAAAAAGGGTTGTTTCCAAATATATTTCTCCAAAAGCCTGTAGAGGCATTTAATTTTCTATAGTGTACTAGTTGATGCTGTCCACTGGTGCACCAGGCCAGAACGTCCGTACAATGATTAAAGTCAGACGAGATCAAGCCAGGTCCCAAAATCTATGTTTCAAACTGTACAGAAAGACCAACTGTTGTTTTTCCACAGCTCCTGATGAAGTTGTAGTATAGTGAACAGGAGACAAGCATTGTCTTTTCTTGATATTCAGGAATGAAAGCACTGTGATGTTTGTTATTTTGAGGTAAATGTTATTTTGGGCATGTGATTCTTTATCCTGTTGCACCTTGTTCATGGAAAAAAAGGACTTGAATTTTATTCTGAGTAGTGAGTCTGTTCCGATTAGTTGAGAACAGTCCCCAGAGAAAGTGTACTTGAGATGTAAATATTCTTTAGAGAATGAGTGTTCTTAAGTGTGTTGACTCGGATAACTGGGTGTCACTTTATTGAGATCAGTGGAGCAGTTTTGATTTACAGCATCTACAAATCTAGCCAGCTTTTACTTTTTTTTGTTTATGTAGATATTATAATGTGATAATGAAGTGTTCTGCTGGCCATGAACTTTTAATATTCCAATATTCTCTGCTAGGTCAGATATTAGAAAAAAATGTCTGTTTTACCAGACTGTTCAGATCTAGCACATTTAAGAAGTTCCAAGAGGCTGAGGTACAAACACAAGAGTAGTATGTCAACAGCAACAACATGGGCTGTTTCAGCAGAAAGTCCTTATTATGCTTTCTTTGAACCACCTCAGATAAAGCTCTAGGTTTTATATGTGGTTGACAGAAAATCATAGGCCTCTTAGGCAAGCGAGTTAGAGCACAGAAATGAGTTCCATTTACTGTCAAGGTAGCTTAGATACTAGGATGGGTAACTAGAGATAGATGACAATTATTTCCCCAGTAAGTTTAAATATTTGTGACATATCATAATCAGTTTTAATCTGAAGGGTTAGAATTCCAGTTTTTATGTAGCACAGTATGAATAAAAATTATCTTCTGCTAGTAACAGCAGAGAAAGGCAATTAACCACTTGGTTTTTGTGACATCGGGGAATAAAATGTGAAGTGTAGTGCAAAAATCAGTGGTGCTGATGAAAACTTGATGTCTCAAAAAAAGCCAAGAGTTTATCATTGGCTACTAAACACAGTCTGTTGTAATACCTGGACAACTACATAATTCTGGAGTAAATGATCTAAGTGGGAATAACTGTGTATGCAGTATTCAGTTGCATACTGAACAGAATGACTGCACTTTAGATGCTGCAAAATGGTACCATATGCACTATTCATTTGCAAAATAAATGACAACTGAATGAGAGCCACATGGATGGAATATATTGAAATAATTAGGATGAAGGAGATGTGAGATCTGTCATCATTTATAAAAAAGTGACAAGAATGCAAAAGCAAGTGCAATTTTTGGGAGTGAAGAGTTAAAGTAATAGGGTAAATATATTGCCATTAATTTTAAAAAGAATAAAAAAAGTCATTTTGTCTTCAAGTTAGAACATCAGGTTTCGTCATGACAAAGTCAGAAGCAGGAATGTATTCAAGTAGATTTATGCAGAAACAGACATTCAAGTGTCATGGGCTAATGTGGATCCTAACATGTAGATATGGAGCATGAAGCAGAGGCTTTTCCCAGGAGAGCACAGCAGCAGGGCTGTGCCAAGGGTCCCTACAAACATTGAGTTGAGTCAGATAGAAATAGAAATACTCAACTCAGAGCATTTACTTTCTAGATCCATGTTCTCCAGTGTGAAAATTGCAGTCTTAGAAGTATGAAGTATTGCCATGTAATAACTGGGGATAAACAGGAATAGTAAAAAGACGTCAAAACCAGCTCAACATGATCATATGGTTTTGTGAAGTTGGGACCCTCATAAGGGTATTTTAATCAGACACTCAAACTGCCTTTGGTCTAGTTTGAAGACTAAATATCTCATCCCACAAATGCTATTTAGATAGGCCATCTGGGAGAAGTACCTGCATCTGAAGGTCTCCAAGGAAGTCTAAACTGGGAGATCACCCCTCTCCACAGGGTCTGCGCTCACATCATGGTGCATTTTGCATAACACCTAAGCAGCTTAAAACCAGCCGGTATGGCAGGAAGAGGCCTGCGCAGAAGAAGATATTTCTGCACCCAGGAGGGATTCAGATGTCTTCCTTCTTAACTTTTGTTCATATAATTCCTTAGCAAATGGGACAAAAGAGTTGTAGTTTTCCTCAACCTCAGGAAATTAGATTCAAACAGAAAAGTACCCTAATAGCCAGGCTACAGGGCTTATCTCTACATGCACTACCTTGCTATTGATTGTGAAATGTGAAATATTCCTTACACCAGGAACTGAAATGTAGGACTCATAAGGGATATGAGATTCAAAGACTGCCTTATCTTCATCCTAGCCAGTCTGAGCGAATTCAAGTCTCCCACTTCAACAATTATATTTATTGTAGTTTTATGTATTTTTATATATATTTTATATTTGTAAAATATGCTTATATATCTGTGTATATAGTATACACACACAAGCACATACCCATACAAACATAAACACCCAGTTTCATCAGTGTCATCATCTCCCTTGATTTGGTAATCTGTATGACTGGGACTCAAATGTGAGCAGGGATTAAAATAAAGCATGCCCATCTTTGCAGGGTCACATTCTTAAAAATGCTTCCAAACCTTGCATTTGTATTTGTTTAGTTCATAAACAATTTCAATATAATGTTATGCTTAGAGGAGGTTCTTAGAATCACATAGATTTTGCAATGATAAAATATGCATAGATGCAAGGAAACTTGCGCTGTTTATAAAATAAAGCCAAACCACTAGAAAGCACAGTACATTAATCAGACTAGTCCAGTGTCAAGGTTTCGGTGTAAATCTACACACAAAATCAGAACAGTGTGGTGCTAACATGATAGCACTGCTATTACAAGCAAACCTATACTGGTGGTGCCATATGAATGCTTTATACAGTGAAGAGCTGCCAATACTGTCATGGCCTTAAAATGTGAAGGTTTCATTAATGTGTTCCTTGAATCTGTAACCTTATCCCTTAGGAATTATCTTTCACTCACTTGGAAGAAGGTTTTCTATTTAAATCTGATTTGTCTCATTATTTATTTTAAGTAAATTTATCTTGAAAATAAAAAATGAGGAAGTATTCCTGCCATGTCTTCCTTATAAATAAGGAGTGTTTACTTGACACTATGTCAGTAGGGAAACTTTTTGCCATAACAGATTTTTAAAGTCTTGCTAAAACTTTAAATTTATGTACATTTTCACCTTAAGTCTCAGGTAGCCTGGGTAATACTCCTATTTCTGGTCAGCTGATCAGGCAAACTATGAGCAGCTGGAGAAGTGAACTTTGCTGAGACTTTCCATATTTCCAGATTAAGCACTATAAAAATGAAATCACCCAAAATTATGGAAAAAATTTTGAATTTATATTTCTTGTACTCTAGCAATATTGACACTGAGAAGACTTCACTTGCAAATTACATTAAGTACAGAATTTATATTTGCTTTCTAAAGTGCCAGAGATATGCAGCATCGTATATCCAACACGATGCTCTTATTCTTGCTGGCTCTTATTCTGCAAAAGAGTCTCTAATTATATTAACTTCCTTAGGGCAACATATATTAGTGCATATTAGCAAAGCATAGCATTTTGATTATTTGTCTTCTTTTCCTACTAGAGAAACCCCACAACCAGCCCCAATCTTCAAACCGTTAAATATTTATTCTTCTTGGTCAGTTTACTAATCCACAATTTATTTGATTACACAATGTTTAGAGAGCAAGCTTGACGGCTCCTGTTAAAATAGCTGTACAAAAATAAACATCATTGCAATGTTGTATCCTTCATATAAGTTGCTCCCAACCTGTCCCTCACAAATTACACATACATCTGATGTTGGAGGTGACCATTCGTTTTGCTTTTCCACTACATACTTTTCCAAGTGGACTAGGAAGACAGAAGATTTTGTTCAATAAATTGCTCCCTAGGAACGGCAATGGTTCCTTGGTAAGTGAAAGGTCTGTTGAACAGTTAGAACGATTGCATACAAAAGAAAGGAGAATATACCTGGGATCTAGGGAGGAAGGCATATTTGGGATCTGAATTGTGTTCCTTTTTTTCAGACTGATGACCTTTCTCTGTATTGCCCTTCAAATGTACTGTCATGGAACCACTACACGACAGAAAACCTTTAAAGAAATAACTCAAAGGATTCTTTAGATTTACATTTAACAGTCTGCTATATTAATAGCATGGTTTAATTTGACTCAAGTGGGCTAAATGACATCATTATTATACTGTGGGAGAAAGAAGTAGATTTAAGTTGGAAATCATGTTCAGCATCTTATCAGCCATATTTATGAAAGTATTAATATTACATCAGGGGAAAAAAAAAAAAAAGAGCTGAAATCCTGAAGAATGTGGTTTATATTATAAACTTCCATAAAGCATTGACGCTGAGAAGATTTAGCATTTGGCACAAATTCTTTCTCTCTGAAATCCTGTTTATGGCAAAAGAACAAAAAAGATCATGTACCATATTTTCTTCTTTTTCTCAGATTTCTTTAGTATTGGCTGATATATTTATGGCATATGACTGTATATGTGCAGATGGATGTGTAAATAACTACAGAGAAAATGAGTTAATTCAGTATTTTAAACTTCCGGTATATCTGTTGATGTGGAGAAAAACAATCCAGACATTTTGAAAGTGGAAAAGTTATGGTACTTGTCTTTTATTTAATCTTTTTTGAAACAAAAAGAAAATTGAAAGAAAAGAGAAATATTTTTAGCAGTAACCTGCCTACTGAAATATGTCCACTTTTTTTTTAAAGAATCGGTGATATAGAATGTCTATTATTGAGACAGTAAAGGCATAATTATATATGTTGATTAAATATAGAAAAAAAAATAGAGTTTATTTTTTAATCCTAAATTCTCCTACTATAGCTGTTATTAAAGATAGGTTTATGGTGTATACTAAGGTATTTCATTCATTTTGGTCATATCTCTAATATGGAGATGTATTTAAAATACTGAAAATAGCAGTATTACTGTTATTCTTATGAACAGAAATCAAGATTTTACAAGAAGTTTGGAAAAAATAGACCTTCAATAATTAAAAAGCAGAGAGGAAAGTACTCTTTTTCCGGGCAAATATTGGAGAATAGAAGTAAAATAATCTTAAATTGAAACAGTATAACACTGAGGATCAAAAATAACTCAGCAGGAAAAACAACTATAAAGATATCTCTCTAGTGCTGTACATTGAACTTATTTAAATGATACATCTATTTTTATAGAAAGAATTTTGAAGGTTGAGTGGGGAGGTAATAATATAATTTAAGTAAATAATTTTATATTAAATAATTTTGCTGTTATTTTTGACTTCAAATATTCCTCATTATTTTACTAAAATGCATTGCCCTTATTTTATCAGGTTTTCTATATCAAGCCTTAGCAAAAAAGACAAAACTAAGAGAAAGCATGGAAAGAAAATGTAATTTATGGTACATACTCATTTATTTTTTTTTTTCAACATCTTCATATTAACCAGATGCAACATCCTGATAATTAACAAAAGCGTGAGCTAGAAATTCCAAATTTGGTGATTTGATTGCAATTGATGGACCTGAAAATGGTATCATTGTCCCCATTTCAGACATGTATGTATGCACACTAAGTATAGACATGTGTTCTGTGATGAAGTTCTGGGAATCAAGTTTGAAAGGAAACATGAAAGGCAAAAATGTTCACTGTTTTCTGTCTGAAAGTTCCAATAGAATTATGAACTGTCATTTGTGGTAACCATGACAAATTTTGTGAAAAAAAACCCCCACTGATATTTCTGTGCAGAATAATATCTTGGTATACACAGTAGATGATTCAAAATTCAGAAGAATTTCTGCACCATTTTATATGCAGGCTAGAGAAATAGGTTAGTAAGTCCAACTGGGAAAGGTGGAATGTGGTTCTCCCACTACACTACTTGATTAAAGTTATTAATGAAGTAAACAACAATACACAGAAGACACATAGAGCTTTTGTATATTGAAATCCAATTCTGATACCTATACAACAAGGACACATTATACCCACACTACCTTCTGAAAAGGATGCTAATGGCTTCAGCCATT
This sequence comes from Athene cunicularia, assembly GCF_003259725.1. Classification (NCBI taxonomy): domain Eukaryota; kingdom Metazoa; phylum Chordata; class Aves; order Strigiformes; family Strigidae; genus Athene; species Athene cunicularia. Next base: position 133,990,163 of record NW_020799095.1, read on the forward strand.
GAAGTATCTGCCATACCAGGAGAGACTGAGAAAGCAGGGGTGTTTAGCCCAAAGACGAGAAGGCTCAGGGAAACCTTATCTGTGTGCATAAATACCTGATGAGGAGGGTAAAGAAGAGAGAAGCAGACTATTCTCAGTACCCAGTGACAGGACAAGAGGCAATGGGCAAAAACTGAAATATAGGAAATTCCATTTAAACATGAGAAAAAGCTTTTGTTCTGTGAATGTGGTCAAACACAAGCAGGTTGCTGAGAGAGGTTGTGGAATCTCCATCCTTGAAGATATTCAAAACCTGAATACTCAGGCCACAGTCCTGAGCAACTGGCTCTGGCTGACTCTGCTCTTAGCACTGTTGGTCCAGATGAACTCCAGAGGTGCCCGCCAGCCTCAGCTGTGGCTCAGCTCCCCTTGGTGATACTGGAGAAGTCTCATCATTACAACTTGTTAACATTCAGCTGAGATCATCTGTGGTTGGAGTTGCATAAGAAAAATCTTTCACATTAAATTTTGAATTAAGAATACCCATGGTGGATATAAATCTTGCATGATGCCCCTGTTCATTACATTTCTGATCAGAGCTTGATATATATCTCAGTTTCTGTTTTATATTTTAATAGTAGAAATAGGAAAAGTGGTTATCACCCATATTTAAAACTAAAATATTTTCAAATCACAATCTGGTTTGGTGTAAATTTAAAAGCTTTTTGATGTGAATGAAAGATTAACAGTAGCATGCTTTCTTTCCTAAAAAATAATTTGGCAAGATAATCACAGAATCACAGAATCATTCAGGTTGGAAATGGCCCTTGGGAACATTGAGTCCATCAGCCCTACTCTACAAAGTTCTTCCCTACACCACATCCTCCAACATTTCATCTAAACGACCCTTAAACACATCCAGGGATGGTGACTCCACCACCTCCCTGGGCAGCCTATTCCACTCTCTGACCACTCTTTCTGTGAAAAACTTTTCCTAATGTCCAGCCTGAACCTCCCCTGTTGCAGTTTAAAGCCGTTCCCTCTTGTTCTGTCACTAATCACCTGTGAGAAGAGACCAGCACCAACCTCTCTACAATGTCCTTTCAGGGAGCTGTAGAGAGTGATGAGGTCTCCCCTCAGACTTCTCTTCCTCAGACTGAACAGCCCCAGCTCCTTCAATCGCTCCTCACAGGATCTGTTCTCCAGGCCCTTCACCAGCTTCGTTGCCCTCCTCTGCACTCGCTCCAGCACCTCGATATCTCTCTGGTATTGAGGTGCCCAAGACTGGACACAATACTCCAGGTGTGGCCTCACCAGTGCAGAGTACAGGGGACTATCACCTCCCTACTTCTGCTGGTCACACTATTTCTGACACAAGCCAGGATGCCGTTGGCTTTCTTGGCCACCTGGGCACACTGCTGGCTCATGGTCAGCTGCTTGTCAGTTAGAAACCCCAGATCCTTCTCTTCCAGACAGTTCTCCAGCCACACCTCCCCGAGCCTGTAGTGATGCATGGGGTTGTTGTTGCCCAAGTGCAGGACCTGGCACTTGGCCTTGTTGAAGCTCATCCCGTTGACATTGACCCACCGATCCAATTTATCTAATAATTAGACTGAGAAATCAATGCCTGTAAGAATCATTGTGAAAGATTCACTTAAGTTTACAAAACCATTTACAAACTGTTAATTCATTTAAAAAGTATAGTTTTTTAAAAAGTTGTGCAAGATGGAAAGATGAAAAGAGTGGGGCCTCAGTATAATTAGTAGTTTCCTCCTAAAAACCCCATCCAGTTTAAAACCTCATTTATTGAGTGTTAATCATATGTATATTTTATATACAAAAGGTCATAATGGATTTTCATATTTTGAGGGCTTGTTTCCATAGCCATATTAAAATTTAATGTATAAGAGAGGTTACATGGTTTTTGGCTGCAATTCCCTTGCAACATATTCATTTTAGATGCATTAGAAGAGTGTTACAGAAACATATTTTAAATTAATAGATTTAGAGGATAACAAAAATAAAACTCTTAGTTCATACCAGCATATCGAAAGTGCAGAGCAAGCCAAATACCTTCTAAAAGGAGATGATACATTTATGCTTAGAATAGAAAAAAATTTTGAAGATATGTTTGTCTTTTGATGGAAGTGGAGAATTTTAGTTCAGACTGAAAGATTTACTGAATATTCTTTAACTTGCTAGCGTGAGCCTCCCTCTCCTCTCCTCTCCTCTCCTCTCCTCCAGCAGGATATCACTCTATTTTTAACTCATTTAAAAATAATTGTGAGGAGTTTTAATAAGCATATCTTTGTCAGTTTTAAATTCTACAATGATTTTTTGTAAAAGGGGATTCTAATGAAAGCGGGATCAGAAGGTGTTGCAAGTACAAAGAAGCATCCACTTTCAGACTGCCTGGGAAATGTGATGGCCCCACAGTCAGATTTCAACAAAGCTAAAGCTCATGGGAGGACAGAATTGTTGTTTGAAGTGCCCTCTTACCACTTCTTATAGTTAAGAGGTTTCTCCATCAGCTTGAGGTGTGTCTCATTGCAGGCCCCTCTCACATCATGCTGTTCAGACCCAGACAAGTGCTGTGGCTGCCTGACCTTTTCATTCTCTCTGATCACTGACTTTGGGCAGTTGCAAAGCATGTGCCATATGCATGTTATTTCTTTACCTATGTTATAACTTTAATAAGGCAGAGCCTTCCAGAAAACAAAGTAAAACTGAATACTGTAAATTATTTTGAACAGTTGTGGAAAAGCTCCTGTTAGAGCTATGCATGACTGTGCTGCCTTCTCTTCCCATTTTTTAGGCCATGTTAAAATGTACAGGACATAGAAAACTACACTGAGCTTCTTGATTCTGGGGATCATCTATAAAGAGATGTCAGTATGGAAGAGAACCCCACATGTGGATATGCTGTCACATATATCTTTCATTGTTTCTACATTTTCTTTGGTGCAAATTGTAATGGTGTTGGTCCCTAAATGTAATAACAGAAGACATACATCATGACCGATCTCACTGATGGGAGATGTGATCTCACATTTGAATTTACATTCTTACTGCTGAATCTGTTGTCAACTGAGAATCATCACCTTGCTTTAACTAAAGTTTTCTTTAATTTTAGCTAATGTACGATGTCACAGCTGACATACTGATGTTATTCTGAAATACCAGGTTTGAGAAGGAATTCCTTTGGTGAGTCTGCCTTCAGTGCTGTGCCCCTCAAATTTGCAGTCCATCCCTGCAGAGGGTTGTCTTGATGGTTCAATGTTTGTGTTTAAAGCAAGACTTTGATTTAAGTTGTTTTCAGAATACCTTTCACTTATTGAATTACTGTTTTCTTTAGGGAATGACTTAGGAGGGCATTTAAAATATATATTTTTAATAAACATATATACAGGGAGAGGGGGAGAGAGAGAGAGGCAGAGACCCTATACAGGTATCTATACTTTTTTTTTGTCCTTCAGTAAAAGACATATAGTGAACTATTGTTCCATGCCATAGATTTAAAAGTAAAACAATCAAGAAAGAAACATCTCTAGAAAAGCATTATTAACTCCTTAAATAATATTGCCATATATTTAGTATTGATTTATCATATTGAGCAAAAATAGTTTCATTGTTCTAAATGAGCATTTACAGTATATTTTGGACCTGTTACAAGAACTGCTAAAGTGAAGATGTATTGGGATGACCTGAATAATTTTCTTGAGTCTTTACTACTCTTGAGTAAGCTATCTCATGCGAGTGCCAATGCAGCCTTCATGCCAATCCACACCACGCTATCAAGTTCTTCTTCCCTCCCTCATCTAATCTAGTTTTCAGCACCTGTATCAAAGCCAAACTGCTATGATTGAAGTATCAAGGTTGGAGCAGGAGTCAGTGAAAATTACTTAAGCCTGAGAATATTTTGGCACAAAGGTGGTAAGATAGATCTTTGTGAGGAGCATACCAAAACCACAGGTCATATAGAAGAGACTGGGACAAATTCTGCCCTCATGTAACAACAACAATACTGTGCTATAACTAGTAAGATTCTTTGTGTAAGTGATAGAAGGCTTTGGCTGAGCATTTATCTAACAGGTTAAATGTAAACACAGCCCAGTAGAAAACTGTATTTTCCAGACTAATCTGAACTTCTGATGGGAGTTAAACTATGTGTGTCCCTTTCTTATATTAAATAATATGAGTAGAAGGAATATAATCTAATCACTTGCTAATATTTCATAGAGATGGGAGTAAGAAGAGGCTTTAGATTTCTTCAACTGTTTATTCTACATTATTTTTCTTCTGAACATGATTCTCTCTTCTCAGAAAGACTGCTGTTTCAGATGCAGTCTTACTGAACCTCTGCCCAGTGCTTAAACCAAACTGAATCTGAGCCTTTTCCAGGAAGACTGGGAGGAGTGTGAAAATTGTTTAGAACTAAGATTAAGAAAATAAATGTGGTGTCTCTGCACCGCTGCTTTCACTTGAGATCTGAACTTAGGTCAGATGGGCCATTCCTTACCACAACTCCTGAGAGGACCCGGACAGGAAAAGTTCATTCTTCCTAGGCTGTCAAAGGAGACACAGGCATTTTGTAAGTGACCTTTATGCTAAATTCATTGATCTCTCACTCTATCGGTCCTTTAGGGACAGATTTGGAAAGAACATGTAGTAGGGCAGGTAAGGAGGAGGGGAACTCTGGCCAGGTTCCTTCCTGTCCCATAAGGGGGACCATGGAAACTAACCCCTGTCTGCCAGAGAGGGGCTGGGATTCTGTAAAAGAAGGATTTTGTGATTAACTAAAACAGAACAAAACCAATACCCAGTGCATCTCTTTCAAATGCACATGAAGAGTTAAGATATACATGAGGATTCATCAGTATTTAATGTGTCAGGGAACAGATTCAGCTAGACCAGATTAATGTGAAATAGGTGTTAAAGCATTTCACTGTTGAAAGGCACAGCATGACCTGTAAGTATGAAGTGATTTTACACAGTACGAGCTTGTGAAATTGCAACATTAGTGTATTTTTCTCTTTACTGTTATAGTCTGATGATATTTTAGCTTAGATTTATAAAAAAGTTAAATTAGGCTAAATTGTGTCTTTTCTCCATGTAAAGGAAAAAAGCAAATTGTTTGCTAATAACAGAGAATATTTACAACTATTTATGACTGACAAACCCAGTGTGACCAAGAAAGAGCACTTCTAAACTTTCTTTTCACTTTCATTTACGCTGCCCAATTGAACATAGAAGGATTGAAGAGAGACACACTGTGGCAGGATTTGACCTGTGCAGTAATGTTTATTTATGGTGAAACACCCTCTTTTTGAAATTCCTTGGTGTATATACAGTGTTGAAATTTTTCCATACCTACTCAGTCTCTAACTGCTAGTTGTGGTAGAGTGACAAGAGGCAGCGACAAGAGGCAGTTCTCTCCCTGAGTGTTGAAGAGGAGCCACATGGGTTCTCTATCAAGGGAAAAAGAAATGGTGAAAGGCGGAGGAGAGAGAAAAGGGAGGTGAGTTTTCTGTAAGTGTCATTTCATTAAAATTAATGTGATAAAGCAAACACACAGGTGTTAGCTGGATGTTCCATAGAGGGAAGAATGTAAGTTCTCTTTCTGTTCTGCTTGTAGAAACATTTTCAAAATCTCTCTAATGCAATGATTTTTTTGCGGTGTTTTTTCCTCATTTCTGAGCTGGATAAACCAAATTTAATTCCAGCTGAAAGAATTTCTATAGACACAGAGCTTCTCTGAACTAAGGTGGTGCAATTTGAGGTTGAAGAAACTTATCTAGACTATGGATTGATGAGCCAGTTATGGATAGCAGGTGTGATTTATAATACATTCTGGCTAATATCTAAAACTAACTAATAAACCTAAAGTTACCATTAAAATGTTTAAGTGTAGCAGTTCTCTCCCCACTGCCCACTTGTTATCTTTTTAATGCCTTCCTGTTCCTCAGCTAAATTAGTTAATTACAAGAAAGTGTCATTCATTTGTAAATTTTTATCAGTGCAGAATAACACTTGTTTACTTTTGTTGCTCATATGCCTTAGTGTGTCTGAGTCATACTTAAATCTGTTTAATGTCTCAGTAAAGATCATACTTATCCACAATTTTAGTTGTTAACACAGACCATTGAATATGGGTTTGGTGTTTTCAGCATGATTTTCATAAGAGTTATTTTAATAAGAGCATTATTTTAATGAGTTTCCTTCTTCAGAAAGGAGATTCATACCTCTGAAGACACAGAACACAATCCCTCCTGATCCAGCCTGATACCTTTCTATGTTCTCCTCTGCCCCCTTTTACAAAGAGGAATCTGCAGGCATCTGGAAGAATATTTCTTTACATTTCTACACTGAATCCCTTTCTGTCTGCTTCTGCAGATTATAGCAAGTAAATAATTAGAACTCAGAATAAGTTAACCTCCACCCTATTAGCTCCTACCTCTCACTGATCTCAGTATCTAGGACTAAGTTATTAGTTCTAGAGAGGTAATTATCAATACATTCAAGAATCTTTTAATTCCAAGTTCCTTTTCTTGACTGTACATTATCAAAAGGAGGAACTAGATATTATTTTTAACTATAAATGCTTATGATATCAGCAGCTTAGTGGAAACAATTGGATTTGGAAGACTTCACACATAGATCGGTTAAACCAAAAGAAAACCAGCTCTAGTGCCAAGTACTTATCTCTCAACCTATGACTGTGAAAGTGACAATACTTCCAAAACAAAGAGCAGAACCTTAGCACTAGGTATCAGGGAGTACTGTGGGGTTTAGAGTTAACCTAAGCTGGAGCTGGTCTATATAATGTACAGTGATAATGCTTAATATAGAAATAATGATTTATTTTTATCCTTTCAGGTGTCTTTTCATAGTGTGCAAATTAGTTTTTGATCTAATGAAGGTTGTTCAAGCTTACATAGGTTCTTTAAGGTGAATTTTCATGTTAGGCAGTTGCCAAGTCAGTGTAAATTCTTGGTAAATTCAGCCCTTCTAAGCAGTTCTGTCTGTTCCATGAGTAGCTGGCAACTAAGTATGTTTTCCAGACTTACCTTAAGAGTATTCTTAACTCCATCTCTGATATTAATATATACTGTTGGTGCATTGTTAAGATACACTCTCTTAAAGAGACACCTTACCATTGTGTCACCTTCTTTGAATCTACATTTTTTCTGTTTGTAGATATCTGTAGGCCATTTAATCCCTTCAGCTGAATCAGTCTTTGATCCCTGCTTTGGAGCTTATGTTGTCCAAGAGGGGCTTGTAATTTTATCCATAATGGGTGAAAGAGAATGAAGAAAAGGTTATGTTTCTCATTTTATAATGTTAGTTGCTGGATGGAAGCACAAGTTGTACAGCATGTAGAGAGCATTGCTCATATCTGTAGACTCAGTACATATGGTACTGTTCAAATTCTATTCATGATAAAGACTGTTTCAAATGTTATTGAATTTCTAAATGAGTTCTCCTCTATCTCTAGACGGTATTGAAATCTCTATCAGAACCAGACCAAACTTCCCTTCTTTCCCAGATCTAACTCACTTCAGAAGACATAGCCAAGAATGTTTTCTTCCAGAATGAAAATGTGTTCATCCTTCTAGGATGGATTTCATTTTGTTTTCACTTTGGTCTTATTCCACTTTGAGTTAAGTGTGTTTTTTCCCTATTCACTACTAGCAAACAGTAAGACTCATAAGCAATTGAAATGACATTTAACTGTTTCATGCCTATATGTGGAGACCTACTATTAAATACAGACCACCAAGGAGAACACGTTATTTAGAAAGACAGTTTGCAAAAGAAATCCCTTACCTGTGACATGGTATGTTTCCAAGATACAAAGCTGTAAAATGAGACAGCAAGAACTATCTGTCTTTGGGGAGACTGGTGTGTGCTGAACAGGCAATAAACAGAGCATCGGTATAGAACTGTATATTCTAGGAGGTGCATATGTCCTGCCTGCTCTGCACAGACCTTGTCCTCCCATCTCAGAAAAGATTTAAGAACTGGAATAGAGTCAAAGAAGGATGTCTGAAAGTGTGTAAGAGCTTCCATACAAAGAACAGCTTATGTAGACTAGGACTACCCAAGCTGTGAAAGAGGTGACTGAAGGGCTCTTCCCAAAGCCTGTAAAAATGTTCTTCTGAAAAGAACAGAATGGAAGTGTTCATTTCTGTGTTTTCTAGTACAGGGTCAAATTAAACTAGCAGTTAACAGAACAAAAGTAGGCATTTTATTTATCAAATAGCCAAGCTATAGAACTGCTCACCAAAAGATATCACAGACAGACCACTAGTGACTGAGTCACATAGAGCAGGTGAGATATACACTGAGTGGTATGGATGTTAATTCCAACTTGTTAAATTCTAGGTGAAGTGACACTGTTCTTATGGAGATCTGCCTGCAACAGAAAATCAGCACGTATTTAACATAATGGCTGACACTGGGAATTTGGCCTCGGTTCTGCCCATGTGCCATCTGGCTTTGGTAGTGCTATTCAGTTCCTCAGACCTCTGTATGCTACAAAATAAAACCAACTCATTAAAAAACTTAAACCAGATTTTTTTTTTTCATTCTGCTTCTACCAATTATCTAATTCAATGGAAATATTGTATAAAGTGATATGAATTTATTGTCATAAAATATTTGTTTAATCTTCTACATCAGCAAGTAAATATTAATGTTACGAGACCTATATGCAAATTTTAATCACAGGTTTTTTTTAAATATTTTCATTAATCTTCTGGCACTGCCTTATCCAACACATGTCTGTGAGGTACTCCTGCATGGATGTAAGAGAATCCCTCTCATTGACTGACATGAGATCTTCATTTCTGGTGAGATAAACCCCTCCCTGGAAAGCAGTATGCTGGGCGTGAAACATTTTTTTTTTGTTTTTCCACCAGATAGTGTCTCTTCTTTACAAATGGGATATTTCCCTCAAGATCTTCCAGTTAAAGAGAAGGATTTGCATATGCAGTGGTAAATAAAAAACACTGGAACAGATTTTAAGTTACATTGCACTGATGTAAATTGACAATGGTAACTTTACAAAATAAACCAGTCTCAATTGTGAAAAATGTACCAATAAGACAAGAATAATTTTTGCCTCTGGCCCTCAATTTTAAGAGTTGTAGCAAACTATTGTCTAATTATAGCAAACAAGACATGGTGTGAACCTTTCCACATCACTAAGTAATTTCATTGGTATGATGAAGCCATACTTTGAAATTTTACATGCAATTGTAAAGAATTTTTTTGTATTAAAGATTTCTCTAACCATTGCAGTGACAATTACCAAATTCTCTATGGTACAAGTTCTTTCAAAATGTTTCAAGTTGTTTGATGAAACAATTTGTCTTTCTATGAGCAGCTATTATTTCTTATGAAAATGAGGGAGGATGCAGAAATTTCTCCATTCAAATGAAATTTCCATCAAACCAAAAATAATTTAGACATTCTTCCTGAATGATGCTTGCTGATGAGCTTTACCAAAACTGCATTGGAGCAATGGATGAAAAGTTACATGCTGGGATTTACAAATCTATGGTAAATATGAAAACATTGTGACTAACATCTACATAGAGATGAAATACTGTCGTTAGCACACAGAGTATTAAAGCAGTGCTACAGATTTCATTTTAATAGTTGTCACTGGCATAAATTTGAGTTACTTAGAGAAGCATATGGTGAATATGTTGTCAGATTTGCTTTCTTCCTACTTCAGGATATGTTTCTTCCCACTGAAAGTTTGATTTCCATAATGCCTGCCATACAGAAGCTGGAACAATTTCCTAGGACATTTCTCTTACAGTCTGCTGTTGCAGTTGCCACACCGTATGTATATAAAAGTATTTTACTATACTTTATTAAAGTGTACTTACAACACAAGGTAGGGCTTGGTTCACAATTAAGATGTGTCTAATTTTTACATTTTTTGCACTATTTAACACAGTTAACTATTGCTGTCAATAGTTCTAGTGGAGAGTAATGCTAATGCTTTGGATGGCAGAATTCTGAGCTCGTTTTTAAGTTTTAGGGCGTTTTCCAACTTGTGATGGTGTATTGCAAAGAAAAACAATACAATAAAAATAGATAGTTATTGTAGCCAGCATCAACAAGTAAGTTTCCAATTTTTCTGGACCGAAGTGTATATTTAATTTTATCCTAGCCAAATGAATTGGTCCTTCATTTTCCAGATTCTGAGAAATGTGAAGAACTACATGAGAATGAGGTCATTGTGATAATGTACATTACCAGTAGAGCTGGCCTAATGTGAGAAAAGTCTGAGCATATGAAGAAAACGTAGGCCAAGTCCAGGACTGAAAGCCTGGGTGAGAAAACATTTTCTTTAGCAACACAAATAGTCTGTCTATTAGCTATTTCTCCATTAAAAAATCAAGCCAGTATCTAATATTCGTGATAACAGCACATCTTCAGCTGCTGTAAATCTATTGGTAAATCAAATTATTAAAACCAGATGACAATTTAGTTCTCTTCAAATGTTCAGAAATTAAATTTCTGTAATAATCCTTACCTCTTGCATTTCAGAACTGGGGTAAATTTAACGATTAGGAAAGCAGAGTGAAAAACAGTTCTGGGTGATATTTAGGGCTGGTGCAGGTGTGATGTAATCTTTACTTCTGTGCCTCTCCAACTCTGACTTTTATTGACTACTTAGTAGTTAAAAATAAATGCCAGCATATTAAAAGGTGAGACTGAAATGTTAGCAAGAGCTAAAGATGATGATGATACTATTTGTATTATAACATTATTGAATGTTTCTTTGGATGTCTTTGGTGAAAAAATAAACTAAATGGTCTCTTTTCTTCCAGCTATATATAAAATATTTACTATGTCTCTTAGCCATTGATAACTATTATAATCCCTCCTCCTGCACAGGTCAATCTACTTGCTCCTAAATGGCTCCTGGGATATTCAGGATTCCTTAGTCAAAATGAGTTGTTTTGAGTTCTAAATAACATTACAAATAAGTTTCTGTTTGTAGAAAGAGCATACCAAAACATTAGTCAGTAAACAACAGATACTATTTACAGTAGTCAGACTAATATGAGATTTGGGAAAAATCTTATGCTGTAAACAGCAGATTAAATCAGTTAAAGTAAGTGTGTCATTTGTACTTCAACGTGTTTATCATATTACAACCATTAAAAATGTGACTCTAAAAGTCCAGAACATATTTACATAGCTGTAGCTGTGAAATCAGAGTGAAAGCAATGTGACAACTTTAAGATATGTAATATAATTTGTTAAAATCCTCCGAACTCCAGACAGGTAGCCCCGCTGAAGACTATAATGAGAATACAGGAGATTTATTTTCCTTGTCAAGGAATTAGTCAAAAGTACCAGGGCAAGTGAGGGTTTCAGATGTTGTAGACATAAACCTTTTGCAAAAGAAAATATTTAGACATCCCTCCCAGCTGCTCAGGAAAGCCAAGAGGCTTAATGTGCTTTTTTTACTGATACTAATGCAAATTTATTATCTTTTATGGTTATATATGTCTATAGGAATTTTGAATATCTCCATCCCATGATATTATCAAGAAGCTGAATAGAGAAATAGCTGCAAGAGCAGCTCCCTGTAGCCAGAATTAAAGACCAGACAGAAGGGTAGAGGTCTTACACAGGTAAAAGGTAATTCCAAAAAATGTGAGCTACCTGTCTGAAAATGAGGGTGATAATCTGAAGTGTAAATCTCATTCCAGTTCTCTATGGTTGCACCTCAGAAATACTGGGCACCTTCTAAGCAGATTATTGTTTTTCTCAATTGTGAATTAGCAACAGATTAACTGTTTGGTGTCCCACTGAATTTTAATCCTGATACTTTTTCTTACTACAATAAGCCAGTTATTTCTAAATTTTTGTGTATCATATGAATCCCCTAAAAAAAAAAAAAGTTATCAGATATTTGTATATGAGGAAACATCAAATAATAGAAAAAGATGTCTAAAAAAAGACACACACAAAAAGGGAAAGGAAGTTAAATCCTCGTGCCAGCTGAACAGAATGCTGTTTCTGTAGCCTTGCGAATGTAATTTCCCATTCCCTTACCAGAGAGCCCACTGCCCTTCTTCCTTATGAAAATTAAAGAATTGGTCACCCTTAAACCTGGTGTCACCCTGCTCCTTTGACAGCCTTCACGGAGAGGCCAGAAAGTGTGGTCTCATCCCCTCCACCCCAAGAGCCAATTAGTTATGTCTTAACAGATCTGACTCTCTAGGATAGGCATGCATGTTTTCCTGTTGTCATGGGTTGTACCAAGGGGATTTTCTTTAGATCCTAATGCCTGTGTGTAATCCCAGTCACCCAGTTTTTATTCTGGTTGAGACCCAGGACATATCTCAGTACAGAGCCTTAAGGTTCCAGGGCCCCTGCTTAGTCCTGCGGTCCCAAAGAGTGATTTAGATTTGCTCTGAAGTTAGATCAGAATCACATAATGTAAACTTAAGCGAGCAGCTATCATTATTAAAAGAAACTTTTTTTTTTTTTTCCTAAAACAATCCAGCTTTCTGGTAGCATTACACAAAGATAACAAAAACCTTAAAGAAACCAAGGCTCATCTGGATTTTACTGAAGTCATATAACAGCAGAACATGGCAATCCTTCTTTTTTGGCTTTCATTCCTTCTCACAGCTCTTCCCTGAAGTTGTCATTTGATGGATTAAATACTTCAGCAGCAATAATAACTTGACCACTCAACTGAATTCTTTGACCATTTGTATCTGACCACTTGTATCACAGCTTCCATTTCAGGTATGCCAACACAGTTGTCTAAGTTCATGCTGTGATCATGGAAATCAACTGGGTGTTGCCTTCTGGTTTTGTTTTAAATAAGGGTGAAAGAGGATTTTTAGCTATATATCTGAGAGTAAAGTTTAAGCCAGGGAAAATGCATAGGCTATTTTGTTGATACTTCTAAGAGAAATGTGTATTGTCTTGATCTCAGAATGAGATTCTCATTTTTATTGGGTGCTTCTTTTCCTTTGGCTTCATTTTATGAGTAATATAAAATCAAGTGATGGTTTTATTTTCAGTAGGACTAGGGTTTTGCCTCAAGTACAAATCACTGAGACAGAATACTAGGAAACATTTGGAAGACCCAGTTAGATCTGAAACTTCCTGATGGAGTATCAGAAGCCTGGAGAGGGGAAAAGGAATTTCAGAAAAAGAAAGAGTGCTATTACAATTTTGAGTATTTACCATCTCCTGAATATCAAGCCAATAAGATAATTTTGTCCATTTTGTCACAAGCCTTTCATACACTAGAGCGAAACTAAATTCAGACCAGTGCTTTAACTGAATTGCTGTAGTATTTTCAGTACAATCTTGAAACACTTCAGTGTAGTAGAAAAAAAAAATACTCTGAGCCTCTGAAATCCAGGGGCCATTCCCTCAGATGAAGTGACAGTAATAAACCCTAGTCTGGCTTTCAACCCTGCCTCAAGTAATGAGCAGAATCAAGCAATAGGTCACTTCAAATGCTTTCCAGAACTAAACCGGGGAGATACGTTGTAAATCTACAGCAAATGTAGAGAATTTTACTGTTTTATTACCAGTGACAGTTTATAAAATGGAATAGTATTGTTATAATAGTACAATATAATACTTTATGGTTGAAAGGTTAAAAGCAATATCTTTTCCCCTCATTTTTGACAGTAACACCTAATTCTATTAGGAGCAGCTCCTTGTGGCTATTTTTATCTTTGTTGATAACTGCAAAATCAGCTTTTTTTCCTTGACAACTAAGCCTTTTTGAACTTCATGACTGGAATAAAATGCTGTTGAGTGAATTTTAAGTATGCACATGCAGTTAAGTTCATATTCAAATTTTTTTTCCTGGGAGAAATTTCATTTTGTCCTTCAGATAGGGATGAAAAATGAACTGTTACTTACAGAAATTTAGATTTCTAAGAATGTCTAAAGGTTGTAAATATATAATGCCCTCATAATTTCAACAAGAAATCTCAAAGCCATCTTAAGTTTAGGGAAAAAAAAAAAAAGCAGCGATACACCTCCTTTAAAAACTGTTGCCTTGAATTGTCATATCAGAGCTACTTCGATATTAAAGTGTTTTGCTTTTTATCATATGTTCAAGTAAAGAAAGCTGTACTGCTCACAAGAACCATTCCAAATCTTATGTTGTTTTCAATCAGTTTGGATTAAGTCTGTAGGCACTGAAGATTAGCTAATAGTTGAATGTCATGGGTTCTGAAGTATCTGTAATTGTGTGTGATGTAAGGAACAATGAAAGCAATATCTGATGATTTTTCTTTAGAACACTGAGCTTGGTTGCCACGTCATTCTTGACTCAGTATCATTTTCAATAATATTTTGTAACATGCTATAAGGTATTGTTATATGGATGTTTTCTATAAACTAAAATTCTAAAATTTAAAAATATTTTAAGGTAAGAGAGAATATATAGTGCAGATAACTTAGATAAAATAACTTGAACTGTACTGAAACTTTGTGTCTTAACAGAAATGCATGGCTCTGTAGTTATGGCGACGTAGTGACGTGCAGATGGGTAAGAGGCTGCCGAGTGCAGTAAACAAAATGTAAGTTTTGCTGCAGCTGTACCAGCGACATTTCACAGTCATTCACAAAGTATAATCAAGGGCCACTACGAACTGAAACAGTGAAACACTGTAAGACAAGACAACAGGTAAGTGAATTAATTAAAAATGTGTCACAAAAAAAAAATACAAGTTTGAGGGATTATGGTTTCAATATTTTTTCCCCCTGATAACTCAATGAAACATTAGTAAAATCAAAATAAAAAACTGATTTACCAGTAGTAAAAATAATACTTAATGAGCTGTTAAATTTCAGAGGAAAACTGAAGGTGTACAGGAAAATAACATTTTCTTTCTTATTTTCATTATTGAAACCTTAGATGTTTCATAAGACATTGGATACTGTTCAAGTGAATGCATAATTAAATATATTTTTATTTCTCATTTAATGTTTTTACCTTGGTGTTTTAACTGATAAAATGGAGGGAAAAATCTACCTGGATCCTCTTTTTGATCATCTGTTTCTCAAGCATATTTTGACATTTTTACAATTGCAGTCCTAATAAACTTTAAGATTGATCAACATGCGCAGTTGGAATCAAAGACAAAAATAAAAACAAGCTAACTCTCAGGATCTGAGATAAAAGGCTTGTGGTTGTGGTCATGAAGAAGAAGGGTCTAAGATAGTGTATAATGCACAAACAGCTTTATAACAACAAAAGTTTTTATCCCAAAATAAAAACTAACTTAATGTGGACTGAGAATATAGTTCCTTATCCCAAGCTGTTTTATTTGAGGATGTAAATTCTATCCAATGTTACAATCAAATCGATTTTTAAAATATGATGATTAATTAAAAAAAAAATAATGTTCTTAAACCCAAGTTTTTAGCACATTTATTTTATGAAGGCTCTCAAAGCCTTCTAAGCCTTTCATTTAAGAATAATTGCCAATCAAAATGATTCTGGCCTTATCCAGTTAAAAACAAATACCTAACACAATCGTTAGCCAGATAAAGCACAACCAAAAGAACATTGGTATGAAATAATTCTTCTTTTTTAAAAAACAACCCTTCAGTTAGGATCTTGGCCCTGATCCTGTCCTCATTAAAACCAGTGGCAAATATCCATTGCTTTTAATATAAGAAAGACTAACAAACATCTTTATGACATTCTGGTAATACTGGAAAAGAAAGTAATCTCCCTAGAATCTCTCTGACTGATAAAAAGGAAGACACATGCACGGAACTTGTCTTATGATGCTCAAAAGCATTCTTGGTTCTCAGTGGGGAAAAAAAAGAAAAAAAAAAGAAATCAATATGCTAGGCACAGGCTGAGAGCCTTGTGTTTCCCCTATGGTGAAATCAGGATCCAGAGGTGAGAGATCTTGGGGATCTTTTTATTCTAGTGAGCTCAAACTGACTGTCCAGTAACAGTAACAGGCTTCATAATCAAAGACTGGGTGACAGAGGTGATGTCTACGATGTCCAGTAGTAGAAAATTTCCTGATTTTTAACTGTTCTTCCACAGCATCTTAAAATGTGGCAAGAGGGCTAAAAACCTAGGGAATTTAAAGCCAGAAGGATGTAGGCCAAAGGAGCTGACTGACTACTCTCTTTATTGCCTGCTGAACAGGGTTTAAAGAGACTTCTCAGTGGAAGAAGTCCCTTTGAGCTGGTCTTCGAAGGAGCCCGGGATGGGGTGTGAGCATAGCTGAGCTCATGCCCTCCCTGCTCCTTGCTAACCTGACGCAGGCCAGCCCTGGCCAGGAGGCCATACCACAGTGTCTGGCTCCTCTGCTTCTAGTTTCTCAGCTGGAAAATTTGGGTTGGATTTAATGGCCCATTAATAGAACCTCAGAGTTTGCAGAGAATTGGGTCACATATGGCTAATACCGACCATGGGCAAACTAAGTGGCACCCACCTGCGCAGGACATGACCCTTGCCTCCCACGACACCCAGTGGCAGCTGAAACAAATTGAGTAGTCTTTATAAGTCAAACAAACAAACACAAGGGGCAAGAAAGGAAATAGATCAGCAGCTTTTGGTTTTGCCTTGGATGATCTTACAAAAACCATTTTGACTCATGTAAGTTAAATATAATATAAAGACCTGGTTTTGAACTTGTTTCTTGTGAAGAGTAAGCAAGTATATTAATTTTAAGATGAGTTTACATTCAAACTATTCCGTTGGGAAAAGGAAACATGTTTCCCACTCTGTTTTAAAGTGTTGATGAATTATTGCTTTGATACAGATGAGAGAAAATCCCTTATAGTTTAGGAATAAGTTGGAGATACTTTTGAAATCTGCCTTTATTACACAGAAAAGCTTGTGAAAATATTTCAGTTTGACCACTTCTCCATGAAAATGACAGTGTGTAAATCTACATTTGTAGCCAGAGGGACAATGTTATAAATGAGCTACTACAATGTGACTTGATAACCAATATCCAGACATGAGTCTGTACATGTTGTTTAATTCCTGATTTTACAGCATTAGTCTTAGCTGGTAATAAAAAAGTTGTCAAATATCCTTCTTGACTGATCAAGTCATTGTGGTAAAGTACACAGATATGAGGTTATGCACAAGAACTTCTCAGAATCTTCATAAATCAAAACCACAGAAATTGGTTGAGAAGTAGGTAACATGAGCTTTTTTACTACCACACTTAATTCTGTTAATGTTTAAATCAGAATCTCCACAAGTCTAGAACAGGCTTAATAAAAGATGTTAATCTTTGTGATCATTTGAAAAGAACAATTTTATTTTTATTGTGGATAGGCAACCTAACAGAACAAGTAGAAAAATAAATAGAGCTTTTAAAATGAAGCTGTATAATTATATGTAAAAAATTATTTTATTTCTTTAGATGAAATAAATATAATTCTAAAAGCCAAATGATTTGTTTGCCAGAGCTGGATGAGGTAACATAGTCAACTTAATAAGTACAGGTTTTATAAAACTGTCACTAACAAAGCTCAAAAAAAATTCAAAGTGATGTTTGCTTTGAAATGAAAACAACTTTAACTATACATTTTCCTTATTTATGTTGATTTTTTTCAGTGTTAGTAGACATTGAAATTTATTTTTTTGCTGTTCACTTGGTACTTTCTGGTTTATATTCACAGACATCAGATATGCCGTTACCCGTAGGAAGTTGTTAGCATGAGCCACCCATATCAGTGTTGACAGTGACTCTCCGAAGCCCATTAATCCACTTTGATAACCACTGCTGTTTCAGTTACTCCTATTACATCGAATTCAAACTTGTTCACATGAGCAAATTAAGCAGGTTTTAATCATCCCAATGGAAATTACTTGGTGTCTTTTGACAGAATTACTTCTGTACAGTAAAGGTTTCAGGGTAATGATTTCAGTGTGCCAGAGACTTCCAGTAAAGTCTGAGGAAAAGAAGCCACTGAAGTCAGTAAGCCCTGAATTAGGGCCTTTGGATTCGGTTCATTTCTTATCCCAAGGGTAAAATAACAGTACTTCAAAATAAATTAGTGGAAGTCATCTTTTAAATTAGAACAAAGGGTCAGGACAAATTATCTTTGCTTCTCCTGTAATGAGTACATAAATTTTCTCAGATCTCCACTGCAGGAATAAAGATTAACAAACAAAACTTCTGCTTTGTTTGTCCTAAGATACAGGCAAATGTGTGTAGTCATTGTGATCTCCTCCATGTCAGCTCTTTTTGTATTAATCTGTGTAAAATTTCCTGGTCTTATGACAGAAATTTTATGTCTCTGCAAGCAATGCAGGCAAAAGAGAGAAAGGGGGACCAAAAACGTTGATATCTAGATTAAATTTTAATAATTCTGCTGCTGGCCAGACAATATTTCTGTGTGCTCAAGAAAACAAATAAGGGCCTAAGACTGAAAGAAATCAACTTGCCACTGTAAATTAAGAAATAAAATCGAGCCATTTATCTGCATATTAGTCTAGCTTCTCTCTTCTGACATCACGTACGACGTGTAACGAGTTTACAAACTGTGTTAAGTGAAGCACCTTGAGAGCGGATCCAGCCTGGATGGCAGGTGGCAGCAGGTTCTCCTGTCTTCTCCTCTCTTCTCTTCTGCTTGCAGCAGGGTCTGCCTTGTCCTGAGCCCAACTGCAACAAGATTTCCTCCCCTCCAGACCTGTCCTGGGGTTAAGGAAGAATGTTTCTTCAGCCTTCCCTTCCCCATTTTCCCTCAGCCTTGGGTAGATGAGGAAGCCCCTATGTCCACTTCAACTTGACACAAGCATTGCCAGAGGATTAAAACTGATTGTGGAGCTGTAATGTATGTGGAAGGGCAAATACCTTGGTGTGGGGAGGCTGGTATATGAAGGAAAGATGCACAAAATCAGACCAGGCAGGAGAGACTGCGGGCAGTGGAAATAGTATCCCAAGGGTTGTCACATGGGCTTGGAAAGGAGTGCAGATCTGGGGGCTGTGCAGATTCAGGGGGCACTTTGTGGCTCAAAGAGCAAGTTGTGAGCCTGCGAGTTAGTTGCATATATTGAGGATGCTGGTAGGGTTGGCTGGGGGGAGGTGGCAAACTTCACTTAACAGTGACTTGTATATATAGAAATAGCTTGAGTCCATTCTCACAATCCACCACTTCTCGTGGATTGGAAATCATGCCTTTGCCTACACAGCTCAAGGTCTGACAGAAGTACCTGTCATACTGCTAGTAGCCTCTAAAGTAATTTATAGGGACATCTTAAAACAATAGAGGAGTTTTAAATTTACTAATTAAATGCAGCTGCATTGACCATGCAGGGAAAGAATGCAGACTACTTGCCATCAACATGGATTCTTAGTATATTAGCAGTCCTAATGATGGAAACAGTGACTTCTGTAGCAAGAGGCCAAAAGGTCATGACTTCCTATTCATACAGAACATTCCTGTAATTAACATGAGACGTTACTTGTGTTCAGAGAATGCTTAAAAATATAATTTTGAAATATTTCTCCCAGAAAATCACCATGAAAAGAGTTAATATTTAATGCATTCAGCTATCCATCTCAGAACAGGCAGTCTTCATTAACTTATAGAGGCCTTCAGCTTCATATCGACCAGTAATTGTCTGATGTTTGTGTGTTTAACTGGTCTTGAGAAACCTTGACTTGGATATTAAGATGGAAGAGACAAGGGTCTGTGTGTTTGTTAAGACATTAATTCTGAACTGCATTTCTATGTCTCTTATTCTTTCTCCACTGTGATGATGACTGAGCTCTGATCCAATAGAAGTCTCTTGGTGGGTCTTAGATCAAGCACTCTAGAAGGGAAAATAAAAGCCTAAGTACATGTATTTTGGCTAATTTGATTTATTTTGTTCACGTAATATTTTGTGTGAAATATTTGTGTCCAGATACAACTTTTCCCTGCTGGTTGAACGTGCTTTTCAGTATTTTTGTAATATATATGCACATGTGCTATATATTACATGTCTGTGTAATATTTATGTATATATATTTGCATATCCTTATTGAAAATATCTGACAGTCACATGAAAATGGTTCCCCAATTCTGTTCTGTTTCCTGTGCAGCTTTTTGAAGAAAATAGCACCAATCATTTCTCTGTCTGCAAATTTACCATGTGATTTTGATTCTTGTCTTGATTTCTTGTTCCCTAGATAGTCCATGTTAACTAATAACCTATTTAGCTTCAGTAATACATAATGTACAAGAATAATCTGAACCACAGCAGCTCCAAATAAGTGAGCTCACCCCTCAGCCCTAGAGCTTCTGAGTCTCTGTCAGCATGGAAATGTGTTAGAAATGCTTGCTTTCGATTTTCAAAGGTTTTACTTTCTTCTGCATAAAAACTAGAGATTTGTCTCTTGAAAATGGAAGATGAGCTAATAATGTAAAAGGTAATTGTCAGGTGTTTCCAGCTTCTTCCTTGTGCCTACCCCAATTTTTTGCAACAGTGTTTTAGTCCCAGAGAATCAACAAAAATGGAGAGAGTATACTCATACACTGCATCTTGGATTTACTGACAGACATCATGGGAACAGAGTGTGGAATTAGGAGAGAGGAACTTGCTATAAACAACACTGCTAAAAAATATGGGCAATGGCAATAAACATATTTTGCAGCTGGATTGAAAATGTTTTTTTTTTCTCCTACCTGGCCATGGTACAGGCATATGAAACAGTGACGTATGGAGATCAACCACTACCTTCACAGCAAAACTGAATTCAGATACCCTCTTTAAATCCAGATCTTGTCCTTCTGGGTGAAGATTACAAAATATTGACAAGGAAGCATGACAAAACTGAGTAATACCCACTGCTTTAGTAACTCATTCTGATGCAGGAAAAAAAAATAGGACATCAGTCTCTGAAAAAGGTAAAAAAAGTTTCAGAAAGTTAGAATCAAGTTTAAAATAAAAGTCTTAGTTTTTTTCTCATGTGTTAGTGGACATATTTCGAGATGTGAATATTTTAAAGACGTCAGAATTTCAGAAGCTGAGTTCAGGATTCACAACTTCAAAATTAATGGTATAAATAGTGTCACTGTATACTATGGTTATAACTAACTCTTGGAAGGCTTAAATGTACCAAAGAAATATGTTATGAAATATGGTGGTGATATAAAGATAATGTCCTTGATTTTGCGTTTCTTTGCTTTTGTATTTGATGCTTTTTTTTTTCAGAAATCTGTATTACCCAAACTATTTTGTAAATATGAGGATCTCAGTTTTAATTTATAAAAAGAGCAGTTCCATGGTTTTGTCAAAAACTATGAAAGCGTGACCCAAGTGCTATCCAGACCTACAAAACAATGAAAACCAAATTTAAAAGATCTCAAGTTGTTGGGGTTTTTTTGTCTGTTGAAATCTGGGGACATGATTAATTGTATCTGAATGCCAGCTTGGGCTGGCAGTACTAGAGATGGACTGAGACAACATGTGGTTTTGAGGCACATTGAGGGCTTTGTTGGGCAGAATTGTTACCTAGTTTTGTTTTAATGTGTGTGGTTTTCAGTTGGCTGCTAATGCCTTAGAAAGCATGAAATATAAAGTTTGCAAAGTGAAAAATAAAGATGTTCTGCAGATGTGAATGGTACTTTAAAGATTGTTTTCCAGCAATTTAAAAATGAGTTTGTCGGCCAGAGGGTGACAGAAATTCCTTTAGTGGTTGAGAAAATGGTATTATTCTATTTAATATATTAGCATTTTTTCATCATTTATAATGTAATTATAAGCCACCAAGAGGTCAGAAAACATACATGATAAGAAAAGTACTTTTTTTTTGGCTGATAATGCGTTAATTTGACAGGGCATACTTTTTTCCTGCTCCTTCATTACAGTGATTCATCTTCCCTGGTGATTAAAAAAAAATGTAACTTTTTATTTTAGTCGTACTGAAGATGATTCTATTCTAACAGACAGAGTGTCAGGAGTAAATAGCTTTGGCCTATGTGGAAAATACATCACTTGCAAAGAATTCTAAGCAGAGGTGTTGATAAATATGTCGCTATTTGGCCTTCTTTTTAACACCTGTCCAGAGATTAAGTAGAATGTAGTTTGTGCTTTGTCACTTACACTACAGATGAGTTTGGCCTTTGAGTGTAACTCAATAACCTTAAAATACACAGTAGATAAACACTAAATACCAGGCTATCAACAATTTTTTTCTTAAATGGATTATGAGATGACAGGATGCCAATATGATAATCAAGCCATCACTAAGGCCAGTTATTTTATTTCCAAGGTAACAACTGGATGTAATTAAAAGCTGTGATTCTCCCTTCTGTCATGTCTAGTCATTTTTTTAGGTCTCAGATGAATAATAGTGCTTCTTGCACCTCATCTCCTAGGTAGCTATTAGAAGTATGCCATTTTCAATTGCCAGATGTTCCTGTCATCAGCCTGACTCTGAAAAAAAAAATTTAAACTGAAAGCTGTCTCTTGTGATTTCTTCATTTTCCTGTACAGTAGAAATGAGAAATAGTGATGAGTGGTTTATGGGTCAGAACATATGAAGACTGTCAATTTATGACATTTCATTTTCATTTGGAATTTGTAGCCTGTCCTGGAGTTGTTTTGTATGTCTTTATCATTTCCCAAAACTATGCATGGATAAGTCTAAATTCTGCTCCAGCTCAGACTCTGTAGGAAGGGCTGATGTTCTAGCACAGAAACCCAACCCATGAAGCTTTGCTAGTTGGCAGAGCTCCTTATCCTGTCAGTATAGGGGAGTAAGTGCAGTTATACAGAGCACTCAAGTCAGCAGCCCAACAACATACTGCTCATGTAATGAGTTGATCTCAACCTCCCATCTTTTCATTAAAAGCTTACATGAGTGAAGTTGAGTAGAAGCAACTGAAGTTAAAATCTAGGCGTCTTCTGTTTATCTGAGAGGTAATAAGGTCAGGCAAAAAACGATTAGTGAGAACTGGAATGTTCATTTAATGTTATCCAGAAGCTCTTTCTGTCTCTCTCCCTCTTTTAATCCCTATATGGGTAACTGCCATATATATATAATGTGTGTATATATATATATATATATGTATATATATTTTCATGCATGTGTAAAGGACTATTTCCATGATTCTGCTTATGAACTGTGTGTCTAGGTCCTTTGAAATCTGCAGAAAGCCTGTCTGTATGACATATGTTTGGTCAATGCTCTTGTTCTACACGTAGAAAACTTTCATTTTTAATATCCTTATTCAATAACATTTTCTAGGGATGTATGCAGCAAACAGACACATTGTGTTGCTTTCTGGAGGGATTTTTGTGATGGTGTTATGATATTTGCATCTATTTCTTGTCTAGCACTGAATAAATTGTCAGCTTTGGTTCATTAGACCCTCTGGCGGTTCAGTTCTGCTTTCTCCTTACTTCAGATTGTAGCTCTCAGACTTGTTAATATTCCACCTTAATTGGGGGTACTTGCTTCAGTGTAAACTGCAGTTAATGGAGCTTTAGCAGCAAAATATATGCTCTCAGGTGTTTTAGAAAATAGCTGTAAAATTTAATTGCTCGGAAGCATAAAATAAGTCTGAAAAAATGGAAAAGAAGACTTTAAAACGATGAGTTAATTTGTGCCATAAATACTGGATTTTGAAGTGTAGTTGTAAGAAGTCATCTTATCTCATGCACTAGCATAGACCAAGACTGGATATTGCTCAGAAATTTGGCTAACCTCCATACCAGTCAGAAATCTTGTGATGTTTTCAGAGGAAGTTTCAAGAAAACAGATATTGCCTGCTTTTAGTTACATAGTGGTACTCTTATTCATACCGCTTAATGCACACACATACAGACATTTCCATTTGGGAAGATTTTAGTGACACAAAATGCATTTCCATTGAAACATGATGCAAGCCTTTAGACAAAATATTTAAGTTAAGCATTTTACAGGCTATAATAGATACACTGGACTCAGAATAAAAATGTCTGGGTAATATTGATCTTAATGTAGAAACTATAATCAAAAGTTATATCTAGTGCTCAAAATAATGAAGTATCATTTTATTAAAAAATTGTATTTTCTGGTACAACAAACAGTAATGAAAATGTTTGTTGCTCAGTATGTGACTTAGAAGAAGTCTCTTCAAAAGATAATAACATTCCTCCAGGTAACATGTTTCAGTAGCCTCAGGCCTGAATATGTGTGTTTCTGTATTCATAAGTTCAAAATTAAGTGCAAGGTAAAGAGATGCTTTGAATCACGATTTTACTGCAACATGCAGATATATGCCTTGCTTAGCCCAATAAGTACAAAATCCCATAAAACTATTCCCTCTCTGGAAGAACAAAGTAATTTTAGCAAGTGTGTTTTTAGGTTAAAATTACTTCTTGCTTGTTCTTGAAATTAAAATGAGATAAAAAGAAGTTAATAGGCCTACTGCTGAAATGCTTATAAGGATGGAGCCCAAGACATTTGGCTAGATCCATCACCACTTCTACCCACACTTATGATGGATTTGATACTGGTGAAATCTGGATAGCAGTTTCAGGTTGCTTTGTGTGACATTCCTGTAGCTAGGTACATAAAAAATGTAGACATACAGACAAATTCTGACTGCATTTTCTGTACTTACTGAATTAGAGGTAAGGAAATATATATCAGAGGTTAGGAAATATCTATCTATCTATCTATCTATCTATCTATCTATCTATCTATCTATCTATCTATCTATCTAATAATAGGTGTGCATAGCTGATGTAGAGATAAAAGGATGATTTAAACGGATGCTCAAACTCTTGAATGTTTCTCAGACTGACAGCTTGAAAAGTGAAGGGTTCCTCTTAAAAGTCTAGAACTGGAACCAACATTGAACATAAACATGTCAAAAATATTTATGTATCAATGTCAGTGCTTAAGAAATTAACAAATAATTTATCATCTCATTGCAAGAGATTCTGTATTTGTATGAGAGCACCCTGCTTTCCTTCCGTTAAAAAAAAAGCAAACAAGGATCTCCTACTTTTTGTAGAAACGGGCAAAGAGTGACTTGAGAGTGTATCCAAATAGGGCAGTGATGAGATACAGAGAATTAACATCTCATGGAACACAGAGGACATGAGTTTGTGGTCTATATAAAAGTCAGTGGATATTCTATTGTATGTAGGATGTTTTTATTTTCTTTCCTCACTGTAGTATTTATTTACTGATTATTGCCTTCAGGGCACCTAGCATATTATGTGCAAACAAGAGTATGTGGCAATTTTGAAGACACAGTTATAAAATGTGCTGAAGACCGCAAAGCTGGACGCTTTGCTTGTCTCAGAAAAGACATCTCCATGAAACCTGGAAAGGAGACAGTCAGCTTTCCTGGCATCCACAGCCCTTTTCCCGAGATAAAGACACTTCTTTCCAGTATGTAGATCTTCAGTACAAAATTGGCTTCATATCTGTTAAATTCCTACCAACAGTTAGCACATTACTTTTATTTTTGTAGTGGCTACTGCCAGATCGACAACTTTTTTTTTTTTTTTTTTTTTTTTTTTTTTTTTCTGCAGATGTGCTGTTCTGGCTAGTTTCTGCAATGATTTTTTTTTTTTTTTTTTGGCACTTGCATACTCATGGCTGTCAATCTGGCCTTTTCTTAGGACATATGTTCTACAGTTGAATAATGCATAAGTATAGATGTAGCTGACAATTACATTATTGCTTCCTTTGTAATTTTAAGTGCAACATTATCTGCCTCGGGATTTCTATTCAAAAGGTTCAAGATGTGATTGCAATTTTCAACAATGAACAGCTCCAGTTCAGGTTATCATCATCTCTTAGGATGATTTTGTACAGATAAAACACATAGCTGATTGTGTGATTTAATGTACATTTTTTATATGTTGCCATTACTGGTTTTGTAACTATTTAATTTCAATCCTGCCTCCTAATCCTTACTTTCTCTGGCTTTTTGTTATTACCATTTGATGTTTTCCATGCATGACCATGTTACAAAAGATTTTCTTAAAAAGAAAATCAAGTACTCTCAAAAAGTGTAAGAATGTTAATACAAGTATTGCTACATCAAGGTAAAAATCAGGAAAGTGCAAGAAATATCTTTTCATTCCCACATTTGTGTTTGCAAACATGATCCTGCCATCTACTACTGATGTCTATTAACAACTAGTTGCAACCTTCACAGTATACTAGACACAAATTAGGCAGCTGAGGAAAACGAACTAAAATAGATGTTTTTCTGCCCTCGGTGTTCAGACGCTGATGAGGCTGATGCAGTCGATAGTGCTACTAGTGACTGCTTTTGTTGATGAAGTAACATGATTTTTGGCATTTGCACTTTCTCTGAGATTAACATTCATACATTTGAGTGGACCTCCATGCCGCTTCGAGACCTCACCCAGCCTGTGGCATGCCCTGCTCCTGAGGGACAGGAGGGCAAGTTGCATCTTGCCCTCCTCCCTCCTGCATGTCCTGCATCCCCTCTACCCTTACATGAGCCACCACATGAGCAGTGGCTGAACATTCAGCTGTACACAATAAGGTCAGTGTGATGGGGGACACTGTGTTAGTTACACATCTGTGAAGTCCTTCCTCCCCATCTCCCTCCTACTTCTGTGCTAAGTGGGTCTTTCCACACTCCTCTTTAACTATCAGTCTTAGAATGGAGTGCTTTTACAGGTGGTTTAAAAAACACTAAAAATGAGAGATCATTGAAACATAATATGTTCCAGACTCACATTTTCGGATAGCACTTCATGGAAAAACTTCAATCATGTAACGATATCATGTCCCTGCTTCTAGCAGTACAAGTCACTGTATAACAGATGTTTAAATCCGCATTGATCTTTGTGGTTGTGAAAACTGGTCAGGACAGCAGGACAGATTTCTCCTAACTCAATGTCTTACACTAAGACAATTTTGAGGAACAGTTCTTCACAGCAGAAATGAGGGGATGGATATAAACTGCCTCCAGCAAACGGGTTTATTTTAAAGGAGAGGGCTGCAGCATGAAATACAAAAGAAGGTCTGCATATGTCTGTCACAGGAACTGTCACTCTCTGTCAGTTACAGTTATTTTCAGGGTTATACAAGTGTTGATCCTGAAAATACATTATGAGAGGTAAAAGTGTCAACAGCTTCTTGTGTTTGGTCTGAGATATCACATGGGCTTGTACTGTCTATTTCTTGACTCCTTCAAGTACTGATGTTTGCTTATATCTACATGCTCAGCAAGACATGAAGAGAAGTCAGATCCCAAAAGGGAAAGGGTCGTGACTGTCAACTTCAGAAATATTCCCACAATGAATTTAGCTCTCCTTACTTCTCACTAAAGCATGCTGCATTTCTCTTTGTCGTGCTTTAGCTGTTCATAGATGCTAAGCAGTGAGACTGTATAATCTGAAATGCAACAAAGTGATTCAATGGTTCTTGAGATTGCTCACTCTATAACTAGCATAACTTGTCACACCCTCATGCTTTTTTATTAGGATTTTTTTTTTTTTTTGTCATTACTCTCCTTATTTTTCCAATTATCTGGAATCATCCTAATGTCCAAAGACTCAGTTAGTATTAAGACTGTAATGTGGTGAGTACTGTACAGGCACAGAATAATCTGTGTATCTGACTACTTAGATGATCTTATTGCCTCTTCCTGAAGTCTGAATTCCTGACCTAGGGCACTTCCTTTCTAAAAATAAATATAAAATCCCAAGTAAATGTAAAATCCTAGGTCTTCTAGTGTCACACATCAAACTTTAAAGATCTTGATATTGTAAAATTGTATTGTGTGTCTTCTTTACATGCACAATATATTTGTGTGTTGTCCCTTATCTACTTTGCTTCCAGAACAAAGATTTTTCATTTTTTTCTTTTGTTTTTTGAACATTTCAGGTTATATAAGATGATATTTGTGTGCTCCCAACATAGCAACTGTTGAATAAAGAGTAAAGGCCTATTTGTAAGCTGTATGTCCTTCCTTTCTACTAGCACAAGGAGAGGTATTCAAAGAAATGACAGGACAGAGGAGGAGGGGGCTGTGATGGTGGCATGCTTGCTGCAGTGATCTATAGGTCTCAAAGCCTCTTAGGTGTTTGGTCAGGATAGAGGATAAAAACATCTTAAAGTGAGCTTCACAGTGGCTGTCACTTCAAATTAAAATGGACAGGTGGCATCTTGAAGCTGTAAAATACTAGAAAAGGCCATGTCACAACAGAAGTATTGTGGTGTAGGACAGGAGCTGATAGAGAATGTTGCAATGCAACATTTTCCTGTCACGACTTGAAAAAGAAGCAGAACATTTTCTACATGCACAAACTTAAATTTGAAATTCTATTGTGTCACCTGTTTTTATGTGAAGTAATGCTACAGGCCCTGATTTTGCAACATTCAGAGCAGATCCTCATGGATGTAGAGGTGCAGGTGGTTGTTGCTGTAACTCCAGAGGGGTTGAGACAGATCTTTATACAGATCAGCTGATGTTCAAAATGTGATTTAACCAGCAGCATCATCCTTTTCAGTGAGATGCTCAAGAGTGACTCAGCTGGAAATGCAGTATCAAATATTGATATTTCCTTAGAGCCACTTTATATTTTAAAATGTTCTAAAATAGTGGATCTTCAAGAGCTCCTATTGACATTTATTTATTGATTTATTATTTAATTGAATTCTTTTTCCTTTGTTTTTCTTACATATCTGGCTTTGATTTATTGCCTTTCCTCTTAAAAATAAATAAGTATTTCCTTGATCACATGTTAGTCTCTTTAAGTCATTTATGTCTTCTTGACATTTTTATTTTATTTTTAGTGGGATATAGTTTATAGCTTTTAATTTATTCTTCTTGATCTTTTTGATCCTTAATCAACATGGTTTCATAGAGAATTTCACTGTCTTTGTTGTCATATAGCTTCTAATGTGTTTGCTTTTTCACATTTGTTATCTGTTTAATCTATTTTTTTACTTAAACGTTTTATAGGCACTACACCAATGCTGATACTGTATTTGTGTTGGCTTAGAAGTTCCTTGTAATTTAAAATCCCACTGGTAGATCTCTGGGAGGAGGCTGTCTTGGGCTTTCACTTCCAAGAAATGTAATCCATACTGCCTTTCTTCAGGTTTACTATTGAAATGATGTATGGCATTTGACAGAACTTTTCTGAAGAGTGTCTGAGAAATTCCTTGGATTTGGATACATGATGTCATTCTAGATTCGGTTCACATGTTTGTCAGCATTTTTTTTTTTTGCATTCTTCCCCAGTGGCTAAGACATCTTACCTGAAGCCATCATCCATTGCTTAGTTTGGAATTAGTCCATATATAAGTGCAGGGTCACTCAAATGTTGGCCCAGACACAGCCTGGGTTTTCCAAAAGAGCGTGAGCAAAGTGCACTGTTCAGAGAAACTGACTGAAGCTGTGAATCTTTTCTTTTCCCAGAATCCAGAAGCCATGTAAACTCTAGGATTGTCTAGCTGTTTCTTCTTTTGCTTGATACATTACAGTTTAACAACAAAAAGGGCGCTGTTAATCAGTGTTATGCTCCTGGCCCACCTTGAGCCATTTTTTATTGGGTGGCCTGATGCACAAACACAACCTTTTTTAACAAGCACTTGAAAATGTGGATTTTTTTGTATGTTCAACATTACTTCCAGTAGACTGTAAAGCATCTGCAATTGCATGTATATGGTTAAAATGCTTAAAACCTACTGCTAGTCCCAAACTTTTAATTTTAAAATATTTTGGGTACTTAATCTTCAGAAGTCTATGAGAAGAGCAGATGACCACTACCTCTGAAAGCCAAGCATTTAACTTCAGTTTTGAATCATTGACCTTTAGCAGACATTAAATCCTTAATTTCATGTAGATGAAAATGATATAAATGCTATGTGAAATAGTTCATTCTTACTTTTTATTGTTTATTTACTTCTACTTTCTCTGTTCAATCCGATAGGATCTATTTTCTTACTTTCACAACAATCACCATAAATAACCTGAGGCATCAGATTAGCAAACACATTTCTAGTTTAGGCTTTGCTAAAACAAATTATCTCTGTACTCTCTCACCTTTTTCTTCCTGATCTTTCCCATTAACTGAAATTAAAGTAATTATATCTTTTCTCTTTCTGTAAATAATTTTCATAGAAATATGTACTTGGTATAGGAACTGTGCAGAGGCTATCTCTTTCCCTAGTTTTGAAGGTATTTTAAATGATATTGCAGCACAGAAGTAGTTCCTAATCTACATCTGTACTAGTGAATAAGATGGTGCCAGATACTGCTTCCAGGCACTGAAACTCCATCATCCAGACAGTAAACTGATGGAGTGGTCTCCAGTGCAGTCACAGATATGACCAGCAAGTCTCAGACATAGTTTAGGACTCAGTACAGGTCAGGAACTATTCTCAGTGAGCAGTTTGGATATAGCCAGCCATGTTTTGAAGGGAAACAGAGTTTAGTATGGATGAGATTTACTCCGTGCCAGCTGGTCAACAGTATGTTTACTCTGCAGAGATGGCTGTGTTAGGAAAGTAGAGACATACAAGAGGTTGTTTCTAAAGAAAAACTTTTAATTCCTATTTTAGAGATATTAATATTTTGTGAATGTCTCTTTCTATTGTCTGATATCTGATATATGGTCTCTGTTATCATGGAGCAATTGTCTAAAAGTAAACAAAGAGTACATATTCATACATGCATGCCAGTAAACTGCAGGCAAGGTGTTACAGGACTCACAGGGTGAGAAATGTCTCATGTTTAGAGAAATAGTTAAACTAGTGGTGGGGAGAAAGATTGGAGGCATCTATCTTTCTGTAGATATAAAGGACACTGATAAAGCTGTGGTAATTAATAGCTGCACTTCCACCTTTTGCAGCTCTATTTGTGATGCAGAGTTGCTGTAGTCTTTGTGGAGTGTGGAATATGTATCACCATTTAATGCTACATGAGAACTGATACTATTTAATTTTAATTTTTTACTGTGTCATTTTAAATAGGACAGTGTCTCTTTAAAGTCTCTTTAAAGAACAGTGTTAGCAGTCTTCATTACCTTCTGAGAAGCAAGCATTACATGGACGACACTTAGGCTGGATAGCTGATTCACTAGTAAAATCCTACTGACGATATTACTGTACATCAATATGTCAAGATTCAAACTGAACTTTAATGAATTTTTGAATAGCAAATTCAATATTTTATACTAAATATTAGTATATATTAAACATATATATATATTTTACTTTATAGTCAATATATAATATTTACTCATATTTAACAAATTTATATTGAAGACTGAAATTCAGCAGAATCCTAAAGCTATGACATTGCAGTTACAAAAGCACTGGCACTATAAAAACTTCAGAGTTCAAATACCATGCAGTAACACATAACAGTTACTGTTAACTAGTTTTAGCTGCAGAATTATTTAAAGTACCGTCATGGACCTACAGGCTTCTCGTGGATCACTGCTGGAAAACTGTTTGATGATTGTGAAAGCTTTGATTGTAGAAAGTCAAGGAAGTCACATTACATTATCTGGCACTACCCACAATTGTCACTGCTCATGTCTCAGGTTACATATCTGGAATAGCATCGATGTAAATAATCCATGAAGAGAAAACAAGAGATGATAATTTTTGGTTCAGAAACAGCCATAAAAGTTGGAAGCAGCATGTTTTGCAGAGAAAACAGCATTTGTGTTGTATGAGCCATGTGATACAGATTTTCATCTGTGGACCAAGACTCAGCCTGCATTCTCACCCCAAATCAGTAATGGTTCTCAAGAAAGCAGAGAATCCAAGCCAGAGCAAATGGTGTATTCCTTCATGGTCTGTGACATTACTGTTAATTATATTATATGAACACTAAAAATGTGATGTCTGGTGATGTGTTTTGATTTTTTAATGTTAATCTGATACCAAAATAAGAGATGAATAAAAAGTTAATAACTTATTAGTTCATGGAAATTAAAGGCTAATTCAAGACATTTTTCATGATGTCATCAAAGAATTGCTAGAACAAGGCATTAAGTTTATAGTACCAGCTAGGATTCATACTGAAGTTGAAAATTTTCTAAAAGTTATTTTCTACTCATCATTTTATAACAGTGATTGATGCAGTGCCATTGTCACCCCTCTCTTTTCACCTATTCTCATTAGCAGAGCCACAACTGACACTATCAGTGACATCAAATCAAGCACCAGGGTCACCGTTGCTTGTCTGTCACTCTTCTACACTACTGTGCTCAGTGATTAGAAATAACATTTATATCAAAGGCCATTTCTGCTGCAATAATCATGTTCCTGACAACTGTTCTCATCTGAGAAAGAAACCAAAAAGAAACACTATTTGACAACAGGTCACATTTCACCTTGTTAGACAGGGAAATCTTCCTGAGAAATGACTGACTTGGCAGATTGCCAGGGAGTTATCTTTAAGGTTATAGGGAAATTCAGTTCTTCAACAGACATTTAGAAAATTAGTTATAAACAGGTAATCTGGAGGATGAAGAGTCATAACTTTACTGCACGCTTCCTCTAAGTCTTCAGATGTAAGTACCATAGATGAGTTCCAAAGATGATTATTGAATTACTGAAAAGGAAAGAGAAATACGTAACTAAATGATGCTGCTGTATAAATGCTTACACTGCCAAGATGACAGGTGACAATATGACTGAATGCAAACCCAATAATCAAACAGGAAAAGGGGAAAAAATTGCTAAGCAGAAAATAACAAACCAACCCCCCTCAATATTCTGAGATGTTACATGTGGCTCAGTAGAAGAATCTGAAACCCTGGAATTATGTGGAAATGTTGGAATTAAGTTTCAAGATAGCTGTTGAAAAGCTGCTGCACAGACTGGCTAAGTAATGATCTGGTCTTAAGTTCACCAAAATTGGAATGAAATACTTTTGGGGCACTCACAGCAATGAAAACATTCACCTCATCTAGACTGCAAGTTACTCAAGAGCAGATTGGGTTTAACAGATGAATGGATTAGCAATTGTTATATATAATACTGTATTTAAACAAAACTTTTTAGTTCTGACTGTAGTTGCCTGTGCCTTTATTGCAGACTAGATGCTTCCTGATTTCAAAACACGCATTTTGCTAACGTGGGCGATGTGTCAGTGTATTTGTGCTCAGCACAGTGGAGGACATTGTTGATGTTTCGTCATGCTTAACACAGAGGAGTCCTGCTTCTGGATGTATGAGGCATTTTAATGAGTATTGTTGCATACTCTTGTTACTATCTTTTGCCACCCTGCTTTCTTCCTTGAGGGATGGACTTGAGCTTAATTTAGTCTTTCTTAACCGCACAGCACCATACTTTCTCAGCCGGTCTGTCTTCACATTGCTATTGAACATGAAGAAGGGAAAGAGAATATCTTTCCTCTCTTATCACCCAGAAAATATTTGTCTTTACTCCTACTGCTGTGGGCAGTACATGAAGAGAAGTAGTCTGTGGCATTTTCTGGAACAATGTAAACACTAGCACAAAGTCAATGACATTATTACATTGTTCCTTCAGAGCTTTCTGCAGGCATAACTTTGTAATAAGCTCCCATATGTTCACCTGGAAGGAAACCTAATTTTACATATTAGTAATTTCTATTTTATTTCTATATTCTATTATTTCTAACATTCATATTTAAATGACAATAGACCAGTTTTAGGCAAATGACCTAATTATCTCCTTAAATATTTTCTTAAGGGAATGAAGCAAAAAATGGGACTTTTTTTTTTTTTTTCCTAGCTATATTTTAAAAAGTTTTAAAGGGCGACTTTATTGAAAACACCCTTAGAAAGGGGTTTTGACTCTTGAAAGCTAAATTATTTAGTTTTAATTTAACACAATTGCATTCAGAATCCAGAGTTAATTTCACTCTCTCAGGGTTGGAAAGCAGGTAAATGCATAATAAAATGTTTCAGTGGAACAGGTCAGGTTGCAGGTAATTTCACCCTGTCATAGCACAAAATTCTGAAGCGTTTATCTAACTTTTAACAACTAGAAACAAAAGTCGTTTCCAGTAGTGGTTGTGTATTATGTAATATTCTCTAAGATTTAATTTCTTATAAGTAAATCTTTTGACACCTGTCTGAATGTAATATAAAAAAAGAATACTTAAATGAAAGCACCATAATGTATACCAGTAATTTTAATGCCATACCAACATAAAAATGATAAAAATTAGTCTTATTTTCCTAGATTTCAGATTTCCTTTATGCCACCTTCTTTCATTCTCAATGGGTATGGCAGGGATTTTGCTAATTGTCATACAACCCCATTTCTTTTGATCCTTTCTCAAGTAATTTTTCCTAATACAGCATAGTCTGCACCTTCATTCTTTCTCTTATGCCATATTAACTTTGTCCTTTATAATCAAGCAATACATAACCTAATATTTCAGAAAACAGTGAACTGTTCTAGCTCTTCTTGTCTTAACTTCTAGAGTCTGTTTTCTTAATGTCATAATGGCCCAGCACGGGTCCAGGCTTACTCCTGAATTCTCCAGTGATCTGAATCTTTCCCATGTCAGAAATGCTATTTTCTGTCTGATTGACAAGAGATATTTTTATATCCTGATAAATAGTAAGTTGTATTCAGGCATATATGTACTTTGCTACTTCCACTCTGGACAAACCAAAACATCTAGGACCCCCGTAATTCTGCTGCTTAAAAAATCCTCAACACATAAAAATATGCACTGGGGAGTAAGAGTTGTTCTCTTACATACTCTAGAAGGGATGTAGGTGTAAACAATAACTGTGAGAATTTTTAAATAGGAAAGTGGTGGTTTGTGAAAGAGCCAAATACAATAAATGTTGAGGTACAAATGTCAAGGTACAAAATTTTTATAATGGAAAAAGGTATTTGGATGGTATTATGGTTGAAGACCTTGTGGGAAAGACATAGTTAGACAGTTGTCCTCCAAACTTCTCAGGAAATCCTGACAAATATTTCACATGAAAGTTTTAAGACAGTTTGCAGCTGTTACCCAAAGTCTTATATAAGCCTTAGTAGGTTATGTGAGGAATAAAGACTTATTCAACTGTTGTTAGTTATCATTTTAGTATAATGGATTCAGTGTGCGAACTGAACTCATATCTCATCAATAGCTGAAGAAACTCCAAGCTGTTTAGCCTTTCAAGTATCTCAAACACACAATCATTTAACAGCTCTTACAACAGCTATCCCTTTCTGCATCACCCTTTTTTCCTCAGTAACAAAGATCACTGAAAAAGGTGTGATTGCAAAGAATAAATATTTAAAGTATATTCTCACGATGTCTGATCTAGGTAATGATTGCTATTTTGGAAGGAGTTCACATGTGTCGTGAGATGACTCTGGAACAGTCTATTAACTATTTTGGGTTTATGAAATCAGATGTGGAACATACTTGTTATTTTCTTCTGCTGTAAGATAGTCCACATTTTATCCAGACTAATTTCAGAACTGTATATGAGACCAGGAAGTAGTAATAGTGCTTCTACCACTAAATCTTGTGCATTGTGTTTTTCTTGATTTGAATTTACTTGGTTTACTTTTTTTTTTTTTTTATAATAGCCCTCTTCTCTGTACAAATCTCCATGTTCTGTTCTCCCTTGCACTTGACACCTGCAAATAGCTACACACAGCAATAAGTATCAATTATAGGTAGTATGACCACAATATGATGACTTCTGATATTCCATAAAATAGTGATAAAACTCCTATTGACTTCAGAAGTACTAAATGTTAGTCAATATTTCTACATTCAGTAAGTTGAGGATGTAAGTTGTGTCATGGATGCCTGTTTTTAAAAGATGAAAGTGCTCAAGAATGTATTTGGTGGTCAGGGACCTGGATTGCTCCTGTTTAAATAAAGCAGTTTCTTGATAACAGAAGACTGCTGTCACTATAACACAGACCAGTGACAAGATGTTATGACTTTTTATTTTAATATACAGTAGTTTCTGGAAACTGGACTTGTTCATTTCCAGTTGGGATCCATGTGATCAGGGCTCAGCCTCAGGATGTGTCACATATTGCCTCTATAATATTAAGTGATTCAGTCTTTCCATGGCTCAGTTCTCCACCTATAAATGTCATCAGTAAAGATATTTTGATGTAACTTCTGTGCTGCTTGTTAACTCTGGAAAGTTTTTTTGGGAAAAATCTATCCCTCATTTTACTTAGGTACCTTCTCAAGAATAATGTAACTCAGTTGGAGAACAATGCCTCTGTACACTACTCTATGGATATTTTGTTACATTTCCTTTAGCATGCTATTCTTGCTAAGGTCTAAAAGTCAGTTTATTACTCAGATCAAATGTGGTTCAAAAACCTCACTTGAAAGTCCTGCTGGTTAGCAGAAAGGTAACTGTAGCCAAGAATAAAAAAAGAAATAGGAAACTCTTAACCTGTACCTTTTTAAAATAACAGGAAAGTATATTTTTTCCCCCAAAATCATCACAATTCATTTTTATTCTTCAGGTAAAAAAAAATACACATTCCCATCTCATAAAAACCCCACAAGCAATGATTTTGCACATAAAAGTGAAGGAATTCTGCACAGTACTCTACGCACTAGTCTCCCAGGTTCTATGTACATAAAATTTCTAGAATGAATCATATATTAAAGCACACTGGTCGAAGTTTTCCATCTTATGAAGCTGAACTCAATTCTGTACAAGCATTCATGAAGTCTACATGTCAAGTCCTGCTGACCTAACCACTGGACATCTTTGAAAATTTTGGACACAAGCAATAAGGCATGAAAGATGAAAGAAAGAAAAAACACTTTGGTAGAAACCTTGGATGCTTAACAAAGTGTCTCGTAATCACCACCTTCACACATAGACAAGTCAGCCCAGAGGATCAATAATTTTCATACAGAATTTGCTGTCTGCCAATGCTTAGACTTCCCCAGGTGAGCTTAAATTTGGAAATAGGGATCTAGTAATTATTCATGTTTTGAATACATATATTACTGAGTAATTAAATCTTTATAAATATCACATAATCACCCCTAAAATAGACCAATATACATAATATTATAACATATTTTAAACAAAAATAAATTGACCAAAGTATAGTTTTTCATTTAACATATATCTTTCTTGTGTGGGCAGGTAGAGTCCAATCTTATTAAACCAAAGACACTATATCTTTGGGTTTATTCAATAGAAACAAAAGTAGAGCAGAGTATTAAAGGACTGATTGATGAAGATATTTGACATGAATTCATGCAGTATAATAACTGCTGATACCTTGGGAATGTGCCCCTCTGCAAAGGGATATAAAAAAGTATTATATGAGTCAGACTAGAAGCTGAGTCAAAGTGGTGCATTGGTTTTGCATTGGCTACCTGCACATGGGGGAATTTCATCATGCTTAACAGATACATGGACTGTGACCATTGCCCCTTAGTGCCATATTACATTTAGTAAATGGACATAGCCAGCTGATGCTGGAGAGCAACTCACTGGCTCAGTCATTCTCTAGAGGTGCTTCTCTTGATTCCCTTCTTCTTCATATTGTTCAGACACAAGAGGTTCTTGCCTCTAGCTTTTGTGTCTCAGGTAGTTAATACAAGGTGACAGTGACCGAAATTCCAATTCTGAATTTAATAAAAAAAAAAACCAAACAACAAAAAAAACCTATTGGCAATAATACTTTTCATTTAGTTTGAACTATTTAATCATAAAGTCACAACCATTTTCTTGTAATTTATAATCCAAACTCCTGTTTTATTTATATTTATGCAAAGCTGGAGAGGAAAAAATATGAATGACAAGTAGGTGTTTTGACAGCAAAATGGAAAAATCACCTTTTTTTCAGAGACCTTTTGTCATTATAATTAGGTAGAGGAAAAGTTAGCCATCTGGCAAACAAATAGCACTTTAACAAAGCTTACCGTCAACTTTGGAGCCTGTCAGATGTCCCTCTTTGCCAACAGATAGAAGCTAAATCTTCTTCCTCTTTCTCTCTCTCTCCTTTTTTTTTTTTTTTTTTTTATATCCCAATTATGGAAAATTTGTTTTCCTAAATCTCAGATCACCTGAAATAGTGACTGAAGACTGAGACAAGTTGAAGTGCCTTTTGTATTTTCAGAGTTTTGAATCTGAAAGAAAGGACACAATCTTCAGTTAAATGAGGAATTTCCCCAGCATCTAAAGATGTGTTAAGGAATTTGCAAGATCTGTTTAAGAAATTAAATTTCCTATGTGTGGGGAGTCTTAGTATCAAAACCAAGTCCTGCAGCATGGAATAGCTGGATCTACCCATCCATACACAGTATGAATAGATATGTAACATTTCCTTTGGAAGAACATCTTAAAACTTTTAATTCCAGAAAAATTGGAACTGAATTTTTCAAAAATATCTCACTGGAGCTTCATAAACTCTCCAGTTGCAGGGCTTCAACAGAATAAGACATCTTGGGGAATCTTCACAACTTCAGCCTGCAAGGTGTGGCAAAAAGTGCATGACATATATCAATGCTTATTATCAATTTAGTGTCCGTCAGAAAAAAAAAATCTTGTATGACCTATCACACTCTAGCAGTTACAATAGCTGTATTTTTATGTTAAAATTCACAGCCCTATGCAACAGAAGTTTATTGTAAAGTGCTGGCACAATCCTGACACTTTTTAAAAAATACTTAATGCTAAATTCAGTTGAGCCTTTGCATGACAGTAGCATCTGGAGAGTTTTTCTGTTTGTTAAGTAGCTAGGATGACTAGTTTTCCACTTCTGGAAAATGTTACTTTCAGGGAGGTAAAGGATTTACAATTAGGGAAAAAAAGGGCCAAGAATTACAGTATTATGAGCGTGACATCTCTGTCTGGGAGTCCTAATTGCCAGAAACAGAAATACTGTTTCTCACACCACATCAAAACAAATTGGAAATTATCATTAAATGTAAGTTTGGAACTGTCATTTTCCTCTATAATGTATAATTCTACCAGTCTGACAATGTGATGGTGTCACGGAGTATAAGCAGTACTTGTCAGAGTAGGAACAGGTGGCCTTAAATTCAACAGAAAACCAAAAATTCAGCTGTCTAACTAAATCTGTATGAATTTAACAAATGCTAAGGGAAAGAAAAAATAATTACAAAGAAAATGCAATAAAAAATCTGTCTGCCAAATGTTTAGTGTCTGGCCCTGGACCCAGGCCCACTAGGACATGCCCTCTGCATGCTGGGGCACTCAGCAGTAAGGTTCTTATCTGCTCTCTGGAATGTTTCTGAATTTTATCCAACAATTTTTTTAATGCCAGATTTGTAAAAAATCCAGGAAGAATTAAGCCAGCCATTTCTGAATAATCTTTTTTCATTAAAATATAAAGTATCTACCCATAGGCAAATGGGAAGGTAAATGTCAGAATATAAACCAATGCTCTGTGCTGTAGCAACATGGGATACTGCAAACCAGGTAACTTCAGTGCTGTTGTACAAAAACTCAGAGTAGTTATTTAGGAATATGAAAGCAAAACAAAACAGTAGAAGCAAATGTTGAAGTTATTTTCAAGGCATAGATTAAAAAAAAAAAAAAAATCTCCACTGTCCTGCAAATAACAGGTCCACTTGGTGCTGCAGACATCCTCTGCCAGAGAAGAGTAGAAGTCTTCACAGTAATAAAATCCGAAAATAAATCCTCTCCCCTCCCTCCAGAGTGGAAAGGGTTTTCTTGCTCTCACAGGCCTTGGTTCAGTTACTCAGATTGTTATCCATACAAAACTGACAGTAGAACAGGAGATAAGAAAAACTCTCACTTTCCTGAAAGAGAGTGAGAAGGCCACCTCAGATACTGCGGACATCTCAGATAGCATTGTGAACCTCTGCTTAGGCAACTAAACTGCCTCTTTACAGAGGGAAGCAAATCCAGATGAAGAACCTTGGATATCTACAATATGGGTATGTGCTGTGTAACTCGGTTATGTTCTGTGGACATCTAGAGTCAGCAGTGCCTAGAGAGGTATTCACCCGATCACACAGTAGCTTTCTTCTTCCAAGTGCCTTGATTCCCCCAGGATCTAAGGACTCTGCTTGCTCAGTCCCGATGGATCTCCAACAGTCTCTTGTGGAAATGCTTACATGTAAACAATCACCTGAAGATGACATCCCTCGATCTTATACAGAACCTATACCCTTATTTTCAGACCCTACTGGAGTCTTTTATTCTTGTCTTTCATGCATAATTCAGAGACCTGTATGTAGCCCTCTAACTAGTGAGATCCTTGGCAATGGGCTGCTGTTCAGCTCTACACTTACCACAAGAGACTGAGGACAGTGGTTTTAAAGGCAAAAGGATCTGACTGTGCAGTGGTATAACTCTTCTATTATACATATAGTTAAAGGGCCCTACTGCTGTTATGTTTTAGACAGTGATTAGCTGATAAGACTGCCCATGATAACAAAGAGCTGGCCCTCAACACCTGACTAATTCTATGGCCTAAATGCAACAAATGCTCACACTAATTCCATCTTACTTTCCCAGAATACAGCACAGCACAATTTACAAATATAGTCTTGAATTTTATTATTTACTAATAAAACCTGGTAAAAGAGTTCATCTCCTCTTCCTGGACAATGAATTTCAGAAGATGAAACCACCCTGAAAAATTTGAATTAGAGGTTGGGCATTAATTACAAACATGAGATCAGAGCTGAACGGGATGATCTGAATCACTTGCTCGCAGACCAGTTAATAATTTTCACACACTTTTCATTGAAAACAACCATTTTGTGGCTGCACAGGTGGGTTCAGTAATTCTGCTGTCATGAATGCAATTATAAAATAAACACAAGGGACTAAATGAGAGAGTGAGAGAATGACTTTGCCAGCTGGAAGCCTTAGCAAAATGATATTCCATGAGCTCAGGAACCATTCAGCGCAACTGAACCATTGAACCTTGTCTATCCTTGGCAATATATTCACAATAAATGTAATTGACTGTTCCTCTCTGAACTTTGGGACGATATGGAACTGATCTTGTCTATGAAGATTAAATGCTCAGTAATGTCTTTGCTTAAGGGGGATCTTTATTACCCTGTGGTTTGTGTGTAGGCAGCAATATGGTTTAGAAATATTTTGCATATTTTGTTATCAAGATTGTAGCTGGTATGGCTATTGTGGTGACATTCCCTCCCCCCTCTCTCTTTTTTCTCCTTGCTCTTCCATGTGATATATTTATGCACATACCTCTCAATGTAGATGGTTCTTTTGTCCTTTTTTAAATCTTTGGGGTTTTTTTTAAAAAAATTCATATATTCTGATGTTAATTGGATGTTCTTTGTTATCAGTGACTTCACAAAGTACAGGTCATTTCACTTGGAAAAAGGTTCTTTTTCAAGTTTTCTTTGGATTAAGACATTTTCAAAGCAGAAACTAGATGATAGAAAAAAGCAATGAGAAAATAAAAACTTTCCACATATAAACCCCTTCCAACTATTGCAAAATACATGCAAAATATTTCCTAAAACAATCTTGTAGATCAAACCAACAGAGTGTCAGTTTTACTTCAGGTGTTGGATATCTCTGTTAGCAAGCAGAGCAAACTGACGGCAATGGTTATGCATAAATAGGGAAATATTTATGGAGATAGACACTACCTGCATTTGGAGAGGTGGGAGGGTAGATCAGTGTGAACCAGCACATAGTCCAGGGACAACCCATCTGTGACTGGAGCAGTCCTGGCTTTGTTTCATCTGAAAGGAGTCCAGTTCAGGTGTTCCAGGATCACTCTGAGATACGAACCAGAAAACATTATCTTCCAGAGTGCGTTCATAAGGCAGACGCACTTTGAGTGTTCATGTACTTCTAGGCATTATTTATTTTTCCCATGGCTCAGGGTGCCACAATCCATGCACTGCAGTGGATCTGGCTATAGTATGCAACACAGCATAGCTTTGAATACCAAGACGGTGTGTTTTTAAAATAGAGAATATACAAGCTGCATGGAAGCATCCATGTGGGTAAGGGAACAATTAGACAGAAATAGCCACCATAGTGGAGTTATCTTAGTAAGTTTATTTTCATATGGGGCCTTCAACAAAATATAGTTGATGTAAACACACTGGAAAGAAAATATTAATGTATAGTACCAAAATTCTCAAACTTGGATGTGTTTAAAAAGTCTAATTTTTAGCACTGCCAATCACTCCCAAATTCATTAATACTATTTGCAATACCATATGTTTCACAAGTTTTACTTTTTGCATACTAATCTAAAAATAACAACTGTTCTCTAATACACATTCATCATTTTGAGATATATATGGATATATATATATATGTATATATATAAACACTGGATTTTTTAGAGAAAGAGACAGTGCACATCCAGCCTCTGGCATTTGTATTGTAAATATATGTAAAACTCCACTTTTATATTACTGAAGGGTTTCAATAAAGTCCTATCAAAATTTACACTTAGATGCAATTTTCTTTTTTAGAGTATCTCAGAGGC
This sequence comes from Athene cunicularia, assembly GCF_003259725.1. Taxonomy (NCBI): domain Eukaryota; kingdom Metazoa; phylum Chordata; class Aves; order Strigiformes; family Strigidae; genus Athene; species Athene cunicularia. The sequence continues at coordinate 134,032,561 of NW_020799095.1, forward strand.
TTAGCAGTATTTAAAAGAGAACCATGAGAATTAACAATACGATACGTTACAATAATCTTTGCATGATATGTTAGATGGACATTTTATTGTTTAGACAAGTCATCAAATTCAGTATCTGTACTTGCCTCCATACCCAGGAACTTCTTTCATCCCATAAGAAATGAAACAAAATTTACTTTGATATAAACCCCACTTTTATTTTATCTTCCCAAATAGTGAAATTAAGCAAAATGGTGTAGAAACCACAGTCATCCTTAGACTTGAGTTCATCCTACTAACTATAGGGACTTAACTGAGTGTCCCAAGCAGGCATCACACAGACCCATGGAATTTTATTTAGTAGTGAGAAGACTGAGTTCACCTCTAGAGACCAATTTAGATGGTGTGTGGGCTGCAAGTGCAAAGCAAAGGGGTTTGTGACTGATGGGTCTGAGGAAGTGAACTGCTCCTGCATCTGCACCAGCTGCAACTTTCCCAGGGTTGATGCTTTCCAGCTTATGTAAATTGCATTGCTGTAACCAAAATGGGACATGCTGAAGCAATGAGTTATCACTGCTGGCATTGAATCAGAGAAGACAGGATGCAATCCTGAAGTCAGTGGGAGATAGTAGCAAGCATTTCTTGCAAACCCTGAAATATAAGAGCATTATTACAGTCATAAATCATCTACAATATTTTTCAGCACTTTGTCAGCTAAGTATCTACAAAAGAGGTCACACAAAACCTAAGAAAACTTAGAATCATTATCTAGCTAGTATCCTATTGATTTGTCTCTAAAACTTGTTCCCAAGTGTACACTGAATTTGAGATGTTTATATCCATTCTTTTTTGGATTTAATAAAATAACTTCCCAGAACATTTACTTCCATCTTTGTTATGTTAAAATTGTTCTGTTTCTCCAAAGTTATTTTCAACTTCAACTGCATGTAAAGTACTAATGCTAGGATGAATCACAGTCTTCATTTGAAAGCTAGAGATATCCACAGAATGTTTGTTTTGTAGATCTTTTCTATTCTCTGATGCCCTACCATTAAAATAAATGTTAGTATTTGTCCTCCTTTCAGCTACCTAAATGGAGGCAGTAAGTCACACAGACCACCTAACCTTCAGCTGCTGCTCCAGAACAGTGCAGGTGTCCTGTAGGGCCCGTCTCCTGTACACCAGTGACACCTCATTGAGCTACCTTCGGATGTCTGAAATTGAGTCTTTTCTGATGCAGTCAGTGTGTCAGTGAGAAGAAATAAGAAATATTTGTCATTCTAGGAATCACTTTTGCCTGATTTTAAAATATCTCATGAGAACTAGTCTTTTTTACTGAGGGATGGTTTTTCAGTGGTGATGTGTCCTCTTGTAAAGCCAACCAGCCTTTGAGAACCACAGTCTTGGTAAGGGTTCATTTTCTACTCTATGAAACAGCAGAAGGAAAATTGCTTCATTTTTATCAGAGGAGTAATAATGATCTGATTTGCAAGTCTCTGAGGACTAGAACAGCCTTTGTGTGACTTTTTTTTAGACTTGTCTTAAACTTACCAACATATGACTTTAAAAATGGCAGAAGATGAGAGGCACATTGCCCCAAGTAATCGGCATGCAGTTTTTCATACCACGGCTATTGAAACATATCGGTATTGGGACTGACTCTAGTTGTTTTCACATCCTTTAGAAGAATATAGTCTTCAAACGAATCTATTTTTCATGTTAGGCCAGATCCCAGATGTAACCTGTCCTTTTACATTAGTGTAACTCCAATGATGTCAGTGGAGCTGCCCCAACTCCCGCATCATGTTGACCCAGTTCCACCAGATAAGGTTCTTGGTGATTGTTTCTACACTCCAGATTCTTTCCAGCTACTGCACTTCACTGTTTCTAAAGAATATGTTTTATTTTTAGGGCTTTTAAAAATTATGAATTTTTATAAATCTTACAAAGCCCTTCAAAACTGGAAAGATTCCCAGAGTGGAATCAGAAATGGAAATTGCTGCTTAGTCAGTGTCAGTCCTTCACTTGTGTTGAGTTTAACATGGCAGGTGACATGCTGGTTTGCTATTTACTCCATTACACCTTCATGTTGGAATGGAATCAGTACATAAAAAATATGAAGATGATACTATAGTATAATATAATAATTATGATGATTATATAATTTAATTAAAAATATATGTGAACTGTTCTAGTGACACTTCAAATGATTCTTGTTATATCCTATCTGTATTTTTGGTAAAGGTACAAGCTGTTTTTTCTAAATCTATTCCTATAACTTGGTCAGTCTGTACTTGAGTGTCCAAAAATTATTTGGCTCTTTTGTCAGTTTAACATCTTGGTCTTAATGATGAGGGTATTCTCAAAACACTTCAACTCTCCCAGCTGATGTCAGCCAACAGGCATGTAGGTCAGCCAGAAAGCTGTTTAAGGATATACACAGAAAAAGCAACAACAGGGAAAAAATAAACACGAAGAACATAGTGGGCCATATGCCTTCCAGTTAAAGGAAGAATCCCCTAGGGAAAAAGAAGATTTTAAGTATAAAAATAATTTTATTGTTCCTTTAGAGTCCTCTTTTATACCAACAAATATATCAAAGAGATTTTGTGACATTGGATTAAAAAGCTTTTGTCATGAAAGTAGTGGTTGCCTCAACCAGTTCAAGAAATTATTCCATTTTATCCAGTGGCTCTGTGGCAAGAAAGACATAATTTTAAATGATTTTACTTATACCAGTCTGCCTACAACTCTTGTGGCTTCAGTGCTGAGAGAGATTTAAAGGAAATGAAAACCAAAAGAGGCCTTCTTCAGTATGTTGGTTATTGTCTTGCCAAATCAGCCGTCTATGCACAGAGCCAGGTTCTGTATCACTTGTGGCCTTTCCCTGGCTTCTGCTCAGAGAGTTTAGGAACTGTTTGTTGTTTAATAGAGCCCTCAGAGATTATTCTTGGAGAGTTATTTCTGTAAACCAGAATACATTGACTGAAAATTCTTTTACAAAGCCTTGAAATAGGAGCAATTGGATGCACTCTTCCCCTACTAAATATTCACTGGGAAACAGTGAACCGAATTTGAGGTCTACACCCCCAAATTTTTGTTTGTCATTCAGCAATTTACCATGCTCAGGGACATTGTCTGCTGTCTATGCAAAGACTTCTCAAGTAAATCGATGCTGTCATCACAATACGAAGGTTACTCACTGTCTTGCAGAATTAGACCAATGATAGGGAGCAAATTTCTGTGTCAAAAATAGTAGCACTGGCAACGTAACAAGAATTCGTGTTTGAGACACTGCATGGACGTACATATAAACATGCCTGCTTATAATTACTATATATTTGTCTGGGAGTCATGCATTAGAAATTTTGCCTTGTTGCTTATGTAAGATAAAAATTTAGAGGAAATCACTTAAAAAACCCCACACATAAAACCCTCTTTTTTTGTTGTTTCTTTGGGTCACACCCCCCTCCCCCCCAAGTCCTGAAGCATATTGCATAGAATGAAAAATAAATTGTCTGAGCTGAAAATAAACATGTTTAGTGAGTTATCTTTGGAATGTAATTTTTAAGTAATTGTAATTTTCAAAATACAAATACTTAAAAATTTAAAACTGAAATGTTTTCCCAAACATCAATGTGAAATTTTATGAATTTTCCCCTTCTTTGGATGAATTTATTTTCCCAAGATTAACCCATATTAAAGAATATTTGCACCTTTCCAATTGCAACTTTATGACAAGAAACTTTGCACTGAGGAAAAATTAAAAGCCAGTATTACTAATCTGCACCTGCTGAATCAATAACAGATTTTTTTGGCTTTCTGTCTTGCTCTCGAGAATATATTCAGGCAATCTATTTTTATTACATTAATATCTATAATTTTACTATCAAGATCAAATAATCTTACTAATGCTTTTCACTAGTGAGCTGACAGCGCGAGAAAGAGCTCTATCTCCATATCCACAACAGGACATGACTGCAGAGCTGGCCCAGAGTGAATTAGCTGGAGTATTAAAACTAACACAGCGGCATTAGTTATGCTCACCTCTGAGTGTTTGTGGTATTACTTTGTGCATTTAGACGCACCCTAGTGTCCAAAATAGAGATTTTCAAAACCCTGGTCCATTGTTTCTCATTGTGAAGATGCCAGCAGAATGCCTATGATCAAACATTACAGTCCTGAGCCTTTCACTTTGTGGATTCATCCCTTTAAGTTGTCATGCTAAGTTGTCATAAAGTTACGATAAGTTGTCATAAAGAGTGCAGCACAAGTGATGAGGGGGGATACCCCAATGAGTAAAATGCTCACAGTTGATGTAAGGTATCCGACCACTGGATGAGGGAAAGTTTTTGTGTTCTTGATCTTTTTCTCTTGCAAGACAATGGGATACACAAAGAAGATAACATGACTTAACAGAAGCACTGGTAAATTAATCAAAACTTTTCAAATTAACTAAAATTATGAATCAAAACAGACTTCAGTAGAGCAGATTTGTCTGAACTCACATGCTAGGAAATACAGCATTATTTAGATGTAATTTTGGGGTTTTTTTTTTGTATTTTCAGCAGAAAATAAATACAGTAAAAATCAATATTTTGGGGTTTTAAGTGGAATTCAAAAATGTATATTCAAAGAACTTTTTGTTCATTGATCTTTGAATAAAGTTCCAGCAAGTGAGTTTAAACAATCAAATTTCGCCATTTCAGAAGTAAATCTTCTGAGTATAGCTAAATGAGGTTGAATTTTCACATCTTATTTTCACTCTCATATACTCACTGATCATTGCCAAATATCTCCAAAACACACTTTGGTCACAACCTTCTCTTGTGAATGTAAATCCAAGACATACTAGAGTATCTGACAGGACTTTTTGACAGCTCTTGATTCTCAGTTTCTTTTATAATGCTTAAAAATTATATTAACTGGCTTTATAATTCTGCATTTTTTTGCTGATCCATTCCACTTAATTTTCTAAAATTTACTGCATGAAATATTAACTTTATTATTTTGACCCAGCCTGAATTTGTCCTGAGTCCTGGAAAATGTTCAGCTGAAGCTACCAGGACACCACAGAACACTCTGGTAAAAGAAATTTTCCCATAAATGTCAGTAGAAGCATTTCAGAATAACAAAACAAACATGATTTAAGTATTCTGAGGTCTTATTTGTTCATATCGCTCAAAAGATTCCTCAGTTGCTCTGTCTATTTGTGAACTATCATGAAAATATACTGGAAACACTGGGAAAATAGGCATAAATGCCTTCAGAGGCCATGCAACAGATGGAGTGATGCTGGATCAAAGGCATATGAACACTTTCCCTCAATTTCTCACCAGCTGAGACTCTTTCGGTTTCAAGACGACTTATGTCTTTTGGGCAGTGTATTGACTTCTTGCCCTTACTGTTTAGGGACCCACAGGATGGATCCTAATCCATTTTATTTACTAGTGTAGACATAGCCATAAAATCTAGGATTTTATGTCAGAGTAGTGGGGACTGGATCTGGCAGAGGCTGGGAAACCAAGCAATGTGAAGGAGTGAGGAATCCGAGTGCCCAAGGCCACCACAGTTCAAAGCCCAATAGATCTGCTTCGGGAAGCAAAGAAACATGAAGCAAGCAAAATTACAGCTTGTGAGAGGGAAAGCAAGATGGAGTAGTTACAGAGCGAGCTACTCTCTTACTCCTTCTTCTTTTTTCCTTGAATCCTATGTCCCCCTTGGGGAAGACAGAGGGTATGAAAGTTGGAGAGGAATCTGGAATTTGATCTGTGGGTTATTTGGCCAACAGCCCATTTTGATGCCCAAGTCTGAATCACTGAGAAGGCTGATACAGCAACTGCAACTTGAAATCTGCCGTCTAAAGCCATCCCTGAGACCCCATGTCCTCATTATTGCTACTTATCGTGAGGTCTACATGAAGAAACTTTAACAAGAACACAGTAGTCCTGTTGGTGGCAAATACTGAATAAACACAATCCCCTGCCTCTATAATAGTTCCCAGTTTTCTTACTTCATAGGAGTCACCTCTTTTCAGCACCAGCAGTTCCACTTGCTTCACTGGCGCAAGCAAGCTCCTTGCATCATATCAAGCTCATTTTCCTGTGGGCCTCTTAGGTGAGTCTCCCAGGAGAGTTAAAACCAATGCTTTGTTCACATAGACGGCAACATAAACCCTGAATTTGACCATACCTCTGTGGCTTCAGTGTAGTATAAATATATACTAATGATTTATCAAGTATTTACTTTTCCATTTCACATAAATAAAGCAGAACATTTGCAAAGCACACTGTCAATGTTAATATAAAATCAGATGTCCATTTTGTCAGCCTACTGCCTTATACTGGATATTCGAATACTGTAGTTTGATGCTGATTGGTGAGTTATTTAAGGCAACAACATGTGTATGCATGAGAGTCTATGCTGTGTTGCAACTGCTGCAACCTAGTGATATGAGCAGGTGAGTGATTTCAAGTTTCAAGAATAAAAATTAACCAGTCATTTTCATTGGTATCTATTTCACAGAACTGTGAACATACAGACTTAAAATATGCAAAGAGGTAGTCATACATGAATATGCTACTGCTATTTATTTAAACAGCCACATGGGGTTTATTTTCATGTTCACAAAATATTGCTGCACCGAGATAACAGTGTAATCTTCCCAACTTTTGTCTCTTCTGTCAGCCATCTCCAGTCCTTGGAGCAACTCTTATTGTTGCACATGTTTACAAGAGGATTAAAGTTTTGAGGTAGCATGTAGCCTAAATTACACCACTCTAAGCAAGAACAAATTTGTCCTAAATCTCATGTGCTAATGTGAATTTGTACATTTTGTGAGTAAATTATGTTACTCATTTTTCATGTAATGGTCCAGTTCTGATGACTTTTCCTTGGAGAGGCTAATGTTGATGTTTCAAATGACAATTTTCTTGTTGGGTAGAAATGAAAACTATTTACCATACAGTTTCCGAATGATTCATTCTTGAGACTGAAGAATTGTTCTCAAGGGTGCTGGCTGCACAGTAGTCAGCAAGGCCAGTGCCAGTAAGTATAACTTCTCTACTGAATTGGAGGTGCCAACTATGGCAACTTAAAATTAACTTTCCATGGCAGTTGTGTAAAATGGCTGCTCTGTCACCCTCTGTTCTTACTACATCTGCACAGAGTGTGCTCAGCAAAAGTTGGGTACTGTAGCAAATATTCCTCCATTCTTATTTGGAAATGATGCTAGAGCAACTTGATCTTGGTCTCAGAGAAAATATTTATTCAGCAGTACATCATATGAGGAAAGTTATGCAATATCTTATATCTTAAGATACATATTGTTCACAGTCTGCCAAATTCTGATCTTAGATATATGTGGAAAAACACATATTGCATCAATTGAATTAGTCACAACTAATTGGTAGAAATGAGAGCAAACTTTAGCACATCAGTGTCAAATAGATTTGCATGTATATATCTGAAGAGAGAAATGGATTTGCAAATACAGGGCCAAACTGAAGATTTCCCACTCATTTTTCTGGCCTTTATTTCACACCGTAGAGTAATTTCAGGGTCAAATGACATATACTTAGCAACAACTGCAGAAGGGAGAATACATCTGCTCTTCTAACAAGCTTTTTCAAAAGTAGTGAACAATTTTTTGCTTTCTTTCACATAAAAATTTTACTGAAAGAACTTTGCCAAAGAGCTACATAGCTCCAAACCTATATCCACTCCAATTAAGACAATCCTGGATATAAGTCAGTGCTAGTGAGTTCAGAGTATGCCTTAAAAAGGCTACTCATATGGGTAAAAGGAGCAGGATTTTAATAATTTTTTTAGAAATGGAATTGAAATTTTTCTTTTAAGAAGTAAGTATCTTTCTGTAAAATTATTCTAGTAAATGTCTATAAAAGTATTTCAGAATCTATCTGAAATAACTTATGAGAACAGAATATAAATTTAATTTCTAATAAAATCAGAAATATTTTTTATAGACCATTTTCTCCTGGCTTTGCAAACTTGCATTTAAATTTCTCATTAACATTGGAAAAAATCTGGTCTATGACTGGATCTGCAAATTTTTTAGTGCATATACATGTGTGGGAGAGAGCTCATATGGGAGAAGCTTAGAGCTTGCCTTGTTATTTAATCAACTCATTGTTCAACAGTAGTCAGAAAGCAATTCAAATGTTGGAAAGGAACAAAAAGGAAACACGAATTAAAAACCTTCCACCACTGTATAATGCTATGGGGCTCTTGCATATCGAATTCTGACTGCTTTTATGTTGCCTCCATTGCAAAGAAAATACAGTAGCAGAGGAAAGATGAGGAGGCGGAGAAGAGGAAGGTAAGAAGAGTGATTGAAGGTTTGAAACAGTTTCTATACAACAAATGAAGAAGGAAGCTCTACTGTAAGCAAGAGATAAAGGAAGGAAAAACATAGTTCATTAAAATAATGAGTGATGTAGAGCAGGGAAAGATTGTTCACTGTCTTTCATTTCCCTGCACAAGACGGTGTAAAAAGAAGAATATTTTTAGCCTGGAACTTTGGAAATATTAGAATTTCAAATGACTTAAAAGACATGGTTGGAAAAAATATTGAGAGAAAATCTATATTCATTAAATAAAAAACATCTCTTCTGAATGAAGATACTGAGCAATATTAATGAAAATCATCCCTGCATTCTGGGCCTGCTTTTACCCTTTGTCTTAGACTTCAACTGCTGTTCTATTAAAAACCCAGAATATAGGGAGGAGTTTGTATTTTTTACCGGATACAAGCTTTCCTATGTCCCTTTTGGAAACTGAGACCCACTTAAAGTCATGACCTTAACTATCAGTTGTCCAGAGGAGGGACAAGGGCTTCAGTCTTCATAGGACATGACACAAACTGCTAGGCCACCGTTGCCATGCCAGTTTGGTTTAAAATGAAAAGTTAAAAGCACAAAAGAAAGACAATGCTGAAATAACACAGAAGGCTTGATAAGACAGACTCAGAAATCTTTATTTAAAAGATGGTGTTTTAAAAGGATAAAACTTTATCATGTTACTCCTCATTTTTCAGTCTCTGCAACAAGATTAAACAGTACATGTGGGATTACTGCATGTTTGATTTTACTCATAATTCACTAAGCAGTGTCCCAAGCTTGCAATGCCTGCTGATCTCAGAAAAGATTACTTGTTGTAAGGACTGTCTGCGTAATGTTTTGGTCAATGGGGCTGGATAGCCCCTTCTGTGCTGAGAGCACACAAACCACGAGCAAGGTACCACCCACAGCTGCTTATAAATGCCTTTTGATAAACCCCGCGGACTGGAGGTCTGTGATTCTCTGCTCAGTGCACTGAACAAGACAGCTGTGATCACTTGAGTGGAAATTCATGTGGGATTTAAATTGTTGTGGGCTTCCAGCTCTTAGTTTCTTTTTTCCCAGCAGAGCCTGTAAGTCTCTGTCCCTTGCTGGGATGACCTTCAGAGGCCTGGAGGCCATTTCAGCTCCAGTAGGACTGTGTGAAATAGTGTCATCTGGGGCAAAGTGTGTGACTGATGCATCTGCTCGAAACAGAATGGCTGCCAACCTGTCAGCTTTGATCCTTTTTAATATCTGATTACCTACACACCTCAGCAAATACCTCTGAGAAGCAATAGTTGAGATACACTTGCAAAAACAATAGTTACACAGTTTTTTCCAGCTATAGTGATCCTAAGTACCACACAAGAGCACAGCATAATTTTGGAACACTGAAGAACCAATCCATATACATTTTCTTAATATATTATTCCTTAAGTTTTCCAAGTATAGATGAATCAGTCCTTTCATATTCCAGCATCACAGTACTAGTGTCAACATGATACAGTACTAGTGTCAACAATTGTTCTCTCAATTTTGATTAAAAAACAGTGGTTAGTGAACTTCTCTCTCATCCCTTCACTGGTTATAAACTCAGTATAAATTCAGCCTTTTGACTCCAATTAGGTTTAAGATTTCTTGGGAACAGCTGACATATTTATAACTCAATATGTTTGTCTCATCCATCTGTTTTCTGCTGGCAGGTTGTAAATTATTAGGACACATACTGTCTTGTCTATATCTTTGTATGTGCAGAACAGGGTGGAAATGTTTTTCTGCTCTGGTATTTAGGTTCTTCCATTGTGTGAAGGCTATATAGTAACAACCCCTGCATGGCTTTTTGATCTTCTCTAAACACTTGTATTTCTGTCCTCACTGAAGGTCATCCCATCAGTGGAGAGGCATAGTAGAAGGACAGCAAGCACTTCTGCAGGCTGAAGCAATGTCACACATAAAGTATCAGTCTCTGAAAACTGGCAGGTTCCAAAACCAGCTGCTTGTAAAAGCAAAGGAAAGCACAGAACCTGATTGGTCCTGACATAGATTTAGGGACAGTGACATTCTCAGTAAGTGATTTAGTGGAAAAATAAATTGTTAAACTTGTACAGATAATTCCAGCCACAAACTCGATCCCTATAGAAATATCCATCAAGCCAAAAAATGTATCTTTTTCATCAAACCAAAATTTGTTTCAGCATAACGTATGTCACTTTTAACTGCTGTAGTTTATGTGAACCCACTGCTGGAACCAATTTTCTTTGAGAATTCTCCATTTATCCAGTTTCTTTTACAAACTATAGTTACATGACTGGCTTTGGTGGTGTGGACAGTCTGAAGTTTAAAAAGCAAACCTCTGGGAATAGCAGAGGTGTAGAATGATTGTGCTGTAAATGCTGCTCTAACTGCAAAGGCTGAGACAGCCAAAATAGCAATACAGCTTTTATGGAAAACAAACAAAAATTAAAGTATACACTAATCATCCTAGGAAAGATTATTAACGAGTCAAATGATGATACTGTTGACAAGGCATCAGGCCAAACAATATTTGTCCAAAGCTGATAAGGAAAGAGGGGTTAGAAATAGGAGAAGCTTAAGCAGATATTTTTACGATTTTGCTTAGTACAAGCAAGATCTGCAAGGACTGGGCCATGGTTAGCATAACTCCATTATTAAAAAGGTGGTCTAGGGATTTACTTAGAAATTATATATCAGTGCATTTAGTCTCATGTGAGACAGAAGTGTTTCACAAGATCAAATAAAGATACCCTTGGAAAAATTGACAGCCTGAGAACAGCAACATGTTCTCAGGAAGTGGAGATCATGCTTGAGCTGGTTAGAATTCCTGGTGGATATTATTACTGCAGAGGTGCAGGGTGATTTGCTACAGTAGCAAACAAAAAATTAAAAAAATTACACTATGGTTATTCAGATATTTAGATCATACAAACATCTTAGAACTTTAAACTGTTGTGGATGAATATTCTTTGCTTAAATAATGAGCAAAACTGGTTGATTAAATGAAAGGTGCTTTTTAAACTCTTTTGGCTTAAGATTTTTTAACCATTATCAGACTTAAACTTTGGTTTTAGGATTCCTGGGATCTTGTAGTGTTGGACACAATGGAAAAAAATCCCCTACGTTTGTGAATATTCCTGTTCCTGCACTATTAAGATCAAGAGAAATGCAAAAGAAACAGGAAGCAAGAAGTACTTTAAAACATTTCAGAGTTTCTTTAAACTGTATTCTGCCACCTAGAAAAGCCAGTAGAGTAGCAGAGGGGTAGTATAGTTCACTAGAGTAAATGGAGATTTAATTTGGTTTGCTTAGTTTGTGAACACAAGCAATGCCTAGTGCAATCTTAGCAATACATAACAAAGCTCTCGTGTAAGTATATTTAAGGCTAGAATCACCTCAGGACTAATGGTTTTGTTTTCCTCTCAGTGCACCAGAGTGCATTTGATCTACTGGGATAAATTTATTTCTTGGCTGCCAGTGTTGTAATATATTCAGGTAACTTTTCTTGGAAAAATGGGATAATAGGTGAGCACACAGAGAGGAGTCAGCATCAGTGAATACTGAAGTTACAGCTCCAAGAACTTCTTCAGGAATGACAGACGTTGCAACTTGGATGACTGTTGAGATTATCACTATAAAATTCCCAGATTGCATGGATTAGACAGAAGAGTTAACAAAAGGAACAACTGTCAAATGAAAGTTTTCCAACAGACCTTAAGGAAAAAGCTTTAACCATCAAATCAGATTAAGAGTAAATATTTTTATGAGTGACATGGGTTTACAATAAATCTAAATAATAGTTGGATTCTCAAAATAAATATATCCCTAGGTATTCTATAAAGTTCAAGAACTCTTTGTGTAAAGAAGAGATCATTACTCTAGGAGTGACAGATATGTGTAATGGGAAGATTTTAACCTGTACAGCCTAACTAATTTTGGTTTTGAAACGAAAAGAATACACAAAGGCAACCTACAAAAAATGGTTGCCTCTTCAATATTTATTTTAAACTCTCACAATGAAACCTTTACTCATAACTGAAAACTAGGTTTGCTGTTCCCGCTTAAAGAAAATTTGATGAGACCATAAAATCTCCCTTCCCTTTGTGAGTGTGTATATATATATATATATATATACAATTTAAAAAAAAAAAAGTTATAACATGCAAGATAAGTGAAGAATTAAGAAAAGGAACATTTTTTCTTCTCACTGCCTGTGAGAGGTGAGGAGCATTTCTGCTCTCTTGATGGCACAGGCTTGGTTCAGTGTGTGCCGGTAGTGGCCAATGGCAGCAGCACTGTCCTGAGGTGAAGGTTTTAGATGAGTGTTGCAGCTGCTGTGGAAATTTTCCTACTGAGCATTGGGCTTAATCTTAGTCAGTGTGAAATTTCACTGAGGCTCACCGTCCCTGAAGAGGCCACAAAATCTAAGGGTTCACTCCTGTGTTTAATAGTTATTTTGTTCAGTTCTTAGAGTTGAAATTATGACTGCTAATGATTCTTATTTTTGACTGAGTCACTGAAATGTTCCCCAGATTTTCAATATAGCACTAAACTTGCTTTTTTTGGCTGTGGATATATTGAAACAGTTAAGCTGTTAGAAGGAGATGCTAGTCCAGATGGAATTGAAACCAGATTTCTGAGGCAAGGAGTCTAAAGTAACCAATTATTGACACATTTCATTACTTCCACTACAGTCTAAAATATTGGACAAATAAGTAATATAAATTCACAGCTTAGATGGCTTTTGGAACAAAGAAAGGCCATGAATTCTTTATGGTCAAACATGATATCTAATCACTTGAGTAACACCGCTTTGCTTAGAATTGCAGATGTCATTTTTGGATTAGATTTTATATTACTTTTTTTTTTTCCCAATAAGGAATATTTGGATTATTTCTTTTGTTATATGAATTATCCTGTGTTACGATCTGACATCCATTGTTCTGGAGTGGAAATCTGCAGAAAACTTGGCTTCAGTCATACTGCTCTAATGGCTTAATTGTTGTTTAGAACAGATCAAAGTCTTCTAAAAACTAAAAATGAATTCCTTAGATACTCCAGAGATTTGTATGCACATTGGATTATATTATCTACAATTCTTGCAATAATAATTTTATGTCTGTCTATAAACACAGAGCAGATGCAGGTTCCCCCTCCTGTTAATGCCTTCATGTATCCAGCATCAGGAGAGGCTGCCTTAGCGTGCAGTCCATTTACATAACTTTCTGTGTCCAGCAGATTTCATACTGCTTTACTGCCCCATTCAGGATTTGGCCTTATGTTCAACCAAAACTAGTGAGAAATTCACTGCATTGTCTAGACAATAGAAAACACTAGAACTTTGTTTTGTGGAATGGATCTCTTTTTTTCATTGAATAAAGGGGCAGACATCCAGGAAGATATGGTGAGCCTTGTACTTTCCTTAATTATGACGAATTTAATTTCCATGTGGGCTACTTAATTGAAGGTGTGTTCAGAATCAGGCCAGAGGCAAAAGCAAAAGTAGTTATGCAGCAAGAAATACCTTGCACCATCTGGAAGTGGAACAGGATTCCTGCTACTTTTCATAGTTTTTACATGTTATCTTGAGAGCTTCAGGATGCAGAGTAGAAAGATGATGGATTGCACAAATTTTAATTGTTTTCAAACCATGCATTATTTTTGGAGGGACTTGAGGAAAATAGTATTTTTCCTTTGGATGTTACTAAAAAAAAAAAAAAAAAAAAAAAAAAATACAACAAAGAATACTCAATTTTTTCACAAAATTCTATCGAGGACACTTGATCACAGTAAGGACTACTTCCTCTGCTCAGCTTATCACTTCTAGCTTTATGCACTTATTGTTCTAGTAGGGTTGGATCTCTTGTTAGACATGAATTATAAAGGCTTTAAACAGGAATACACTTTCAGACACTTGATCATGCTCTTATGTTACCTAAAATATAAGGGAGGAGCAGGAAATGCAAATTTTCCCACATTTTTTTTTTCAGAAAGCCAATAATTATTGTTTCCTATTTAAAGTTAATTGTTGATTTCCTTAGTGGAATTTGGGGGTAGAAAAGGAGGAATCAATAAAAAAGCAGAATTCTTCCACTATAATACTAAAATATATGGACCTTTCATTGGAAACCCAACCACTTCATTCCAAGGTTTTCAGTAAACCCACAAATATTTCCAAAAAGAAATCCCCCTCCCCTATTATTTCTGCTTAATAGCAAATCTTCTGTGAAAATTCTCATTTTGTAGAAATAGACTAGCATGTTTTTGATCTCTGGTTATAGTGGAAAGACTTTTCACTTCTAATTTTTTTAAGCATCTTGGTTAATCACATCATTCACCGTTTTTAAACTTGGAATCTTTACAAACCAAATCTAAAATAAGTGTCAGTTACATCAGTCGCTAATAAGGTAATAATACTTCATTATATCATAGAAATTTTATATATATTTGGTCAAACTCTGTTAAAGTATGCCTCAAAGAAAACACTTTGGAGAAAGCTAGTCAGTGTAGGCTATCAACATTCCAGATTTTAATATTAACCAAACTAAAGAAAAATTTAGCTACCATAACAAGTAATAATGGATAGGAAGAAATATTCTTTAAAACTTGGTACAAAGCTACATCTGAACATAAAAATTACCCATGGATTCCACAGCCATACTCTTCACAGAAATTATGTGCAATACAAATTACTAGAGATGGAAAAATGACATATAATTTTCAACTGTGGTGTATGAATCCACTTCTATTTTATGTTCTACTTTATGCATATATCCTGAGTATTTCCAAACCAATAGACAATCAGTTCACAAAAGTTTAATTCCTTTTTCTTCTATAAGTAATAAGCTTCCCAAGAAAGCACAGCCTGACAAAACAGAACAGAATTCTGCTGATAAGATTTCTTACACTCAGGAATTAAAGAAAGCTAATTGCTATTGTTTAATTTTGTCCTATTTGAAAGGAAAAAATTTTGAAGAGTCAAGACAAAAATTAAGGTTAATCAGCTAAAGGATGAAGCAGTTGAGAAACAACTGAAGTTAGAATTACTTTGCACTATTCCTGTCTCCTGAGAAATAGTTTGTATATATTGTCACATATATTTTCTGTACATAGACATGCATGGGAAATAGGTTTGTATGTAAGAGACTGCTACCCAAATATGGTATTACTTATTGTAGGCCACCCACAACAGCTCTGCACTGAAGTAACTCTTCACCACCAGCAATGATTCAGTTGACCTTTGATTAAACACAGGAATTTGAACTATGGAAAGGTCTGAAACCTGACACAGTCCTTTGACACCTCAGTGTCTGTCATTAAAGATAATCCTACATTAGGTACTGCTTTCTGAAAATAGAATTAAACTACATTTTTCGATCTTAACCCTTCCATATTACAGATGTAACCCTGCTGTGTTAGGAGACTTCCTGAATTACTGCTTCTACTTTCAAGTCCATGTGTTTGTGAAGGAGTATTAAGGGGAGCACGGGGGCCAGCAAGCACATACTGGGCAGCTCTGTCACCAGCAAATGAAGTGACTGTCCAGGTCATAGTAATCAGTGGACCACAAAAAAACCCCAGGACTTGAATGTCTGATTGTGCCCCATCCTTCCTTCACTTTTTCATACTTCATATAAAGTGAGACATTGAATCAGAAAGACAGACATGTTGCTTGTTGTGGATTTTTGAATCTTTTCTTTGTCTGAGCATCACCAATGTCATGCTGACATTTTTAACTTTAGCTCATCTCTGTGGAGATCTCCATTCTTTGCAGTGATTTCTGGTAGGTAGGACCTGCTTGTGATGGAGGCTCTGGGATGATCTGAGAGGCTCGCACTCCTAGACATGCTTTTACACCATTTTAAACTACTACTTTTTTCTCCTTTTCCTCAACTCTGTTTATCCATGTTGCTAAGAAGACCTCAGTGGGAATCTCCTGAATCTCAGCCTGCTCTTCTTTTCCTCTGTGCAACATTAAACACTGCCAAACAGTGACATGGTTTCATTTTGCAGCGGTTGCGTCTCACTTGGATATACAAAATAAAATAAAGAAGTCAGAGAAGTACAACTCAGCGGCAGATTTTCACTGGAAAATAGTGTGTGGGGATCCAAAGTTCATAGCGTATGAAATGTGAGAGTCTTTGGATTTATACTGTTTTTGAGAATTTGTCTATCAGTTTTAGGGGAAGGCTGTGCACTGCAGCAGAGCTGGAATAAGCAGTGTCCTGGCTGAGGATAGTCCAGGCTATGACTGTCCTGCAGAGACAGCTCTTACACCCCTAATCACCAGCAATGCTGTTGGGGAGCAGGACATCACCCCACAAAGGGACTGATCTTGGAAGTATGGCAATAGTATGACCTGAGGAAAGCAAACTCTGGCTGGAAGAGGACTTCTCTTGAAGCTAAACATGAACACTGACCACACTACACAGGTGACAGTGCCCTCTCCAGTCCTCTCCAACCCAGCTTTCCCACTGACTGTTACATTACATGACTTTTAAAGAGAAAACTTCTCTTTTTTCTTTTTCCCCATCAGAAGCTTGTCAATCTACCTTGTCAACCTGTACCCTCTTAGCAGGGTGTTCCTATACCCCAGCTATTCACAGTAAACTGAAAAAAAACAAAGAAGTGGTTTAATGCTCTTTTCTTTAGCTCCATGATATATGGGCATGGAGCCCATGAAGGACAGTTTGGACCTTGACAAGTCTTCAAGTGGAACCTACTTAACTTTGTTCCAAGGGGCTGTAGTGCAACTGCAGATTCCTAAAAGACCATGTTGCATGTCTCTCTCTAGTTAAATCTCTGGTTCCTCTTCACAGGTGTCATATGAAAGAATAGTCAGAAAGTTTCAAAATTATTAGTTGCAACAGGACAGTTGAAAGTTTTGGTATGAATGAGCTGCTTTAGGATCACGTCCATATTAACATTTTAAAAGCATTTCCACATGCACATTCTAGAAGTAAAAAAAAAAAAAAAAAGCAGCAATCTAAGGAAGCTTCATTTTAAAGCTGATTAGTGCAAACAAGGAAAGACAGCAAAGGCTGAAGAGTCCCTCAGGGATGTGGCCTTTACGGAAGGAGGAAGGTGAAATCTTACTCTTGTCAGTGAAATTCGTTTCACAGTACCAAAGAGAGCATTGCATTTTGGCAGGGTCCTGCTGGTTAAGTATTAGTGCTCTTTATTGTGCAATCGTTGTTTCTGATAACAATGTGCAGAACACTAACTGTTATCTCACTAACTGAGATAAATACTTTAGTATGCATAGAGTAACCTGATATTTCCTGGTAGAATACCAAGTTTATCCTTTTCACAACACTAATCTCATAATTCACTCACTGAGCACTACAGATTTCTCTTACAAATTAAATATGTTTGATAATCCATTCAGTGTTTTGACATAGTATGTTGCGGTTCACGTTCCTTCCTGGATAACAGTTTAATATGGTGATTTGCAGATGCCCGCAGGAGAGTCAGACAGGTGTATGCATAAATACAGTTTCTACATGTTCCCACTGATGATGCAGGAACCTGGTGGGCTCCAAAGTCTTTGTTTTTCCCACCTTGCTATTTTGTGTAAAAGCCTTGTTGAGTGTTGTTTTTGACAAAAAGAACACAGAAAGGAATAATACCAACTAGCCTAGGGCAATGTTTCATTTTGTTTTGTTTTAATTTATATTATGTTACAGGTTAAAAGCTGCAAATTCAGGACCCATTTTGACAGACGCTAAACGTGCCCCAAAGTTCTAGGAGCTGAAGACATCAAGAGACACAGTGTTAAAACCTGCAGAAAAGGTATGGCCAGGATGATGATCAGGCCCTATCGAAGCAGCTTGACTGTCCATGCAATCACAAACATTAGTACTTCAGAAGGCCTTACACTGACTTTATTATCTAGCTTCCCTTGCCTTTAGTAAGAGTAGAATTGCTGTGCATTGGGACATTCATCTTCTCTTATTCACTAGGTGTGACATGTTCTGAAAATACTGGTCTCTGGATGTGCTCTTAAAGGGTAGACAGTTGGAAAATACACTATTTAAGAAATCTGTGGCCTTAAGTACAAAGCTGGGGTCTCCACAACAGGTGACACATTTTATGTCAACAGACATATAGAACCACATCCTCAAAACATTTCAGAGTCTAGCTCATAAGTGGAAATACCTACCTAGACACAAACATGTGAAATAACAACGCTGATTTAGGCCCTTTCAGGTATATATTAGTTATTCTGAGAAAAGCTGTTTGAATTAGTGTGGGATGTGGTGCCTGAGCTTCTTTATGGTGAGAGTTTCATCTGACCCAAAAAAGACATGGAGTGGGAGGAAGGACATGAGTCTCATTTTCACCATGGGACCCTAAGCTCCTTGGTTGTGTGCAGGGCAGATGAGAACTGAACCACAATCCCAGGGCACAGCTGCCATTTTCCATAGCCTTTCAGCCATTAAACCTCCATTCAAACACTGCTTTTTCTCACTATACATACTCTGTAAGCTTACATTGCTTTACAGCCAAGGTGCTCGGGCTGGACCCTTCACTGAACGTGTAGCAGTGCCAGCTCCTCCATGCTGTAGCACAGGCACGCCGTAAACCTGGATGTGGAGCCAGAGCACCTCCTGGAAGCCAGGAGCAGTTAGTCCATTGTGCTTGTGACCCACGGATAGCCAAATTGCTTCTGTTTTATTTTCATCTGTGTTCATTTTCATTTGTTCAGATTTGCTAAGTTCACAGCTTTTGAAACTCAAACTGGACAAAAGGGCACAAACAACTGGATTTTTCCAGCTTTCTAAATATTGATTAACTTCTGTTTTCTGTAAGGAAATGACATGGAGTCCTACTAATATCTAAGGTTATCTGTGGCGTTGTGACCTGTGAATCATAACCTCAGTGCGACTCTGGTTTGAACACTGGTAAGTGAAAGGTCAGAGAAACAAGATAGCTTATGCATGGCAACAGGATTAGCAGTTTTGGCTGCTCTGAAGATATTAATTTGAACCATCTTATGGCCAATACCACTCAGGTGCACTTATGAGAAATAAAGGAATTCTTGGACTCTAGAAAAGACACAGTATTTTTTTTGTATTGCTAAATATGATTCCAGAGTAAATAAAGGCACCAAACTGAGCTGATTACTTGGGGAGTTAAAAATATAAAATTATAAGGATATATTTTCATTTCCCGATGAATTATTCCTCATGAGTCAAAAATACTATTGCAATGTGATTCTTGGACTATCCAATAAAACCAGTGTGTGAGAGAATAATTAAAGACTTGCAGGATAATACATTATGCATAAGTTGGCTAAATTTAGGTTGGAAGAACAAACTGAATTCTTGCATTTACAACTTCTGAGTATTTGTCTATTTGACTATTTCAATGTATTTGTTTTAAATATAGTTCAGAACCCATCTCGAAGGTTAGCTTTCTTTTCTTTTCTTTTCTTCTTTCTTAGACCTCCTGATGTGTGCTCCATATACATATCTCCTGTCTAGTCAAATTGTAGTAAACACAACATTTAGTATAGTTTTGTGTGATTTCTCCTTTCTTCATCACCTATGTTTTTTGGAGCAACTTTTTACTGTGTAAGTATCATTCTTTTCCTTGGGGAAGTTCTATGCTACTATAAAACCAATGTATTTTTAATCCATTTGGGACAAACTGAAATCAGTGGGAATTCAGTAGTTTTAAACCTGAAAGCATGTAGCTAAACGTAGATTTAACTTTGACCCTCCATGCCGGACGTCCTAACCATTTTTAGTAGTCCCTTCAGTTTCCTTTTTCTATACCTTTCATTTCATATTTAGTTGATTCTGGTGATTAAGTGATCTTCGGAAAAGTTGCTTTTTGAACCACAGGTGGCAGCAGATAGCAGAAACTTCAGAAATAAGGGCTCCTCTGCATCCCCGAGTGAGCTGAGATGGCAGGGACAGCTTTCTTTGTCGTGGGATGAGTCTATCATCTTCTCTACACATCCAGTGGCTATTTAAACTAAACGTTTTATATGTTTATATTATACCTATTTGTACTGAAATTATAAACATTTAGCTTTATTTCATCAGAGTACTTATATATATAAAATGTTAACCTCAGCAGGTTAGTGACCTTCTAAATCTCCTTTGGTGTCCAGCATTACTCATTGAGTTGCAGCAGCATCATTTAATCTATTTTAGATTATATCAAGCTGAGGCAGCTTTTCTGATCTAGTCTTTGGGTTGTGGGGCAGCTCACTGTGGCATGAAAAGAGATTCAGGAGATGCTGGTGTCATGCGAATTTGCACAGGTCACACAATGGAAAAGGAGTGGCCACACAATGCACAGAGAGGCTGGTTCCTGCCTAAACCTCTGTCAATAAACCCATAGTCACAGTCACAGGGGTCAATTTTCCATCTCTTCATCTTACACTGTTGGGTACTCAAAACCGCTCTTGCATTTAAATTTATTTTAACAACAGAAAGTCCAATGTATTTATTCTGACTTTCTCCAAAGCTTTGAAAACTCTAAATAAACACCAAAACTTTTGTCATATGCTGAAGGCAAGTGAGTGACACTAGGCACTTCTCCATCTGCTTGTTTAGGGAACTACCTGTCTCCTCCTGTGGTAAAACTAGGATTAGTTTCTTAATATAATAAACAGAATAAATTAGTGGAAAGCCTTTGGCTAATAAAGCTGCACTTAAAAAATACTGACACATAGTTGTATCATCTCTGGCTTGTGACCAGGCAGTCTAAAGCTAGCACCTTCATTTCACAGGGGCTGCTTTGCTGTGTGCATAGTCTGGAGGTGTGCAAAGACATCACCTTGTTAGAAAGTGCAGCCACAGCGGATGCTGGGCCATGCTTCGCTCCACTCTTGGGCCAGGGAACTATTCCAGAAGAAATGGGTAGGAGGGAAGCTGAGGGCCTTGATGACTCCCCCATTGCCTGGACTAGGGTACAGATAGCCCTGAGGTGGCTTTCAGCCAGAAAGATTTGGGCAGCTGCTGGTCAGTGAGCAGGGATCGGCCAGAATGTGTAGGACCCAGGACCTGCACAGAGGTTGATCTAGGGAGTTCTTGGTTGGGTTTTTTTGGTTTGGTTGTTATTTTTTTGTTTTGTTTTGTTTTGTTTTGTTTTGTTTTGTTTTTTTTCTGGAGAGATATTCCCTGCACGAATTGAAAGAAACCTTTCAAAAATGACATTATTGATGCTTGGCAGTGCAATACTCACTCCACATGAAGGCAGAGCAGAGGACTGGAAACAAGAACCACTGCATGAGTCCAGGAGGAGAATTTCGCCTGGGGGTTTTACAGAACAAACAGCACTAAGTGAAGCTATCAAAGAGAGATTAAATAATCATCTCTGGTGGATGAAACATGAACTTCAAAGCAGGAGCTTTTAAATAAAAAAAAAAAAAAAAAAAAAAAAGGTTTGCTTCAAAAAAAAAGAAAAGTAAAACATATATATCCAGGAGTTCTGCTCCATTACTCAAAGGAAAACAAACCAGTGGTTCGACAATGCAACTGAGTGAGATCAGGTCTGAGATTTGCAGTTTCCTTTAGAGCAGACAATGATTCTAAATATAAGCATGAGAGGGATGCAAAAGGATGGAGATCCACATCTTTTAGTGGAAGAATAAATATTATCCAAAGCTGATTTATCTACTGGTGGATTCTTGTCTCACACTAAAGGCATGAACTGTTTCTCAGACAGCATGTCACCAAAAATTCCTCCAAGAAGGAGCTGCTTTTTAAGTACTGCTTTAGATTTTACCATATGAGAGTGTATCTTCACTACATTATAAACATTAAATAAAAGCAGAAAGTAAAATGGCCACACTGTTCCTTTTAGACTTTAGGGAATTAATTGGATACTAATTATCCTCTAATAAGTATATTAACAGATTCCTCTGCCTAATTCGTCTTTATTTTCCTCCTTTTCCTCTGCTTTCATCTTTGTCATTTCTTCATACTCTCTTTGTCAGACTGACTTCTTCCTTTTGCTGGCCTTGCCTTCAGTTTACTAACCTGATTCCTTTGCATTCTTAGCTATATTATCCTATAACAGCTGTTTTCTCACTCTTCCTCAACTTTTTCTTATCCAGTGTATCAAGATTCATCAAACTTCATTTTCCTTGTTTCAGAGTTTTTTCTCCTCCTTTTCCTACTGGGATGAAGCAGATGGCTATGAGTTACTCTTCTGGAGTCCTGTTAGGTCTCTTAGGGTTGACTTGTTTAAGTAGAAAGAAGATCTTCTGTGTGCATATGTGCCTATTTTTCCTCCATGGCCTTGCAAAGAAAACAACTGTCAAGAAAAGTTCCTTCCCCAAGTTTTGGCACAGACTGACTTTGCTCTCTCCATAGGTGATGTTGTGGTTGTTAAGACAAGCATCTGCTGGTCCTTGGTATTCTGTTAAATGTGGTACTTGCTTTCCTGTGACTACTACCAGAGAGCAGAAGGCAAACATTGCCAGCAGTTTAAAGCAGGCACACGGGCACTATTAAAGTGAAAGAAAGGTGAGAAGTGTAATGAGAGAAATAAAATTTATGGTAACTCTTTGGGGCTCAAGATTCTTGTTACTAAAACACAGGACTGGTGCCTAGGCCTTCATTTAATATATCAGTGGGTTTGGGGGGTCATATTTACAGTATATATCCTAATTTTCTGTAATTGAATTCACTGGCTCAGAAAACTGCACAGATCATTGATATGGAGAATAAAGTCTGCTTTATTTATAATACCCAACAGAAATTTCAGCGAGTGGAAGAATAAAGGCTCTAATTTCACAAGATTTTGGATGGGCATAGGTTCTATTTCATTATCAGTGCTTAAAATTTACACAACAGAATACAACATTTTCCAAAGGAACTCTGCCATTTTAAAGGACTTGCTACAGAGCTATCCTGACACAACCACAAGCAGCATGTCTTCTCAAAGATCCATACCAAATTTCTCTCTGTGCAAAAAAAGGAAAATGCACACAAACAAACATCCCAAAGCATTCAAAGTCAAATGAGACCCATAGATTCCTCCTCATATGAGCAGGAGTCAGGGAGAGGGGGGTCTGGACACTCCTGGAGGAGAAGAGAGTTTGTGCACTGTGTGACAGATGTGGCACAGGAAATATGGACCTGCTATGTCTCACAGGTAATCCTTTCCCTTCAACTCTTCCCTGTCTGTCTGTCTTTTCCCTTTCCTCATTACAGTCCCATATCCCCGTCTTCTCTCTTTCCTGCTCTTGCTCCCTTATTTTCCACATGCTGTCTGTTAATCCTCCCTTCCTGTCCAGCTCATGTGAAAGCTGGTAGGTAGGAATGCCTTCTGGCACAACTTCAGCACTATCTGGTTGTAAATTAAGCTTGATTTTACCTAAAGTGTTAAACTCTTGTTGTGATTGCTGTTTCAGTTTTGTTCTTCCCAAAGGAGAAGCGAGTGCTGTGCCAATCCCAAACAAGGTTGTTTGAGCTGGTCAGAGCTGTGGTTTGAACTGCAGGTCTGCAGAGAAGAAAGCTGCTACTATAGCTGGAAGGGTTTTTTAAGGAACTGTGTCTTGGCAACCTGTTGTACAGATGTAGATGACTTGCCCAGTTAATAGGCCAGTACTGGATGCTACAGCACTTAGAAAACCTTTCATTTAGATTACATCCCCAGCCTTAGAAGATATTAAAAATTAAGGATCTATATGCTATGCAAAACATATCTATTGATTTGTGAAAATTTGGAGTATTTTTGTTTTATAAAACAGAAAGAAATTTATCTGTGAAGGGTAAATAGTACAGCTACTATCATCATTGTCCACTGACTATTTTTCAGTATCTTTCAAGGCAATCAACATTTTAATATAAATCTAATCCAGAAAGACCATTTTTACTAATTGTAACCCTTCAATTCATGCACTATGTACATGTTTAACTGAAGGAGAAAAATGTGCTTTTATGTATGTAGTTCCTCACAATTTTAGTGCTGATGTGAAAAGCTAGGTTGGTCCAAATGAATACAACAAACAAGTCCAATTCAGCAAAAATTCCTGAGAAAATGAGGATAAATTGACCATAAAGAGATGTTCAAACTGATCCCTATAGTGTTAAAAAAAATACAAATGGAGCAAGAGGCATTTCTGGCTAAAAGATCAATGGAGATTTGTCACTGCCCAAAACATGATCAAATAGATGATAGAAGAACATGTCATAACTCAAGGGAAACAAGACTCACACTTCAGTTTGTATCTTTCCCTGTGCAATTCAAGAAACAGTTTATTTTAAAGATTGATAAAGAGTTGTACAATTTGAAATTAAAATAAGAATCAGAGAACCATCTAGTTTGGAAAAGACCTTGAAGATCATGCAGTCCAACCTTTAACCTAACACAGTTCCAACTACACCAGATCCCTCAGTGCTATGTCAACCCAACTCTTAGACACTTCCAGGGATGGGGACTCCACCACCTCCCTGGGCAGCCCATTCCAACCCCTAACAACCCATTCTGGAAAGAAATGCTTCCTAATATCCAGTCTAAACCTTCCCTGAGGCCATTCCCTCTTGTCCTATTTCTTGTGACCTGGTTAAAGAGACTCATCCCCAGCTCTCTGCAACCTCCTTTCAGGCAGCTGTAGAGGGCGATGAGGTCTCCCCTCAGCCTCCTCTTCTCCAGACTAAACACCCCCAGTTCCCTCAGCCACTCCCCGTATGACCTGTGCTCCAGACCCTGCACCAGCTCCGTTGCCCTTCTCTGGACACGCTCGAGTCATTCAATGTCCTTTTTGTAGTGAGGGGCCCAAAACTGAACACAGGAATCGAGGGGCGGCCTCACCAGTGCCGAGGACAGGGGTCAGATCCCTTCCCTGTCCCTGCTGGCCACGCTATTGCTGACACAAGCCAGGATGCCATTGGCCTTCTTGGCAACCTGGGCACACTGCTGGCTCCTGTTCAGCCGGCTGTCAATCAACCCCCCAGGTCCCTCTCTGACTGGCAGCTCTCCAGCCACTCCTCCCCAAGCCTGTAGCGCTGCTGGGGGTTGTTGTGGCCCAAGGGCAGCCCCCAGCATTTGGCCTTAGTGAAACTCCTCCAGTTGGGCTCAGCCCATGGCTCCAGCCTGTCCAGGTCTCTCTGCAGAGCCTCCCTACCCTCGAGCAGATCAACACTCCCACCCAACTGGGTGTCATCTGCAAACTGACTGAGGGTGCACTCGATCCCCTCGTCTAGATCATCAATAAAGATGTTAAACAGGAGTGGCCCCAACACCCAGCCCTGGGGGACACCACTCGTGACCGGCCACCAACTGGATTTAACTCCATTCACCACAACTCTCTGGGCCCGGCCATCCAGACAGTTTTTACCCAGCAAAGCCTGTGCCCATCCAAGCCTTGAGCAGCCAGTTTTGCCAGGAGAATGCTGTGGGAAACGGTGTCAAAGGCCTTACTAAAGCAAAGGTAGACAACATCCACAGCCTTTCCCTCATCTGATCATCAGTTCACCCTGTCATAGAAGGAGATGAGGTTTGTCAGGCAGGACCTGCCTTTCATAAACCCATGCTGACTGGGCCTGAGCATCTGGCTGTCCCGCATGTGTTGTGTGATGGTACTCAGGATGAGCTGCTACATCAGCTTCCCGGGCACCAATGTCAAGCTGACAGGCCTGTAATTTCCCAGATCATCCTTCTGACCCTTCTTTAATATGTTAAGAAATATAGTCTCATGATTTTAGTCAAGGAAATTGAATAAAAATTACGGAAATTAGTATTTGAAAGTTTAGAAATATTATTTTATGACAAACTCTAGATTCCCTTTCTAGACTTTATGTAAATTTATTAATATTTATTACAAAGAGAGATGGTGGCTTGTAAAATGTTGTCAGCCTGTCACAGAAAGGTATAATTAAAGCAAAGCAAATCATGGACACTGCAATTTTAAAAAATGTTTTATTACAAAGGATAGGAAACCAAATCCACATTTTTCTCAAACCCAGATAAATAAACAGTAAATATCATGCTTTTGATTTTAAATGTGTTTTGTCTTTTGCAATAGGATCTGCAAAAATCACATTCCTAGCTTGAAGACCTGCAAAAATATATCTTTTGAGAATATGGAGGAAGATGGACCACATATTTTGCACATAAATGAAAACCATTTGAAAAAACTGCTGGAAACTGAAACAAAACAGCTCTGTGAAGAAATTGCTGAGTAAGGAGTAGCTTGGTTACTTACTCAGAACAAAACAGCAAGTTAACCCCCAGGCAAGATTATTTCAAATATATATATAAATATATACAAATACACAAACCCAAAGATCTTACCACTTAAAAGCAAACAAATAACTAATTGTAACAAAAACAGAGAACATTGTGGGGCCTAGTGATCTTTAAGAAGGGATGTTTAAAATAATAATTTCTCTTCCGTAGAAATAAACTGCTAAAGGAAAAAACAAAAAAACAAAAAAAACCAAAAAAAAAAGAGAGAAAATAAAGAAGAAAAAAGAAAAAAAACCTAGACAGTTACTCTAGTATCGTCATCCATTAAAAAAGAACCAGATCTTTGTTGTGCCTGATCTCAGAAGCAGTTTAATCAATGAAACAAAGCAATAAACAGACAAGTAAAAAACTCACCACATGCAGATTTTGCATGTCATGTTGGTCCCAATTTAATTGATGAGAATGTTTCTTTTGATTTCAGTGGGAGCAGGGTAAACTTGCTCATTTTGTATATAACAGAAGTAGGATGACTGCGAGCTACTTTCCCAAATGGATTTATTCATATGACTAAATCATGAGGGGCTGTAAATGGAAAGAGTTGTTTCTACACCCTCATGGGACACCCAGCTACTTGCTATTATAGGCACTTTATCTTTTCCAATGGCTGAATTTTACATCTTGCCCCATATTTCTGCAACATTTTAATATAACAAAATTACTTTTTAGCAACCTGTAAACAGTCTTCTAAAGTTCTTTTAATATTTATATCCTTCTGAGGCTTTGCACCCTTTGAGTAGGGTCAGGGCTGCCTGTACAAGTTAAGTGACCATTACAGGAAATATAAACATGCTATTTACAACTTCACAATTCTTTATTTTCTATACAGTTCTGATGAGTATTTTTTATAGTTGTAGCCTAAGCACTGTGTAGAACTGGCATGCTTCTGATATTCACGAAAAATGTAATAAAAAAGCAAAATAATTAATGATAAATTTTGCACATGCAAGGATACTGTAAAATGAATCCATTGCCTTAAGCTATACATTTATGTAATTTCTATATACCCTAACATTTTGCCTTCCTGTGTACTTTTGATGGAAATATTCCATGCAAAATCCCATGTTTTCTTTAGGATAATATTTCACATTCTTTAAACCTTCCATTAATTTTTCTATGACATTCAGACCGCTTTTAACGAAAGAAGGGAAAAACCTCAAAACACAGCTACTTTCGTTATCACACTATCAATCCTAGCTCAGAGATTATGCCAATTATCTGATTTACCTCTACAGAGAAACCGAAGAATTTATGCTTATTACCCTTATCATTCTTCATATGTTTGACTCAGTCTATTTATGAGAAACATGTCCTTAAAGGATTTAATGAAAAATAATATTCACGCAAACTGTTTGACTCTAGGATTAACATAAATCCATCCACCACTCAAGTTCAGTTCATTTAAGAGAAACAATATTTTGAGTGGTCACCTTTAAAGCTTTAAGATGAGTTTTAATAAAGGTGTCTCTGTAATCCTTTTTCATGTGCATAATGTTGACATTTCACTGCTGAATAACATTCTACTCAATACACGGTGGTTGATACATTTCAGTTCTTCAAATTCTGATGCTGTTGTTGAATAATCTGTTGTGGTTTTGCATCTTCTATTAAAAAAAGACATCCACTGACAAGCATCGGGTTTAGACAGAATAACCAGATCCAGTTGTTCTCCGGAAAATCATTGCAGCCACCTTCATCTAAACGAAGCCTCCCCGAGTCGTCAGAACATGGGGTGACTGTTGGGGAGTTTATGTGGGTTACGGAGTGATAATGAAGTGACTTTGCATCATTCCTACATGTTGCTTTCAAGAAGTCCTTCACCTTTTACCTTCAGACTGTGATAGTAGTGCTGCTGAGGGCAGTGTTGTCCTGACTTGTTCTGGGATCCACTGCTGAATACCTTTAAAAATCCAAGGGCCGAATCATCATGGTGGTGGAGTGCAAGGAGTAGCTGGGGCCTTTGAAGTAATGCCACTTGATGCCATTGAGCTTTCCATGGTTTTGCCCAGCAGTGTAGAACATCCCATTGAGATTGGAGGGGCCACAGGCATCAAACCACCACCCTGAAACCATTAAGACAATCAATTAAACTGCAAGTGCACTAAGTATTTTTATTTTGTGCCTGATTAGCCAATTCTGCTATTCCTAGGCTCATAAATACTCCTGGAGTGTGTGTGTTTAAGGGGTTATTTAGTAATTTCCTTTTTTGCTCTTCTTGTGCCATTTTGTAACCAGCGGTTCTGAAGAATGCCCACATATTTACAGTGCTGGAAAAGCGCTTCAGTCCTAACTCATTCTGGTTTTATATCCACTATGTGAATCAAGAACAAGAACAGTAAAGACAAATTAACTCCTTTGTATGTTTAGACAGTATCACAGTTCATCCATCCCATGTAAACCTCAAAAAAGACTATAATTCATAAGTGTTGTGCATAATATCACTTGTTTGGTTATTCTGAGTATAAGCATGATTTAATTTTATTTACAGTCCTTTTCTGTTGCTTTAACTGTGATTGTTCAATTGTTCACAGTTTGCTTTTGCTCTCAGGTTAGATGTTCTTAGCAAATGTGTTATGAGTGTGATGGTGCTGCTCTGTTATAGCACTTACAATATTACAGTAATAATCAGTATTCAGAATGGTGTACAAGGAGACAGGGAGACTTTTTCTTTAAGACTTACATTGAACTTGTAAGAAAGACTCAGCAAATGAATGGAAGGACTAAGTGAAGAAGACAATTCTAACAGAGATTTAGATGATTACCTGCGTGTGTATGCATTTATGTGACAGTATGGCCAACTTCAATTCAGGTATATATTCATTGCACATACAGTTTGGGCCAGAACAGTGACATTTAATCT
This sequence comes from Athene cunicularia, assembly GCF_003259725.1. Taxonomy (NCBI): domain Eukaryota; kingdom Metazoa; phylum Chordata; class Aves; order Strigiformes; family Strigidae; genus Athene; species Athene cunicularia. The sequence goes on from NW_020799095.1 coordinate 134,061,967, forward strand.
TTAATCTTTAATCTTATTATTTAGAATGTGAAAATCTGTATTAAACCTTGAGCCTCCTAATCTTGATCTTGAAATGTGCCAAACGCTTTTAGGTCAGGAATGTCAGGTGGGTCCTCACTCAGATCCATTTAAGGTTTGTTCACTTGTCTGCAAAGCCTCTGAGCAAGTTCCCACATGGCGCTTAGAAAACTGACAAATGTCCATTTATTTATTATTTTTTTTAAAAAAGGGGTTTGTAGGCACTTTATTTATATGTCTACAGCTAGCAGAAAATTACTAGTTACCTATCATTGACTACAAAAATATATCAAAAATTTTACTGATTGATATCAAAGCTGGGCTTAAAAAGTTGCTAACTGCCTTTTCTGTCCCCCTACCCTGCCTGCTCTTTCCCAGCAAGATGCAGCTTCCTACACATCAACCCTTTGAATTCTGTGTGCAATTGCATATATTTTATTCTACTGAAAAGACAGGGCAAGAAATGTCTTGTTCAGATACTTGTGATTCTAGTTTACTGATCCTGCAGCTGCATTGTAGGACTGTTCTGAAAAGTGAGGTGACACAGATTTAGAAAAAAACCCCAGAGCTTCTCTTTCTGAGGGCAAACCAGCAATTTGGTTTACAGAATGGCTCTGTGAACAGTTGTATTGACATAACGGAAGGAGTAGTAAACTGAGAAGTTAGGATAAAAAGAAGTTTAACAACTCAGGAACTTCTTAACCTGAGTTTTCTGCCAAAGAAAATGCATGCAGAGCCATACCTCCACCTTTATGAGTGCTCTGTTAACATAGCACTGAAAAAAAAAACCCCAAAAATATTTAGCAAGTACTTGTGAATATTATTAAAAATGACAGAGATTTTACTACCATTTATATGAACCTAGAAAATTCAAACCTGGTAGAAAGAGAGGTTTTGTTGCAAAGTGTATGAAAAAAGAGTGACTTCACCTTTAGACTTCTGCAGTGAAGATATGTATATATGTCTTTAATCAATTAAGAAAATTGAGTCAGTGGTGTAAAGCAATGTGAATCTTCAGATCTATTTTATATTATTAGTTTAAGATAAAATTAATCAGTCAACTCTCTTGTCTAGATCCCCAAGATCTTTTCTTGTTAAGGTGAATTTTAGATTGCCATGGGAGTTAAAGTTTTAAGGAACACTCCAAATAACATGAAACTTGGCAAGATTACAGAACACAAACTGACAAAGATAAACTAGGTGACATGCTGACTCCATTGAAAGTAGTGGGAGTTTTGCTGTATATCATGATGGAAATAGACTTTTCTCTCCAACACCTTACAGGATATCTATGTAATGTAACAGAAAGATGCTTAGTTCAGACTGAGAAAAGGCAGAATGAATGCCCAGACTGCAAAGAGCTAATATTCCCAATGTCAGAAACATATTAACCTCAATGCTAGGAGATCTACTTTTTTTTTTTTTTTTTTTTTTTTTTTTTTTGGTAAGGCCTATGGCTTTATGAATGTTTAGCACAGGTTTTATGCATCTTTCCATGTACTATGGTTTACTGAATATTTGCCTTCAAGTATTAAGCCAAAAGAGATCATAATGATCAAGTGGTGGCTTTTGCTTTTGGTGGTTAAATGCCACTTTATTTTAAAAAGTTATTTCAGCCTGCACATCACAGCACTGTAACCTTCCCAGGACACCCTGCAAACCTTTTTCAAGGACCACTAGTAGTGGCAAACTGATCATCTAGGGACCGGCTACTGAATTTGCAGGAGTCACTGTGGACATGTAGAATTTTAAATTTTAACTTTGTCTTCTGGAAATTGAACTAAACTGTAAGAAGCTCCTTTTAGACAATGTTCACTGCCCTAGTGAATCCTCCAGTTTAATCATATTCAGTGGTTAGCCTCTTATCTACCTATAATGAATGCATTGTATGAAGGTATTTTAAACTATACCTTACTACTACTGATGATACTGACTATGATTAGTCTTCAGATCCAGTGTTTACTCTGTCTTTTGTATTCAGATCCATGTAATTGATATTTCTAGTCTTGTAAAGTAATTTCTTAGATTTTGGACAATAGTGTGTTTTTTTCAGAAGTAACACTTCATAATGAAATCTTGAGGGAAGAATTTATGCCAGATAAATTCTGGCAAACTTCTATTTTGATACAATTGACCTCTCTTTGATTACAATGTTATACCTAAGGGGGCAATAACCAAAGAAAGAGAAAGCCATACAGCTGATGTTTTACTGTAACCATAGTATAATCTTGTAGAAATTTAAGACAACGTTAACCAGAGAAAATCTAATCCTCATTGTTCAAAGCTGGAACACAGATGTAGCTGGGTTCTGTTTATGGTATTGGGATGAAGACATAGCAAGCGGGGCTAGTTACCATTTCGTTTTAAAGGAACAGCAATAAATGGCCTTTTCAGGGAGAAAGTTTTCAGCAGCGCTCTACAAAATCTATGTTAAAAATGGAATGAGTCAAAGAATTGCAAAATTTTATAAAATTTTTGTGAGGACCTGCTCAAATATCACATTATATATTTCTTCTAAATAAGTACGTCTTTCAAAATGTGTTTAAATAAGCATCTTTTTTAATACTACGCTGGTTTTGTTAGTGACACTGTATGATTTTTTTTTAAAGATGTTTCCTAATGCTGCATTAAAATGTTGGGTTTAATTTCTCACTGTCTTTCTTTTTAAAGTATTTTTTTTCTTCATATGGTTCTTTGTCTCCATCCTCCCTTGGAGGCCCCATAGGGCCTCAGATTATCACATGACTTCCTACTGCATGTTTCAACACCAAAATACACATCTTTGAATGGATGCAAATGTTTTTTTTCAGACACCTTTTATATTGGGGGAAAGAGGAATGGAAGAAATTGCTTTCTTGGTATCTATAAGGAAGTAGGGAAACATAAACCAGAGGTTTCTGAAAGAGATACCTGCAACACTGCCATTGCAGAAAACACCAAATAAAGCAGCGCCAGAGCTGTGAGAGTATCTGACAAAGAGTCCCAGTATCTAGATGTTGGCTTATTCTTGGAGTCCACAGGATTTTCCTCTCATGAAGAATCTTGTTTATTTTTAACTACAAGATAGTGGCTTTCCCAAATAACTATCGAGTCTTCTCTGAATGGCAGTAAGATTTTGAACTCAGACCTAACTTTTCTCAATGATTTCCATGGGATATTTGAATCATGCATGAAAATCATAGAGGTGGTCATTATGAGGAATAATAATAGAAGCAAGATTTTAAAGTTACTAATGAAGTGGTAAAGAGGAGGCTTTCAGGAGAAGTTTAAGAGAGATTTTATTCAGAAACACAGGTAGTTTCTTCAAGTTGTTATCATGAAATCATTAATTGCTTATTTGGACAGAGAGTAGTTCAGTCTTTTGAGGTTAGTCCACCTCTAATAATCTGTATAGTACAAACAGCACTACCATCTCTGTATATAGTAAAAATCCTTGGGTCATAAAGTATATTGTCCAAACAGAAAATAATTTAGATGTTACATTGATAAGTTGTTTCAAAGTTCAGCTATACAAATAAACATGAATCTTCACTGTAGACAGCTGTTCTTCCGAAGCAGTTAAAGCGTGCTCATGCTTTATGGGTTGTTATGCTTTAGTCTTTAATTAGTGTTGCTGCTACCTCTGAGAAGTTGTTAAATTTCATGTAATCTCTTTTCATGAAATAAATCATCAAGCCACCTATCACCAAGTAGTTCAGCTCCACAGACCTACTTGTAATATATCTTTGGCCAAATATGAATGTATACTGAGATAATTTCTACAGATTCTTGCAAAAAGCTACCTAGTAAAGGAGCATTGCTCAAATGAGTAATGATAATACAAGAAAAAAAACCACAGCCATCTTTTGTAATGGTTTTCTGAAGTCACAAGTATAATTTTTATATGATAGAAACTTCTTTGTCAAAAGCAACATTAAAAAGGCTGTTGTATGCCAAAGCTAACAGCTTTCCTTTTTTTGGCTTGTTATATAAATTGTAAATAAGCATGTATGTATGTAAAATTCTTTGTTAGTAACCTAGTGCTCATCAATTCACAAGTGCACTGTAAATTTAGCATGCATTGGGAACTTGCTAATGATCACTCATGTCTGATGGGATGTTCTTAGTTGCCTTTTGCATACTAAAAGAATAGGTGTCTCATACACTGAATGCCTTCAAAAGTAGTAAGATCAATACAATCCATTCAGTAAGATCCAAAGTATGTTTGGACAGTGTATTTGTATGGGTATATGAGATAAATGGATCCTATTAAAAAACAATATTTATTTCTAGCCCTCTGGGTTTGTACATAAAATTTAGTGCATTGTCAACAAAAATAACAAGAGCAAATGCAAAATATTGAAATAGTCTGCGTTATTCAAAATAAATAACAATTTACTTTATGAAAGATTTCAATGTTTCTGACATTCTGTACTTTAAAGTTAGATGTCAATACTTAGGATCTGTTTGACTTTGCATTGGTAACTTCTCAGCTAGAAGACTGGGTGAAGTTTTGGATAACACCTCAAGCTATATGTGGATCCACTGGACAGAGTCCAGAAGAGTGAATCTAAGAGGAAAGATATAGGATTATTTAGTTCAGAATTCAAAAGACAGATTGCCAGCAATCTAAAATTCATTAAATTTGTTGTAAGAAAGAAGCTTTTCAAAGGAATGCAAAGGAATGGTCTCCTCTTTCCAATGATGGAGGCTAGGACAAGATGGAACAGAAATTATCATAGAATTGGTTTAGTCAGCAAGTAAAGATTTCTTATATTAAGTGTAGCCAAACTCAGTAACAGATTATATTATGAGAATAAATCTCTATCACTATAAATATTGAAAATGAATAGAAATGCAGAAATAAATAGGTAGAGAAGAGTCTGTCTTAGAAAGGGACTAAATGACCTCTGGAAGTCATTTCCAGGCCATGTTCTTTTCTTCATTAAGAGTATTGTTTTGATCTGACTATCACTTAGTAATTGATACTTGACATTCTGAGGGTTAAATCAGAATTTAGTTGTCAGGATATAAGATGAAAAGGCATTAGCTTTTGATATCAACTGGATAACACAGTCCTTTTTATAGGGACCTTTTTATGAGGTAAAAATAACATGAAACTTGCAGACTGGTGACCATGTTACAATCTTCTGAATATATTAACAGAATAATTTTTAAGTTATCACTTCTGGGTGTTTTTCTAATACTTTATGACTATTTTCCATACTTAACTCTGATAAACATAGCAATGCAATGATGATTGTTCAGTGCTGAGTAATCATATGTTTAATGCAATATTTATAATATTCTAGCATAAATAAAATAATATTCCAATTGTTTCTTAACTGCCTGGTGGTTTTATTTTTCTATCAAAATGTTAGGCAATATATATGATATTTCATGAATGATGCTTTATAAGTAACTTCTTTATGAAAGCAACAATATTTATAAAACCTAAACACTGATGCTTTCTTATGTAAGTAGATGTATATCTAGGGGTTCAAGCTGGAGAGTTTTAAGTGTGCTGAAGTTTCAAAGTTTTTGTTTCCAACAAAATATATGAGGAACTGTGTTTTTTTCTAATTGGATACTGTACATATAGTCTCTCAATAGATAAAAAATCTATTGAGTATTACTAAATACATGGGAACTGTCTCTGAATCGGGAAGCCCCTGAGATGCAAAAGATACTGGGAAAACACTCAGGTGAAGTATCATTTATCTGAACTGCTCTTATGCCCATACTGAGGCATCTACTGCTGACTGCTTTCAGAGACAGGAGACTGTGGGTGGATGAACCTCTGCTTCCAGTAAAATAAAAAATTCTATGCTGTTTCAAAACGAGCAAAACATCTAGAAAGTCTTCCCACCATTTTGTCAAACTATTTCAGGGATCAGAACTTTAGCAATGTTCTCACTTATGACCTGAAGCAAGGTAAATCCAGTGTGAACACTCAGAGGGTAGCCAATGCAAAATAAAGCAAATCACCTTAAGGTTCTTTCACTATGGGACATGTTACCATAAGTCACTCTCCAGTGACTGAAAACAATTGCACAAACAGCTCCTAGGTCTCAGCTGAACGGTGGTATCCTGGCAGGATGCTGTGCCTTGGCTTTGTGTCCATGGGTCTGATGCAGATACATTAAGTGCACTTCTACTGGAAATTTATCTCAAGCGCCTTGGGCAGTGCTTTATTCTGGTGACAGTCTGTTACATTTTAAGTGCTGTTTCTTGCAAAAAGCTGTGTATGTAGCTCGCTGGGGTACCCTTCAGAATAATGCTTGAAATGGTATGGGGATACAAGATTTTGTTCAGTTTACTGACCTGAGATATTGTACCAATTCTTAATAGGTATTTTCATAATATAAAACTTTTTACTATTTTGCCAGAATGTAAGTTTAAATGAAGACATTATTTGAATAAATATATTTTTCCTCCTTTTAAAGGAAACCAAGCATGCTTAGTTTAAATTTTCCAAAGCACAAAAAAGCAGCTAAGCATTTAAATACCATGTAAAGTTCACAGGGACTAAAATTCCAGATCATTCACATACTTTTGAAGCCATTGTCTAAAATCAACATTAAGATAGACTCAAGTAGCATAACATGGCTCTTGAAAGGACAAGAGAGAAAAACTGTGTAATGCTACTGTATTATTCCCCCACTATTTAATTTCTTATTCTGGGGAAGAGGGAGGAGAGAAAGGAGGAGAGAGAATAATAGTTTTTATATAAACCAAATAAATCTGACAACTCATAAGATCACAGAGAGAAATGTGTGTTTTCCTTACATTTTTATTTTCAGCCTTGACTATAACCATATCAGTCTTGAGCTTCAGCTTATCTCAGCCTTTATTCCTGACATAAATATATTCAGTTCACCTCATAGAGATAACAGGCTCACCCAAACTGTCAAGATAGCTAGAAACCTGCCTGTAGATTTCATATCATTCATCATTAAAGAGCTCTCTGTGAAGTTGCCAAAACTAACAGAGTCTGATATCTTTTGGAAAAAAAAAAAAAAAAAAGAGAGGTTTTTTTCATTGCTACTTTTCTTAATTAGTCTTTGCAGTACAAAACTGAAATCTACTCACTAAACAAATGTTTTGGTATTTAATTCAATTTCGGATATTTCTTGAGGAATGAGAAAGTAATTTCAAAGAGCAAAGCATGGTCGATTGTTTGAGGAGAACTTTAACATGATTAAAGTCTTTCTCTTCTTGAAGAACTACAGATTACTCAGCGATGTACAGACTATCTCCAGAAGGCTAGTACTCAGAGTCTAGTCCAAAAGACTAGACTCATCTATTTCCAAAGGCTATCTCCATCTCTTCTTACTCTGCAGTGATTTGTTCTATTTGTGGTTTCCTCAGCCTTTGGTAATTCTCTCCCTTCCTCCTTACTCCTTTCATTTGCTACCAGTGTATTCCAATATGTGTTTTTCCTGTTGATTTACAGGACTGCTGCAGCAAAATATATGTGAACCTTGTGGAATGGTTGTTCAAAGGCAGTCTGACCTTAGTGAGACATTGACCTACCATAGAAGCCAGGGCAGAAAAATAAACAAAGCCCTTAGCTCCCTGAATTAACCTCTGCTCCCACGTATTTTCCAGACAGGTTGAATACATGAATGAGTCTGTACTTCAGCACAGACACAACTCACATTTAGGAGCTTCTCACTAGATTCTGGTCTGCCCTGGTAGTAAGACACTTTAATTTAACATGGTCTTTAAAGGGAAAGGTAAAAAGTTTTAATTAAAATAAACTATTGACTTCTTATCTGTTATCTGTCTCCAGAACTACCTGGTTAGCTTTTTTAAAAATAGGATTCAAATGGTAATGTCTGATCATCCTTCTACTGGAAGAAGTTTCCCTTGTTGACTTTTCATAAGATATCGCTAGAGGTGGTTAGGAAAGTTTGAAAAAATGTGTCCTTAAAGACTTTCCCAACTGGGTCATTTCCAATTTACAAAAAAGAATGAGGAGCTAGGTTGTGCATTTGATATAAGTCCCAGTGATGGGAACCCATTTTCTGTTAGCAGATAGCTTTAGAGGCTCATATAAGCCTGAATGTGGCCTGAGCTGGATTCAGTCAGAGTGCCAGTAACCACAAATAATATCTGTTTAACAGTTTGATCCAAAATACTGAATAATTTATATGCTATAGGATATTTTCCAGGAAAGTTAGAAATCACTGAGGGAGAGTCTCTGAAGAAAATCAGATGTGAAGATAAGGGCCTTTCTTGGTCATACAGTCAATGAACCAAAGAATCCCAGTTTAAGCTTTCTGCTTTAATGTGGTGTCCTAAAGATAAAGACAAGCTTGACCATATAGGGACTAAGAATAAGCATTGTTTGTCAGAGAAAGTTCTCATTCCTGTGCAGAGCTTTAGGTGTCTGTACAGGGAGGTAATCTCAGATATTCTTCCTCTGCACTGGAGGGAACAAGTATAAGTCATATACACTTTACTTGCTGGTAGTCAGATTGGCCTGGTGCTTTAAACTATCCCGGTATAACTTCTCTGTGCTCTCTTCCACCCTGACTCTTGTTTCTTTCCTTCTGCAGCTCGACTCATCTCACTAAGGATATTGTATTAAATCTTCCAGAACAGCTAAGTGACACAATTTGAACAGGGGGTTGCATGTCTAGTCTTTCACAGGTGAGTGAATTAGCCATTACATTAACTATAACTATGCATGTATATATGTATTGTGCTTATATAATACAGAAAGCTGAGTCATTATAATTATTTCAGTAACGGAATCACACCCTAAATGAAAGAGATAACATATCGCAAGTCCAGATTCTAATTGTTTTTAAACTTTACCTTCTGTTATCTATTTCCCTGCATTATCTCTTCTTTTCATGGCTGACTCTTCCACTTCTCACAAAGTTCTCCCCTTGTGCATCTCTTAGCTTATTCTCTCTTACTTTGTCTTTCTTGCCTTGACAATAATACTAACATGCTTTCACTCTTGACACTGCTGCAACAGCTTCAGTGCAGAAGTACACTGACTGCATCTCTGAATAATCCCTTCCCTGCTGATAGGAATCTTGAGGTATTGGCACTACCACAATATATATACAGAAAAGAGTAGGAGTAATAATAATAAATGTAATTTTCACACGGTACTTACATATCCATGAATGCAACTTCATTCATAGTTGCGTGAGGAAAACAGAGTATATTTCTATTGACATACCACATATTTTCAGAGTTGTACTCACCTCCAGTCAACATGAGAGCACATTTACACATGCAGTTGTCATTGTCAGCATCTTTTGTACTGAATTCAGCACCATGTAAGATCAGGCTACTCTGTTTCCCAGCTGTTCCACTGTGACCTTTTAAATAAAGCCTGAAAGAGCAAGAGAAAACAACCAGTGTAACCAAAAAGAAAAATAAAAAATCCAGATCTTTTTCCACATCAGGTTTGCCTTGTATGATGTGCACTCAGAAAATTCAGATATGTCTTGTGTTTTGGCATAAAATCGGGACATTCAGGGTTTCTCAATGTATCTGTAGTAGCACATTGTCTCTACCCCAGAGCAGAACTGAGCACAAGGAATCTGTACTGGAAAACGCAATAAAGTGGAGAGAGTCAGAGACAAAGAAGAGAATGCAGAGAGGTGCTCAGAGATCTGACAGAATAATTGAGTATTTGAGTAGCTGGTCTGTGCTGTACTGTGGCACAGAAACAGCACTCCCAGTTAACAGCAGCCATGTTATTAATCCCTGGGCTTGAAAGCGGATTTCAGCAGTTTCAGAATTTTTAATTCCATCAGTTACAGCACAAGCCAGCAACCCAGTTCTGCCAAAATTGTCTCTGAGTGATGAATGGAGGATAACTTAAAGTTCAAGCCACAAAAGTCTGCATGATTTGCAATGCTAAATATCCCTTTTCTTAAGGAGTCTTGTCAACTAGTTGAAACCACAACCATGAACTAAGAGCCTGAGCCCAGCTTGAGCAAGTAACAGAGCGTTTGTGGTGCTTAGTGCTGTAATGCCCACAGCCAAGTGTACCAGCTGCAGGGATGCTGAACCGAGTACCTGTGTCCCAGCAAGGAAACACTGGGGACATGGGCACGTCTGACCATCCACAAGAAAATGCTGAGGAGGGGAGGGCAGGGCAGGGCAGGGCAGGGCAAGTTACACACAATGGTTTCTGATCAGTTAGTTCTTGGTTTTTTCATAAAACATTGCTGGAAGAGGAAGGTATATTTTGACATAATAGCTTCATATTCAGGAAGGAGGAGACAGGATCTCAGTGTCTACTTGAGAAATATGAAGCCATAATCCCTACATCCTAGGAGCAAGCCCTAGCCACTGGAGCAAGAGAGAGGGGAAGGAGCATCCCTCACCTGTCTCACTAAAGCTCTACAGGCAGGTATACATGAGCCACAGGGCTAACCAAGAATATGATTTGGTATCTAGTGGGATAGACTTCTCCACTGAAGAGAAGGTGAGAAACATCAGTTCTGTTTCTTCTAGGGTTATTGAGGAGAGGCAAGTATATCTTTTAAATATGGAATGTAAAATGCCTAAGGAGCCATGGGAGCAAAAGCAGGATTTAAGTGTGTAAAGCAGGAGAGATGGCTCTTTCTCTCTGGGGTATGCAGTGAAGAGTGCTATCCTAGAAAATGCCTTCCCAACTTCTCCCACAAACACAGCAAACAAGAAGAGCAGTTATGAGTCACTGATTGGTCGCTGCCTCTTTGTTGTAATTTTATCCAGTGACTTAGGATGAATAAAAAAGTAAATTCCTTTAGCAGAATGTGATTCCTCTGTTTGTTTAGATGGAAAACAGGTACTTTCACTGCAACGTGGTCACAGTGTTAACAGCATGAGTAGAGCATCCCTAACCCACTCTTGCCTACACAGTAGCAGGTAAGCCACTGACATTTTTCTGAGATGAAGTGGAGAGTCAGTCCCCAGACTGAGATTTAAATAAAATAATTTCTCCCACAGAACTTTGGGATTGGAGCTCTGCTTATGAGAGGGAGAAGGGGCACACAAACACCACATGGAAACTTTCCTTAATCAAGTGTATGTCTAATAATTTATTTTTTCTTAAATGAATCTGTGGGTGGATACTAGATCCAAACAAAGCCAATCTCATTAAACTTGTCATGGAAACTCGTCACAGAAAAGCCTCCTCTGGATAACCCAGTGAAGTTACTAAGCCCTGTCAAGATGTGAAGACACAGAACCAGCACTTGGAGCTTTAGGGAGCATGAGATTCACACTTTCAGACTGACTTAAACTTCACCTAATTTTCAGCTAAATTATTCCTATATATCCTCTCTCCATCTTTAAAAATATAGACAATAGATACTAAGCATGAACATATTAACCTAAAAATTAATTAAGTAAAGAGAACTGTCAGGGCTATCCTTCCAAGTAGTTACGCTTTCATTTGATTTTAATGTTGCATGTCACCTGATCTGAGCATGATGATTGAACAATTTTGGACTTAATCCTTAGAGTAAATTTTATATATAGGTAAGTACACACACATACAAAAAGTTCTTGTATTAAATACAAATACCATGGATAGTCAAATACCTTTGGATAGCACAAAAATGGATAAGGCAAAGTGTGAGCCTCAATAAAAGATCATGAAGATTCTTAGAAATTTAACATGGAACAACCTAGGCACTGGAATCCAGGAAGGTCATTGTATTATGCTATTGTCCAATCACATTGGCAATTAGCCCATGATTACAATGTTACTCTATCAAAGGATGCTTGTTTTTGACAAGATTAGTCTAAGATCTGTCTTTGTTCATGTTCATTTCTTTGTTTGGTACAAATGAAAGACTGTAATTGATCTCATCTTCATTCATTGGACTTTTGCCTTGTTTTGCAAGCTGTGCCTAAATTTTGCAGAACAAAATAAACTTCCCTGAGGTTATGTTGATAGAAAAATTACTTTGTCACATGATGTCTACAATCTGATTTTAAATAACCATACATCCTCACCATATCAGCAACACCAAAGCTCACAGAAGTCTCATAAAGTCAGTATAAAAAGCAAATGTTGTTTACTTAAGTCAAAAAGACAATGCTAGCCAGATCTTTTTATTAACAATCAACACTATAAAACCCACTTAGTGCAATAAAGAAATTCATACAATATAAGAAAACAATAAAGAAATTAATAATACTTGAACAACATTTTCCCCAAAGGGGTAGGGCATTAGGATTACTTACAAGCTCATACTCTTGCCCTGAGATTTTATAAACATTCCACTCAGCACAGATTTAGATCTTGTCAGTTATGTTTGACTTTCCCTCAACACCATTTGTGTAGTAGGTCTCCAGTGACTTTAAAAGGATAAAGCTTAACTTAGCTCTAAACTCTAGCAGGCTTACCATATTGCAGCAGTGTACAGATGAACCATAGGGTGAAACAGTAATTCTTTTGCTTTGGGCTTTTCTCCCTGAGTTGTAATTGCCCAATAGTCAGGAAAAAAAGATACTGCAAAGTTGCCACTACTTCAGGCCAGAATCAGGTGTCAATCAGATACCAAAATCAGTCCTGAAGAAGTCCGTTCTCTTTCTGAGCTTCAGTTCAAGCCATATGGGTCTGAACTAGCCTGGCTTGAGATAGCAAGTCTGCATAGCACTAGGGCAACAAATGAGCCTGCTATCTCCCAGGCAACAGTAGATATCCTACCACTTAGACTTAGTTAACTTTTTAGTATTCTCAGATTTAGATTGGTAGGACTGAACCTTCAACGTAAAATGAGAATAACTACCAAGACAAAGATTCCCTCCCCTAGAAAGGATGGCAATTCAGGGTTCCTCTTGGTTGCTCTTGAAGGGAACAAAGGAAAAGAAATTAAAAATGAAAAGCAACTCATTCCAGTCAAAAGTCAAGGAGTAGTTTCAGGACTACATCTCCAGTCTCCCCATTTGTTCACAGCAGGAAAATTCTGAAGATCAAGGAAAGCAGTGTAAACACTGCTCAAATTTACAAATTACGTGGGAAAACCAAGTTCATGCTCAAATAAGCACGAACAAGTCTACTTTATCTGTATACAGTGGAATTAAACCAGCAATAAATAAGCATGAGCAAGTAAACCATGAGTAAGTGAGAGTAAGAGAAATACTGCATGTGTATATTAAGTTTTGAGGACTTCTGATGACATTTTTATGAAATTCTAAACTCACTGTGAGGAACAGAGCAGCTGATAGCATTTATTTAGAGACTAGCAGCTTTCCTAGTTAACGCACTTAATAAGAAACAGCACATTTAAAAAGAAATCGCAACCGTTACCTCTTATCTAGCAGGAGTGTTAGAAATTCCCTCTGCATTTATTCCATGTGGTACTACAGCAATGGCAGCTTGGGATCTATACACATAGTTGGTGAGGAAGAACTCTCTTAAGCATGTTTTGTTTTTCACCAATCCTACTGTGTGACACAGCTTGACTATCTTCAGTCCCTTGAAACCAAAACAAGGTATATTGTGTGGAAAAAATAGTTCTAAGAATATTGCATAAAAAACTGCAGGGCGACCTGAAAAGACATTTCAATTTTACACCAGAAATTTTTCCTTTTGAAGTGATTTGATCACCCAGAATTCTTCTTTCAAATACATACATCTTAGTGTATTATGTTTACACCAAGTTTGATGAGTTTAAGATGAGTCTGGGATAATTCCAAATAAATTATAATTTCTATTTCTAGAAATTATGTATGAAAGTATGTAGAAATGTATATTTCTACAACATGCAGTTATGAAGACAGCAACATACAGAATGACTTATTTAAAAAAATCTAGGAAATAAAACCAGTCATAAATCCATGTGAAAAAGTTGTGTTACATATCATTAAAAGTGTGGGAAATGGTTTCTGTTTCAGTGCTTGCACATAGGGCACCTGACCTTAGAATTTATTTATTTATTTATTTACTTTCACTAGAACAAGTGAGGTCTGTAGGCCTCCCAGAATTTAATGTTAGCTACTTCTTTCTCTAAATAATGACCGTCAGAATCAGTAGAGACCACTCAATCCTTCATTTAAAGAAATGAGTAATGTATACTTTGTCTGTAAAAAATATAGTAGCTTACTGCAAACTTTAACAACATTAAGAGATGTAGAGTACCATCTCAACTACCTCAGTGTGCATGGGCTTAAGTATTTTATTAAGGCAAGATAAGATCAAATTTCAATGTTGCCACAGTACTAAAATGTTTAGCACAAATCTCCATGACTGGAATTCATAAACGTGAGTAATGGCCTAAGATTCTTAACCATTAAATAGAGAGAAGCAGGAGTCTTGAAGTAGGATTTAAAAGATTCAGCATGATGAATGGAGAGGGACACATCAAAGCTTGCCTTTGGGATATACTTTAGAGGGATGCATCCAAATTCCCACCTCCCATTTGTCTCTCTCTGCAGGCTAAAATGTCTCTCTCCCTGCTGCCAGCTCATTCCACATGACTAGCAGAAAGAAATTCCAAATTCTGATCCCTCCTCAAGGGAGGGGCTGTTAATTTTGATGGAAAGGGTCACTGAATAAAATGTATGTATGGGGATCAGAATCCTATACTTAGAATTTCCTATTCCGAGCCCTCTCCTCACTGGGTTTCCATTTTTTCCTTAACTTCATATCATGCTTTGAGCTCAGAGGGCAACTGAGCACCACAGAGCTGCTCACTTTGCCCTTCCTTCAGTGCTGAGAAGGAGAAAATAAAGAAAAAGTCATGATTCCCCTCTCACAGGAGACAGTCTTCCATGAACTTTTTCCAATGTGAGTCACTCACGTGGGCCACAGTGTTTCCCAAGCTGCTCTGGCATGGGTACCTCAACATGTTGCAATCCTCCCAGCACCAAACTACAACAGTGGGGGATTCTTCTTCCCTCAGAGTCCTGGCCTTCTTCGGGCACAGCCACCTGCTCTGGTGTGGGGTTCTCCACAGGCTTCAGGTCAGCATCTGCTCTGCTGTGGAGCTCCATGGGCTGCAGGGGGGGACCTCTACACCAACACACCTCCCCCCTTCATCCTTTTTTTCCACTGACCTCAGTGTTTGCTAAGATGTCACATCTCCCACTCCTCCTCCTCAGTTCCGCTTAAATATGTTATCACAACAGATGTGCAGCCACCATTGCTAACTGGCTTGGCCTTGGCCAGAAGCGGGTCTGGCTTGAAGCCAGGGGAACTTTGAGAAGCTTCTCACAGGTGCCACTACTGTAGCATCACCCCTTCTACCAAAACCCCCTCCCCACACACACAAACACAACAGACTTCAATATGTGTGGAGGGCACCTAAATCTTAGCCCTTCTTCTAACCTGGTAGTCGTCACACCTGGTGTGTGGGAATACATCTACACAGATAAGTGTGGACAAATATAAGTTCATGCTGACTGACCTCTAAATCAGACATGTGAAAGGCACCTTTGTTTTTAAGGCTTATATGACTGACATAATTTATAATTTTATTCTTTAGTTTTGAAACGTATGAGTCTGAGGAAAGATTTAACCTGGACCTTCTATCTCGTTCACACTTGCATCTCCATTTCAGATAGCTTCAGTTTGTAAATTTAACCCACTCTTAAAGATGCTGAATTTGGTACAGTTTTATATATTGCTTTATTAGTCAACTAAATTCCGTTTATAATGATATTTAGGTGATCATTCCCTTTGTGAACCAAACTCCACTGGTTTGCAACCATTTAGGAGGACCTGGTAAGAGATTATCCTTAGGTTACTCTTTTAATTCTAGACATTAATTACAATAATACTATAACATACACACACACACACACTGAACCCCTAGAACTAGAAATCAACCCAGAACACCTTCAATAGCAGATTTATTGTAAGTTAATATTTTTTTCTCAGAGATGCTCTGCTTAATTATGTGGGGATCACTAATAACTTGTTTATCAATGAATAAATCATAATGTTTACTGAAGTAATATTAAATGTTGTTGGCTCCTTGTAAAGTTTCTCAATGTGCCTTTTCCTGAACATATTACAAAATTGCATGAAGTCTCTCAATAGTAAGTTATCCCTGAATAGCAAAAGCACCTCTGTAATAAAGACATCTTCCAAATATTTAATGACAGATAATGTGTTGTGAACAGCAAACAAAATCTAAATAATCACGCTAGAGAAAAACTGCTGTCACTGAGGTTGAAGATAAAATGTCTGCCAAAATCCTGTTAAACATGGAAATAAATAGGATGTGGTAACTATTAGGAAGCAAGACCCTGGTATTCAACTTTTCATCATTTAATACTCCCACTAAGAGATAAAAAGAAACATCCCTTGTGTGTGTTAATTTGCAAATTTAGGGGAAAGACCATCTCCCTTGTTAGAGCTAGAGCATGAAACTTCTGTGGTGATCAAAGAGATCCCTGTGAGTTTGAACTGCTCTGTGTTGCAGAGTAGAAGGCATCCTAGCCAGTGCCTTTGCCCTCCAGATTACAGCTAGATTGGGAACCCATTTGCATCCTTTTTTCTATGTTAGGAGATAAAGCTTCTTCTTCAACGTAACATACTTTTTCATAGAAAAATGTTTAATTTAGGTTTTATTAGGGCAGTGCCTACTCTATGAAAACAAACAAAATTGAAACAAAGCCTAATATTTCATCATAAATTAAGATTGGTTAACTAACAAGAACTTAACACCAGATGAGGTAAGGGATCATTAGAAGTAAATTAAAAGCTACTCTCAAAGAAAGGAAAATACTTTGGAGAAAATGAAGAAACAGATAGAGTGGAAGATGACAAAAACTTCTCCAGTCACCACTACTTTCACAAAATTTTGAGCTGTTGTTAATCTGTTTATCTGAGTTGCAAGAACAACTCACTCACTGTCTTTATTGCTGCCTGTCCTTGAAGGACTGTGATGAAAACACCAAAGAAAATAAGAAAGAGAATGTCACAGCTGGTGTCTGACTGGAGAAAATCAGCAATATTAACCATAAAAACCTAACTATAGTAATTTTTTCCCACTCCTATCCTTAGCCAAAACTTGAGAAACAGTATATATGGTAAATTTATGGGCTCTTTATTTAACTTTATTGTATTCCTAATAGAGTTTGTAACTCTGCAAACAGTAGGCATGATGGTTCTGCAAACTGTCAAAAACCTGAATAATGCAGTAAGTAGCTCTGACAACTTGAACAGATTTTTAATTTGGCTCTTAATATTCTTGCTGCCAGCACATGAATATTATTTCCTCCCACAATTCCTTGAGAAAAGTGTAAGACAAGATGACCTCTGTATTTCTCCTCTGCTGCTCTGTAGCAATGACTCATTACTGTAGTTATTAAGTTTGACATTACTGTAACTCCTTGCCCATTCTCCTGTTGAGACAAGTGAAACGTGCCAGACAACAAAATATTAATTCAATATATCTAGAGTAAAAACACATATCTTCTAATTTTAAAGATAGAATGGTAATATAAAATACAACAATAAATGGAATTGTTCGATTTCCCTTTAGAATTGTGTCAGTACAGCCTGTCCATAGGACACCAAACACTACAGGGTAGAGAGATCCTTCCCTGGGACTGGACACTGTTATCAAACAAGCTTGTTTTCTCTCTGAAGAGCTGGTGCTAATTTTAGCTTGTGTTTGAGTCGTGCACACCTGACAGGTCAAAGGAGAGAAATATGTGTATTATGGACAGTGAACAAGCAAATATAACCTAGCCATGAATAAGAAACGCAGCTACAGCAAACTATACAGCAATCTAGTGAGTTTTGCTGTCGTACTGAATGTGAATTTATACAAATAATGCAACAAATTTGCTTTTTCTATATTAAATTTCTTTAATAACAGACTGAAGAGCTGTACTTATTGAGACCAGGTATACTGAGCAGGGATAACTGAAAACCATCCAGATTTACTGTTAGAGAAATTTTTCCTACCA
The DNA here is from genome assembly GCF_003259725.1 of Athene cunicularia. Classification (NCBI taxonomy): domain Eukaryota; kingdom Metazoa; phylum Chordata; class Aves; order Strigiformes; family Strigidae; genus Athene; species Athene cunicularia. The sequence continues at coordinate 134,079,859 of NW_020799095.1, forward strand.
TAAGGCAAATGGCCTGTCATACCACTGTATGCAGACAAATGGTGCTTTGTCACAGCTTACAAAAAATATTTCAAAATATGTTTATTCTGGACAGTGAACAAGCAAGCATATGCTTCTACTACTTGAAATACATGCTACAGAAGCCACAGAAAGAGTCTCTGCAGCAGTGTGAGCTGCTAGGTTTGCAGCTGATGTCAGTAACATAGTGGTGATAGAGAGGAAACATACGGCAACACTGGTATTTACTGCTAACAGGGACAGAAACATATTTAAAGGCTACTATCACAATGATGTGTTGAACAGAAACAACTCCCTCTAATCTCTCACCAAACACAGCACAGAAGAGATACATTAATCTGATGCTACCATTTTGTGTTAAATTATTTTTCAACGCAATACTTATTAAAACAAAATCACCCACCTTTTTTTTTTTTTTTTTTTCTCATGGAAACCTGAAATAAAACTTTTCAGTTATTAGATTTATTACTCTTTATATTACTGAAAAGTCAAAATCTTGCTACAGAAAAAAAATCCAAAACTCACTATCCCATCAGATATATAAATGCTAAAATTTCCTGTTGCTACAGAAATGACCACTTCTGTCCTAATTCATGGCTGTATAATACATACATTGATTTAGAAAGTATAGGGATGTATTAATTTCAAACTTGAAATAACTAGAGATGATCAATGTTTTAGACAGACATATAAACACTGAATGTAAACTGAGATGATAACGCAAATTATTTTGATAGCATTGAAGATGGATGAACTTCTTAAAAAATAAAATACAAAATTAGAACTCATCTGAACATTTGCCGATGACAAAAGCAAAGCCAAGGTTAGAGAAATTTGGTTAACTTAAAATGTAAAAATATATTTCTCCCCACTCAACTGCACTTCCCTGATTTGGCTGAAACAAACAGCAGAAATGCCAAAACTGATTCTTAAGAGATTTTTCAGCACAGAAATACAGGGACCCTACAGAGAAACTCATATTTTTTTAAGTTTCTAAGGTTTATATAAGTAATCAGACCTTCTGCTGCTTATCTTTACTAAATTGCTGAACCTTGTGATGTTTGTGTATTTTTATTTAAGGATCTGTTTTTCAGTCATTGAAGCTAGTGGAGAAGTTCAGTGAACATTGGTTTGAATTTTTATTTAACTGTAAATTGGTTAATCCTGTTTGAAAATCCAGTAAAAGAGACCCGTACAGCTCCAGTAAAATTTAAACAATAATTCTTCCAAAACATGCTTGAAGTTCCAGAAGTTTCATAAACATAGTTTGTTGAAATCCATGCAGATATATATTATAATAGTGGATTTCATAAATCTATGCTTTAGTGGGTGACATTATTTACCCACTGTCATCCACATAGGTTGTACATTATCCTAATTAACTGTTTTAGATAAAATAGAAATGGAAAACTTCATGTATCAGCATGCTGTTAGTGCTAACTTTTATTCTGATGACTACTGTAGAGATACTAACTTCCTGTTACCCCTTCAGTGTCATTGGAAAATATCATTTACAGGCCAGCGTAAAATATTTATCACACATTTTACTTAATTGAAAGTAATTAATCACAAGTAACTGTAAAAGTTACAAATATCATAGATAGAACTATATTAAAAATGTATATAAATCTTACTGAGATATGTTGGTGTTTGGAAATTAATGTGTTTAAAGAATATATAATCAATCTGTGTTTGTGAGGGATGTTAGGGCTTTGATTTTGTGTGTGTGTGTGTGGGGGGGTTTCTTGTTTTTTTTTCTTTGTAAAGTGTGCTGGAATTATGGCTGAAATTAGCTATAGTTGTGCTATAAGAAGGTGAAAGATCACAAGTCCACCTCTACTGTTTAATTATGCTAATTAAAACTGCTATGTTTTATGTTATTGTTTGTAATTAAAAGAAATCTGTGGAGATGCTGCTTAAATGTCTCATTTCCATTTACAGAGATGATAAAGAAAATATAAATTTCATTTTCTTTCTTTCCCAGTATTTTCCTGAAGCTGTGGAATCAGTAAAATCTATTTAAGGATGACTGTTATTAATTCATAAATATCCTTTTACAAAATCGAGTTTGAAAGTCTTAAAACCCAAACATTTTCAGAAAATAAAAGCATTATCTGTACAATCAGCAATTACATATTCTCACTGTTTTGAGATTCACTGGAACATCAAACTACTCTGCTTATTACAAGAAAATTCAGAACTTTATTAATATGTAAGCTTTTTCTTATTAGTAAGTCAGTGTCACTGAACTGGATGAGTTTTGTACATGCCTAACTCTTAAGGTTCCACAGATTATGTAGGTATTTTATATTATTTTTTTAAATTAACAAACAATATATGTAACTTTCTAAGTGGAGATAGCTTCTTATTTTACCTGGATACTGGACCCTCATTGTTTTCTTAATTGTGGAAGTTCAATCAAATGTTTGTACCGTTTAGAAGAAAACTGTAGTCTACCTGAAACACATCATTATGCCAAGGATTCAGACTACCTTTCAGAGCAGGAATTGATATGATATTTTAATCAGAATTGGCCCCTTCTTTAATATTATACTCTCTCTAAAGTTCCACCGTCATGCTAACACCTCAGGTCACAAATCAGGTAGTGAGATAACATATTTAAGCAGGCCTGACCTGCAGGAAAAACAGATCAAGAGTAGTATGTAGTTCTACAAACTGTTCAGTTTGCTATGAGAGCAAGTAGTAAAAATCAGACAAGAGAGGAGCAGAAAAATAAGAGCAAAACCAGGGACCAGCACTGAGATAATGTCTTTAGGTTCCAAAGATTTTGCTTAAAACAAAATGGGACAATGTCCTTTAAATAAGCTGATACAAAAATGTCACTGAAGGTGAAGTACCTCCGGTAAGGAGACAGTCCTTGTGATTCACTTTATGGAAATATTTACACTTCTACACAGTGAAAGTAAAATGTTGTCATTCTGTTCAATAATCATGCCCGCTTCACACAGGCATATATTGCTTGAAGTTGTGTGTAATGACTAAGGCTGTTGGATAAAAAAGCAAAGAGAAGCACACTAGCTCACAGAATTCCTGACTTGCAATATGAGTACTGAACTTTCTTTGTTTCTCTCAAATTGAATGTTGAATGAGGTGTAACCTGTAATCACCAGTAAGAAATTATTTAAATACTGAATTGGACATAACATCTAGATTGAATAACATTTTTCCCCATGTTTCCACTGGCACAATAGTCAGTTGAAACTGTGTAGGGTATCTTTAAAATATCTATGTTTTTTTTCTCCTTGTGAAAATATATGTAAGGAAATGAATCATTATTGATAGAAGTGGAAATAGTCTGCAATTATTTTTTCATCAATTTTTTTGATTGTTTATACTTTATTCTGTGCTAACAGTGCAATCTTCCTTTAAAATTGTGCTCCTTTGGGCATTTGCAGATTCTGTTTTTGAATTTTTTCCAGTGTTAATGACCTAATGACCCTCTCAAATCATACTACAGCATTGCTATAATGTGGCTGGAATGGAATGAGTTTGCAGCTGCCAACAGACTACGATTTAAAGAAATAACTTAATGAATAACACATTAGAATAAATATTTTGGATTCTGCATGAGATTTTCAAGATTTATGATGGGATTTGTGTCAAGAGATGTGTGCTTCCCGCTGGGTGAATCCCAGAGGAAAATGCTGAGATGTTTTGGGGGGATACTATTTTCAAAGCAAAATGTTGATCAGGATTCCCATGTATTTACCTATGTTTCAACCTGTTCAGTCCTGATTGATAAACCAGTTCACAATTTATGAATTTATACTGATTAGATGAATGGGCTTAATCTGGTGACTGTATACTCAGACTCATGACATCAGCAAACAGTAAGGGATGTTGAAGAATCCTTTAGTGGAGATCAATTGAAACACAGTAACTTCCAAATATGGAAACAACATAGTATTAATGACAATGTAGTTGTCATGATCTCTTTCTACCTTTTTATTTTTATTCTTTTTTCATTTTGATGTCATCTTAAAGAGTGTGCACCGGTAATGAAACAAGAATGACTTGACTTTCAGTGACAGCTGTGGTGGCCCTGCCTCAGCAAAGTACTTAGCATGTGCTTAAAATAAAAATAAATTTCCTAAGTGCATTGCTGAATGAGGGCCTAAGTACATTTAAAAAAAAAAAAAAAAAAAAAAAAAAAAGGAAAGAAGAAGCAAAAATGAGGAAGAAAAAGGAAAGGCTTCTCTTATTCATATAGTATAACTCACACAAGCAATATGACAATTAGTTTTTTGATTAAAGATTTATGGTATTGAAAATAGGATGTAGAATGAAAATGCTTATAGACTCAAGCATGTTCCACCTCCAACCTGAAGAATATGCAACAGGTGAGACTTGATCCCTTTGCTCATTAGTGTCTGTATTGTACAACACGTTATGCTCATCCTCTGGTCTTTATCTCCTTTATAGTACAAAGGTTGGGCTTTCATTATATGGGCATGTATCTAAAAAAAGGTAACAAATTTTAAAAGTGATTGATGCACAGAGAGTTTCTGTGAAATGTTTATAGTTATTTGAAAAATAAATATTGGCTTCACTGTTTGCTTGGTTTTCTTAATGCAAAATTAAGTTTAAAAAATGCCAAAATGAGTTATGTGGCACTAAGACCTCTGTAGAAAAATATAAACAGACTGTTAAAACATATTTCAACTCCCTTGGCGTCATTTGTGGCCGATAAACAGTCACATATGAGTGAAAGGTTCACTGACTGTCACACATTTATGATCCGAGTCCTTTGCTGGTGCCACACTGACCAGGATAACAGGGATCAGCATGTCTTACATGCTTTTTTTCCCCCTAAAAATCCCAGGTCATGACCTTATAAGAGCTGTGATTCACAATAATGACTTCTTTGGTTCAAATGGCATTGAGATTGGTACAAAGAGGTTTTACTTCAGTGCAACTAAATTATAATGTTAAATAAGAGAAAACAGAACACAAACGGTGCACATACACTTGGGCCAAGTGTAGTGAGCTGTTCCAGCACTGATTTAAAATTGAAAACATATCAGCCTCTAGTATCTGATGAAACAGAAAACTGGACACAAGACTCTGTATGGCACCAGGCATTCATTTGTCTTTTTTCTAGTTAGGCTTCTACTGTTATTGAGTACCTCCTTCTTCCATGATAATAAAGGTTTATTTAAACTTTGATGACCAACCAAACAATAAAAAGTACACTGTATTAGATAGCACAATATTTCTATGCTCTGTTGTTCAAAGTTGTTATCTGGTTGTAGGTTTATGTAAATCAGTAGTTCTTTAGACATAGAGTATACCTCTGCTTTGTGTTTTAACTCATTTGCTGTATTGTTGCTGTGGATCAAATAATGAATAATATCACTTTTTATTATCATTACTGTAGAGGCAGGCACAACAAATTCAAGTATGTTTGAATTTGATAAGGAAAAAACCAAAACCAACAACAAACCAACAACAAAAACTTAAAGACTACTGCAACGATTTACTCTGGAAAAATCTCGGATGATCCCTTTCCCAAATTCTCTCCAAGTCTCACAGGTACACTTGACTTTTTGACTCATGAAAGAAGCAAACTCACAGAAAATATCACACTGCTTTGCTGTTATTATCCTGAAAATATAGTGAATCCGTGCAGAAGTGTTCTCAGAATCAGGCTCTAGAAACACTTTCCAGTAGAGCTGTTAATGATAAAAGGGGGGAAAAAAACCCTGGACTTGGGGGGCTCAGCAGTTGGTAACAGACTTCAGAGACTTTAACCACGAACATACTAGATTAAATAAGGGTCACTCTAAAAATTTCTGCATGTGTTTTTTTGCAGGCAGATGAAAGCTTGTTCTGTCAGGTCTCTGAGCAGACATGAGCTCATTCTGCCCACACTCCATCCTGGCTGGAAGCTGTACTGTCACAATAAGCATGACACTGAGCCTACTCAAGGGCAGGATATATTAGCTTGGGCTTGATGCCACATTGACAGGTCTACCAGGCTTCTGTTTAGCTCAGAAAGTGGGCAGAGAGTCAGCAGCTATGTGGGCACAGACAGTTCACATCTCTTTGTTAGAAACTGTACAGAGGGGCCTCCAGTTCCCATTCTTCTTTACTTCTGCATTGTGGAGAACTTAAGTTTGAATTTTTTGGCAAATGGTGAAAACTGTGGACATTTTGGAAAAGTTTCCAAGCATCATTTTTTTTTTTTTTTTTTTTTTTTTTTCTCACTAATGTTAAATAAATTAATCATAATCTTGTAAACAGTAGTCAAGTTCACTGTGATGGAGATTTTGGTCACTCACAGGAAAAATATAATTTTTCTAATTGAAATCAGAGACACATCTCATTCTTTGCATCCACATTTCAACCTTTTCTGGACTGGTATTTGGAAGTGTCAGCTTCTGCAGTTTTGATCACGGTTATGACAAGAATAATGTTCAGGTTAAATATTTCGAGCTGGAACTGGATGTGGATCCTGAAAATGTACTCCACTTCCCAGCATTCACAGATAATAGTGAGGAGAATGATACAATGGTGGAACATGCATTAAAGAAACTATTCTAATACAGAGATATTTTGTAATCCTGAATTTTACTGAGATATTTCTTCTTATTCTGCATTTTACTTTTTTAGTAGTCTCTCATAGTCTTTTACTGTTTGCATCCTTAAACATATAGATTCATTATGTTGCAATCCTAAATTGTCAACATATCAGTGATTAGCAAACTTATGAAAGTCTACATGTTCACACTGTGATGCTGTATCCATATACAATTTTTGACCTGTTCTTACACATATGCTTCGTTCACAAATTTTCACTATGCTAAAATCTACATTCTGATAATCATTATAGTTGTAGAGAGCTTTAACACTTATGATGTTGTAAAAGAATTAAATAAATTTAAAGAGAAAAAAAATGACGGTGTTTTTTAAAACTCAACTGCTGATTACAAAAATTATTTAAATAACTGTTAATTTAAAATTAGTTATTGTGTTATTTAGTTTTTTATAAAAGTAGAGCCAAATATCACATCACTTCCATCCCTGTGATGGATAGCCTGAATTTAAATGCTATCTGATCTTGGAGATGTCTGGATATCCTATGCACAATAGTTTTGATATTAAAAAAAATTCCTCATGGGTGGCAAATATGCAGAAGTGTCTCGGCTTCACAAGGTTCTTTTATTCAGGAACTGTTTCATGTCAAAGCCCAGCGGAGACAAAGAAACAATGTTACTGGTTTCTATACCAAATTCTACAGTAATACAAACATCAGTAGGTTTAAGCTCTTTGTAAGTGCTTTGACAGAAGTAAATTAAAGAAACATAGATCTTCTTGGTGTTGTTACTGGCAAAAGTGGGAGTTCTTACCTTGGGGACAGTGAGGTCCACTCACACCAGGATTTTATAAACTTTGTTAAAATACTTGTTTCACATTCTGTCTTAATACAAATATGTAGATGTGGCATAAAGCAACAAAGGCTTAAAAGAGAGCAACAACGTGCAAGAAGAATAACAATATAGATTACTCATAAAGATAATATCAACAAGATGAGGGTAGTCACTTTACATTGGAGAACCAAAACCCGACCATTACCTTATAGAAGCCCATGAAGCTTTCTATTGCATGCCCTGACATGTTCTGCCTCTCCCTGATAGCTCTGGAATCACTGGTGAAATCTCCATTGAGCTACGATATATAACAAGTAAGATCACTCCTGAGTTTCCATAGATACTTTTTCTGCCAACGCTTACATGCATTAAAGAGTTATCTCAGATTTGTGTGTCTGTGCAGTAGACCTCAGGAGGGATTTCACTATACTGTTCTTGTTTTGCATATTTTTTTTCACACGAGCCTACTAAGATTTTTTTCTCTAGAGATCCTCACCAGGTAATAAATAGCTGAGCTACCAGTAGTTGTTACTCTCCACTTTTCCTGTAAAGATTTACTGATCTGCGTGGTTACCCACCATGTAAAATTATGGTTTCTATTCACTCAGCAAGAGAAAGGTTTAAAACCATAAAGCTTCCCTCACAACCGTACCATAACTAGCAACATGTGTCCCACTGAAAAAATTGCTCAAGATCCACTGAACCTTGGAGGGTACAAGTGTAAATCTGTAGCAGAATTGCTTGTATAGTGTTCAGAGTTCAGGGATAGTTCTCACTCCTTCATAACATATTTGCATCATTTAATCAATGCCTGTTTAATTAAAAATGAGATATAATCTATGGAGCAGGGAGCGTCATCTTGGAATTCCCTCTTCCTCCTCATTGACAAATGACCAGGTACCTACACATTCACTGAGCAGCAAATTCTTCCCTGTGGAGTATCAGAGCTTCATCAGAGCCTGTTCCCCTGCAGGGCGAATTGCTTCTTCCTCTTGGGAAGCAATAACTAAGGTCTGGATCCTCTCTGGCAAGTGAATGCACTAAAGCAGGGTCTTTCCTTTCTTTCCTGAGTAAGACAAGACATTGTCTCCTACCCTCAGGCTGTGGGCTGTGAACTGTCAGTGGATATAAATGAATGCCTTGCTATTTTCAGAATTTCCTAATTGTTAACTCTAAGCAGCTCTCTTCTCTGTGTGTTGCCTGATTTGGCTTCTGCCTAAGTAGCTTATCTCTCCCCAGGCATGCACTGAGAATCGAGTGTCTCAGCTACAGTCTGTTTCTATGGTTCAACAGCTTTAATGTTAGCACTGAAAATCTTTATCTCACCTACCTGTAGAAAACCATGTCTGATTTGTGAATAAGCACTTAAATTCATTAAATCCAGGATGATGTTTAAAACTAGTAAGTTGTTACAAAAGTTTTATTTTTGTTGCCTCAAATGATCAGTAGTTTGAATTGATGTGTTTATTTTATTGTAGATAAGCTTTATGGGAAAATAAGATACTTTTGTTCTTACTCATATATTTTCTTTTTCTTAAAAAATGAATCTAGGAGCCTGGAGGAGTTGATAATGACATGCCCACTATGTCCCATAGCGATAGCTGTGGTGGAACATATTGGAAAACAAGCTTCTCGCCAGCTATGTTGTTGAAAAGCCCTGAAACACCAAAACAAAGAAAAACATATGGAGACATAAGAGCACAGTCAAACTTAATTATTGGAAGTTTCTTATCAGTAGCCTACCAAAACCCCCTGGAAGGTGTGTGTTCTACAGGTACATGAAAATGAATATAAGGATAAGAGTTATCGAGTTTTGGTGAAGGAAATATATCAACATTCAGAAGGCATTTAAAAATTAACCATTTGAGGGAAAGGGATAGAGAAAAGCAAGGCTGAAGATGGCAACAATTTAGAGATGGCTTGAAAGATCTAATAATGAAAATAAACTAATAGATATCTAATTTATTGTTGAATAAGTAGATACACAAAAATGGTTAGGTCATTGTTATATGAGACATTTTCTTAGTAACTCACATTAGAGGCTTTGCTTTCCTCACAGAAAGCAAAGCTTCTGTACAAGCAACAATGTATGTCTCGCAAAGACTGTATACCAGTACTTTTCTAAAATCTTAAGTAAAGAATTTCCCAGAGTTTATGGAACACTTCTGGTGATTTACCTTTGTATCTTAGATATAGGTGCAGTAAAGAGCTCTAGCATTATCTGTGACCAAAATAAAACACAAAAAGAAATGTTAGGGGCTTTTAACGGTGTTTTTAAACAGATACTGTCTGATAAATCATATAATTTCTGGGATGACTTTGCATACATGAATTGGCATTTGACTTTCTAAGAAATAGATTTTCGTATCACCTGAAATGCAGTTCACACCTGTGACCGATTGATTTAGAAAGGTGAGGAGCTTTGTGCCCTTCAAAGTTTATTGCTGTAACTGAATGAGTAGATACTCTTTATCAAAAGGGCCTGAAGACTAATAGCAGGAACTACTTAAGACTCAGAAGGCTAATGATGAAAACTGCAAATACCTAAGTGTTCCGGAGGACATAATACATCTTCTGTGTATGGAATTATTTGTGCTATGACACCTATAAAGAACCACATAATACAATTCCAAATTAAATTTCTCATTTTTAAATATAAGATATGAGCTAAGAACAGTAATTATAGATGCCTTTCTGCCATGTGAAATAGACAGTTCAGTGAACTATGTTAGTGCAAGGTCTCAGTGGTAGTTCTCAAACAATTTGTAGATTTTGGAAAATCAATTATTATACTTCATATGGACAGATATAGTTTGGTATCGAATATCCGTTATAGCTGTGTGTGGTACAACTGTCCTTTCATGGCTGCAGCCTGTGCTCTTTCTTCACTTAGACATGGCAGTCACTAGGTTTTTCTGAGGTGCCAGTTATGAAGTTTCAGAGGGATAACAAAGAATCACATACCACTTCATGAGGACTTACTTTGCTAAACTGAACCTGTTTTCTTGCTTCTTGAAGGGAATATAAATGAAAAACGTTTTGCTCCCCAGCCAACTTCCCACCAAAATAGGTACGTGTGTGGTTGGGGAAAATGCTCTGCTACTGCCTAATCCTCTATCCAAGTGAGCCCTCCTCGCCCCCTCAGGAGCTGCACATCATCCCTCTTCGATCCATTCCCATCATTCTTTCTCACTATTTACTTCCCCTTCTCTACTCAGTCACTTCTTCAGAGTATTCAGTATTCTGAATACATGCATTCTCATTGTACTCCATAACATAGAAGAAGAAAACCTCTGGTTCTGCTTCAGGATAGTCACAGCTATTGCATAGTGAACTGCAAGTGAGCTTTATGTACTTAGAGGTGGGAAATGATCAACTGTGGATGGATAGTATACATAGGGCCGTATATGGATTAAGTTACATTTTATTATTCATAAACTCCATAAGTATATTTGCATTAACCTTCAGTTACTCCGATAAAATGTTATATTTCATTTCTGCTTACATTTGAGATAGTGCATGGACTGCCAGTGAGCTTTAGTCAGTGATATAATGTAGCAACGCTGGCTTGGTTCCAGACAGACTCTGGTTAATGGGCATAAGATTGAATCCTTGCACTTCCAGTATTTGGACTTCATGGAATATTACTGGACTGACAGTGTTCTTAAATAGAATAAAGTTATTTCAGTCAGATATTTATATATGCATAGAGCCATTATTTTTTTTTTCCATATTATCCATTTTATACCATAGTTTGATGAAAAAATATTAAATATATTTTCAAATCATGGAAAGTATGCTCAGCACAGATATCATTCTGTCTGTTAATGGGATTTTACATTGATATTTCCTCTGAAGTAGGCTTGCAAACTGAATTTCAATCTTCCAAATAAAAGTAAATTGCTATGGGTTTAAATTTTTGTACCATGTCTATTTTCTGAATTATTCTGTAGTTTTCATATTTAGCAAGAAAAGTACCAGGGTGGGAGCACAGGACTGGGTCTCAGAGGATCAGTGTTTATCTTCTTGCTTTGCTACAGACTTCCTATGTGTCCTCTATTGTACTTTTTCTTCCTCATTTGAGAATTTTCCCTTTGAAGGTTTACTGTGATACAAACAATGCAGAAGCAGATAACAGATAGCTCAGAAAAACTTATAAGTCAGGCTGATCCTATTCTATCTAAAGTGACACAAGAATAAAATATGTTACTTATGACAAATCTATCACCTAAAAGTCTGGGCAATAACAATGAACCACACCAGTGTTTAAAAATGAAGTTTTGTACATTGAGGAAAGTGACAATGGCCTGATAATGTCCTGCTGCTGAAACTGCAATAGTCTGTGGAATATATTTTAAAATTAAAGATACAGAAAACCAGCTGTCCTCATAAAAGTCACACTCTCAAATACTTCTTTTTACCTATTACAGCATTTTCAGTGGTATAATTCAAATTATTGTACAAAAAAATATTTTTTCTCTACTTTACAGAAAGAAAAGTGAGCAATTTTTGTAAGACATTCCAGCATTAGTTCAACAATGGTGATGAGATAAACCAATAACCTCCACCTTTAAAAAAACAAAGATTAACATTACATCAAGGCCTCTGGCTCCAGGCTACCTACCTAGTTTGCCTAAGAAAACAGAGAGAAATAATACTGTTCCTGAAATAAATATACAAACTCTTAGACAAGCAAGAGCTAAAAGATCCAGTACTCTGGAGACACCTTATTGTGGCCTTTCAGTATGTATAGAAGGCTTATAAGAAAGATGGGGACAGAATTTTTAGCAGGGCCTGTTGCAATAGGAAAAAGGGGTAATTGTTTTAAACTAAAAGATGGTAGATTTAGACTAGATATAAAGAAGTATTTTTTTTACAAAATACAGTGGTGACACACTGGAACAAGTTGCCCGAAGAGGTGGTAGATGTCCCGGGGGACTATCACCTCCCTGCTTCTTCTGGTCACACTGTTTCTGACACAAACCAGTATCTATGCACTCTTTTATTTTCTCCTAAAATTTCTTAATCTCTTTATCGTGCTGGTTCCAATATAAAGACTGTTCTCCTTAATTTTAACTATCAAAGGTCAACCATCACCTTAAGTACATGATTCACTCACAGAAGTTAGGATGCTCTCTGCCCATCATCAGTTTCACCTATACCTACAGCAATCCCAGTCCTGTTCACCTCAGCAGCACTGACATCATTTAATCATATTCCTCCATAGATAGGACCAAAGTGAATCGTTGCAGTAATGGAAATCTTATCTATATAAAAGAATTAATAAATACTGGAATATATTGTCATAGACAGGTGAGGGTATATTCAGCTTGACTAAGGGTTCTGAGGTACAAATAGCTCAGCCAATCAAAAACTGTATTTCTCCCATTCTCCATCCCATGCCTTGCTTGGAAGTGCTGCTCCTCTATCAATGAGGAGCAAAATCAGATCTGCATGCAGGCTGAACTTACTGCTGTTCAAATTCCATCATCAGTATATCTGCTTTCATTAACTAATATGTGGGATTATGCAATGTGGTGCCTAAAATCCCAACACATATCTTTTCTGTTTAATTCTGGAGGGTCTGAGGACACAGGTCTGAGCAGCAGTGTGTCATATCTGTATAGCTCTTAAGAACATCAAAAAATGTCAACAGACTATCACGAGTGGGCTAGGTAAATCTGCACAGGAAAAGAGGAGAGGCTGTGTGTCTTCTGGGAGTCTCATCTTACATTTTTATAGTTCCATGAATAAGTAATTTGATTTAAGAAACACTGTGCTAATTGGGGGCTTGCAAGATTTGACTCTTACTCTGTGGAGATTTTACTTGCCACAGTGTAAGAATTGCAAAGATATTAGCAGAGATAGTTTTCATCATATTTACAGACTCTGTGTAATCATTTTGTGTAGATAAGAAGCGTAAGGATGTTCTAACGGAAATTAATCACTTACATGCTTCCGTGCTATTGAAGGTTTCACATGTGGTGCAACATTGATTTTTCCTGTTTCAGTTATCATTTATTATTATACATTTACTACTTCAGTATCCACCTTCTAATCACAACTTTCATCTATGCAGACATCATCTGGGATAAATAGATATTATTCTGTATTCCCAGAAAGCCTTTTGGAGCTGTCTCATTTTGAAAGAGAAACAAGTATATTTTTAACGTACATGTGTTCAGCATTACTCTTTTTAATCATAGATTCTTTAGGCTAATAAAAAGTAGCAAAGAGAATACAAACAACCCAGAGAAAAAACAGAACCCTTCTGAAATCACCAACTGGGAGTTATCCAGACTGAATTGAACCTTGCATAATGTTGGGGCTGGATTTTGGAAAAGCAGCATGGAAATGATTCTCCATATTTTTTCAGACATGTTTTATCACTTCATGGTACTTTTTTTTTTTTTTTTTTTTTTTTAAAAAAAAAAAAAGAGCTATATTTAAACGTGAGATCTGGAACCTTAATTATTCTTCATGTTTTCCAAATGTACAAGGTACTGCCATAGCATAAATGAAAGATATTCTACTTCTTGAGCTTTTCCTTTCATTTCAATAACCTTTCTCTATTTCAGATCTCCTTGATCTACTGCCCATACCAGCTTGGAAAATTTCTCTTTGCTGGTTATTGTTTCTTAGTGAACCTGTAGCATATGAAAAGAATGTAGAGTGCAGCCAGCCTACAATTACTTATGTTTGTAAACAGTGTTGAAGAAACAATATTTAATGTTGCTAGAAAAGCAGAAAATCCTAATAGTTTCCAAAATAAGAGAGTATTGAGTTTGTCTAGTAAAATTTTTTCATGATTCACATATGAACAGCAACTAAAATTTTGGAAAGGTATGGTATGCTCTTCTGTGTTTGAGGTATTGAAACCAAGTATGACAAATGCCTGACAACTGTGAAGGAAGGAAATGCACTGGGAACAGGAGATTGGGAACTGTGGTTTTCAACTTCAGAGGAATCATCTAAGTTCTTAATGGCAGCTCCTCAGATAAAAAGAAAACAGCATTCTCTGAAGGGTGGCCAGCTGTTTAGGACTCAATAATCAGGCTTTTATTTGGCCTGCCTTCTGGAGTTGCTTCTATCATAGATAGTGATGCTGGCAAGCAAAGTAGTTTTTATATCATAGGATGCATTCTTGTAATAATTGCTAAAAAAGCCCAACATAATTTTGGTTTGTAAAATGTCTGTTGGACATATATCTGTCTGGAATAGGCACTAGTGCATTTGTCAAGGATGAAAAAAATTTAGATTTACATGTGGCTTACACTTCATTATTTTTAGAACTGTCACCATGTTACTTGGTTATTTTCTTTAAATATGCAGATATGTTTGAGTTAAAATAATTGAGGAATTCATCTAACACCCAAAGGGCCAACAGAGATGGACAGAGCCTTTTTATTTCTTCATGTTTCCTTCTCTGTTTACTCCAGAATAATGTGAATGGAACCGATTCCCACTCCCTAGACAGAGGAACCTGTACTGTAGAAAGGCCACATGGAGAGCATGAGTAGAGCACATTATGGCCTTTAATTGGTCTATAGGGTAGGACAGGAACCAAAACTGCAGTCATTAGTTGCAAGTCAAATTCCTTCTGATTTTTCTGGAAAAGTGACTTGAACATGGATAGCAGAATTTATCCCTATTACTCAACATCATTCTTTTTGAGGCTTGTACTCTCTTTCTGATTTAATGTCTATACTTTTGAAATACATCTCTTTTGTTTTTCTTGTTCAGCAAGTTTTCACAATTGCTTCCATGTTCAGAAAATATGTTTTATATTGCCAAAAGACCTCCCTTTCTTCTAATGAGAATGGGTTTCCTTTCCTAAATATTCCCCTGTTCATAGAGACATCATGGAGACCTAGACTATTTCAGGATGGTTTTCTAGGGATACTTTACTGTCCATCCACATATTAAATTTAATCTATTTAAGAAATCTCCAAATGCCTGTGTTATCAGCTAAAGCAGAGAAACACATCCTATGCTCCAGTCCTTTAAAGTCTCTTTCTTTGAGGCAAAGTTTAACACAGATAACAAAGGACATATCAACATTTGAATAAACTTTAAATCTTGGTCTAGGGCTTGCACTTTAGCCTTCAAAGTTAGCAGCACACCATTATGTGTGTTTGTCTGGCTAGACTTTCTTCCCCAACAAGCTGACATGGATTTGCTTGGTGTGTAATGGAAAAAGTCCCTGGTCTGTGGGATCCCACAGTTGTGTTCAGGAATTGTCTGAGGAAGTGCTACTTGGATCAGGTTTAAACTGTGCCAGAAAAAAAGGCAATCGATTCAATATACACAGGCAACTGTACATATTTTCTTAAGCCTGTGTCCTGGTCCTGGTTGGTGGTCAGCATTTGAGGAAGTCTTAGGTCACGGTCCCCAGCAGAGTTCCCAGACTGTTGAAGGAACAATGGTGCAGCCTTTCCCCAAAAATCCTTGCCTCTTCTACTCTGAGCTCATTACATGGATTTATGATAGGCAGAAATCCCTTAAGCATTTCCAAGTTGCTCTGCTTTCTTACTTCAAATACAGTCTAGCATTTTGATACAAACCAAGAAATTCTCTTGCTATTTTGCCACAAATGAACTCTGAAAATAAATCCTCCCTTAACATAAACTTTAATATAAGTTAAATTTTCAACATCCTTCCAATTCTTCAACAATACATGTTGTCCCTATTCAGTACAGAATAAATGTGATAAAAAGATACTGGTTTAGTTACTAAATTCAGCCATCTTAATTCACTCTCTGACTCATACTCCTGCCATCTTCTCTGATTTTCATTGTAATTTTTCAAGTTACATGTAATTCTGTCCTTTGACATTTTTTCTTACTTGTCAAGTATTTGTCCCACCTTTTCTTACATTTTTGAATACCATTTTCTACTAATGTTTAAGGACCCACATTTTCCACTTTTGCACAGCTGGTTTTATGTCTTGTGTAAATACTTCTAGCCTCTGTTTTGAGAAATTTCCTTCACTTGTAAGTACTCTTTGCCTAAGAGCACCTCAGAATGGGTGCTTCACCTTCCCAAATCTGGGGAAACCACATGCCACAGGCAGTGACAGGCATAGCACTGCTGGAGGCAATGGAGGACAGAGCTGTCCTTTGTATGCCACGCAACAGTCCTTGCTTTACGCAGGAGCTAAACTCTATAGATTGCTTCTCAGTGTAGCTTTTGCACTTCTACACTATGCAGTAGTGCCCTCTAACAAACCCCAGAACACAGGGGCACTACATTGTGTCCCACCTGGGCAGAGTCCTGTCAGCAGAAAGACCAAATTGCTCTCACCTCCATTTCTCTGGAGCCCCAAGAGGAAGGGATGGATTTCTGAGAATCGGGTTACATGAATTTAAAAATCTGAATGCCAACGTACTTTCACATGTTATGACTTGAATGTTTGGTTTTACAATATATTTGTTTCTCTCCGAAGTCTTATGCTAACTAGATGTGCTGTAATAAATAATTTAGGATATTTTTCTGTGTTTCATTTTCTTTCTCCAGCATTGTACGGTCTGTTCAGATGAAGCAATGATTTTAAAAACTTTTAAATTAAACCACATAGGTCATCCATATTTCTTGTGTCTCCAAGGTTATTTTCATTTTTTAATAAGCAGATTTAAGTTTCTTACTTTTTTATTAAAAAAAAATATATATATTATTGCAAAGTTTTGATTTCATATATCTTTTTAGAACTATAATAAATGCTGCATACTACATGTTACTGCTACTGATGAATTTAGGCTATCTAGTACCAGACACTTGTTTTTGTGTTTTATCTCCTCATAATAAGATCCAGCATTCTGGTTTTCCTCTTAAATCGCACTGAATTTTTTAACAGAATTTTTGATCTTTTCTTTCCATGTCCATTGCTTCAGACTTATGCTTCCAAGGTAGAAATCCTTCAAAGTTGTAATGAAGAATTCATACCCTTTTGCTATTCAATCAGTTTTGAGTTCTGATGGTCTCAGATACACTAAAAAGTTATATGACCTTTAGCAGTTCTACCAGCCAGCATGATTAATAGATCATCCCTTGTTCTCAGACATGTTAGGTTTACTTTAACCTTCCATCACTGAGAAATCAGATTTCTGTTTTATTTTTTATTCTCTTTATTCACTTTCAGTGAAAAACAGAATCATAGTCTTGTCCTTTCTCATACTTAACAAGCAAACAATGAACAATATTTATCACTCAGCAGAGTCAAAAGAATTTCAATAGATTCTTACCTGTAATTCTGCTTTTCATTTCCTATGTGAAATCTGTCATACTGTGAATATGCCCGGTTTCCTTCCCAGTCCATTAATTCAATTCTCAGAGAATATTGCCTCTGACTTGTTATTGCAAAGATAAATTCATTTCCCAGCCAATGTTCACCTGATGGGCTACCAAAACCCTAGAAAAAAGTTGGCAAAATAACTAGATGTAATTATTGTAATCGGTAGAAACTTTATACAATAATAAAACCATCATTATATTTTGCCTATATTTTTAATTACTGATCATATTTTTCTGTGCTCCAGTGTGACTGTCTATAAAATGAGTCTACTAATACGTACCATGTAGAGTGCTACGCAGTTCAACTGATATTTGAAAGGACAGTTGAGATTATCAGTTGAAAAACACTTTCCAGTTACAACATACTAATAATATGATGCTTTATTTGCACATGTCTCAATGGGAATACTGGACACAGAAATATTCTATAATAACATAATCATCATTAAAACAGTTAAGTCAAAAATGGAACTCTGCTATACACTATAAAAGGCTAAGAAGAGTTTAAATTAGCCTAGATTAAATTAGCTATGGATGATACCTCATGTCTTAATCTCTAAAGAAGAATGGACTGTTCCTTTACTGTCAAGTGTCTGTCACAACTGAAGGAGGGAGGTTTTTAGTTTAAAATCTTTTTCTGTGTATGAGCTGCTGGACAGGACTCTGTCTGTGAGCGATCCTCTGTTATAACATTTACTTCATTCTTGGTCCACTAAAGCTCTTATTAGCTAAGATTTTGGCTACTAAAATGTTATTATTTTCTTACCCTGCTGAGGTGAAATAAGATATCTATATATGTTTTGATGCTTTGAAATCTTTAACTTCAAGAGTTAGGAGTATTCCTATAGGCTATCCAAAGCACAGGAGAGGGTACACTAACTTTATTTTCTAAGAATGAAAAATAAACAGCAGTAGAATATTTAAGGTACCTAACTCTCCTCACATTTCATATATTCAGATGATCTTATTTCCAGTTAAACAAACTATACTATTTTCAAACATGGAAAAATAATAATAAAACAAAAAAGTATAACCAGTTTTCAAAATATATGCCTAGACCTATATTTTTGTGTATCTTCCATGTTTTAAAGTTGTCTAAATTTTAGTGAATATTTTACTACATTAAATTTAAGGTTTTATTTAATATAATGAATGTACTTTATTATATATTAAAATTATTTTTCTTTATAAACTATTAGTTCTTACCTAAAACCTCTTAGTTCCTTTTTAGTTCTCTTTAAACAATAAAAAGTATTTTAAACTGTAATCCTTACTTGTGAAGAACTATTTCAACATGACTATGCTTATTTGTATTTCTTAAAATAGAAAAAAATGGGAACTGGAAATCTCCTGATTTACTCACAGTGATGTGCTGGGAGTGTTTTAGAAGACCCCTGTGAAAATCCTGATCCAATTAAATGAAAGTTTGGATAATTTTCCTGCCTGTGATACAAATTCACCCTCTGTTACTAAGCTATGACTGCCAGATCCAGGAAAGAAATAAAAAAATAAAGCAATCCTGGTTTTGGGATAGATTAGACTGTATCCAGTCTCAAATATATCCTTTATTATTCATTATAGGATGTTAACTTTACCTCTTCACTCCCCATCATGGTATTTAACAGACAACATTTGCTCTCAGTTTCAGATCATGAATTAAACCATGTGATATGCCATTGATTGAGTCCATGTAATTTTCAGGAATAAGTCTGAACATTTTCAGGAAGCATATATTTTTTGAAGGGAGGTAAAAGTTAAGAGACTTCCTTGGGACTAGAAGCTACATAATGGGAAATGTGTCTGTGAGACACATTGGCAAGAAATTGATTCTCTCTCTATGACATTTCAGTTGCTCCTAATGTGAGATGGAAACACAGAAAGCACAGCCCCATCTCTCTTCTGTCCTTTATTGCATTGCCCTGGCTCTAGCCCTGACTAGTTGGGTCTACTGAGGATGAAATCCTGCCTTCCCAGAGGCCATGCAGCAGTTGAATGAAGCTGCAGCACAGCTAATGCTTCACTCAGGCAATGCATAAGTATACCACATGCAAACTTCTAAAGAAAATATATTTTAAAAATTGAGAAGCTTGAAAGTTTATGGTTGGATAAAAAAAAAAAAATAAAATGGAGAAGTTTTTTGTTATTCCTACAGGGAATTACATTAGAAAGCACTCTACTGATAAGTAATTTTTGTTTTAACTAGCCTACCTAAGCAGATACTCACTGCTCAATGATAGTAGAGGTTGAGAAGACATGCCACGTTTGGCTACACTGAGTTGAGTGCATTAGTTTATATTTCAGATAAGGATGTCTGCCTTTTGGCTTGTAGACCATCAAGTGATACCCATGGACAAAGTGTTTAGTCTGCAAGAATTGAAATTCAGTAGTCTGTGGTAAGTCTCATAGAAGACAAACTGAAATACGTGAGGAAACTATTAGTTGGCTTTTCCTTTCCTGCACTTTATTTTATCATATTCTCTTTCTCAAGTAGATTATTTCCCACATAAATGCCTGTAAATACTGGTTGCAGCTAATACTAGTGATATCTTGCTTTGATGACATCAGTCTTCCAGTGTGAGCCTTTTCTCCTCAAGCTTTCCCATGATGATGCTTCTGTATTTGTCACATACTGCTTTGATCACATATTTGCCTTCATACGTATTTCCTACACACAAAAGCTTGTAGGCTTTCTTACCTACATAAACCCTGTTTACAGCTGACATACCCTTCTGTAAGTTTCAGGTTTTTAGCTGTCTCTGATCCTTTCCATCTCCTTACCTTGTCTTTTGGCCCTATGACTGCCACACATGGTCTCCCCTGTTAGAGCAACTTGGGCAGTGTCACACCAGAGCAGTCAGTGGTTTGTCTCTGACATGCTTTTTCACCGCTGGCAATTGCCACTTGTCTCAGAGGAAAGGAATATATGCTCTGCAGTGACCACCTAACAGGCAGTTTGTCTTTCTAAAATCCAGAAGGCAGAAGTTGGAGCATAGGTATTTATATACCAGCCAAAGTATGTTTCTTTGTAGTCTACGTTTCTTACTCACAGAAGATATATTTTTCTTATCGGCTGTCTCCCTTTAAAAGATGATTTTCAGGAAATCCTTTCTCCCTTTTTCCCAGTGCTGGCAAGTTGAGGGGACTCCCCTTTGAACTGTGGCTTTATTGAATTATATTTGTCTTATCTTATTTAGATTACAGCCTATTCAGGATGTAATACATGTGGCTTTTTTAACATTATGTGTTCCCATATGTGTTCTATATAAACTCCAGGCACCATATATAATTATTCTGAAATAATAATAATTTTTCTTCTTCGCATTTACACTTCCTTCTCCCTTTTCACACATGTTATTACACTAAGATGAAAATCTATCACTAAGTGGTTTGCTCTCCTGACCAGAGGAAATGAAGTTGCAGCAAAAGGGAACAGAAGGAATATAAAAAGGAATATAAAAATTATGAGGAAAGCCACCACATTAGTTACAAAAAATGAATCCTATTGTAAGGAGCTACAGTACTGAAACTCAGACTAGAAATGCCTAGACTAAGAATGATTTTTTTTTTTTCTTGTCAGGAGCAACTTCTTTTTAAACAAAATCCTTGCTCTTATGAAAAGAAAACCAAGAATGTAAGTGAAATGTAAAACATATCTCTGAAGTAAGGAATGTTCCTAAGAAGAAGTAGTATGTTTTATTAAACACCTAATATGGCTGGAAAAAAGAAATAAACAAACAAATAAGCACTAAATGCTTTCATAGATCTAAAACAAGCAGTACATTTATGCTAAGCACAGAGTTGGAAACAATATCTTCAAGTATAATTTTATTATGCTAAACTCAACTGTTTCCAACCTGTATTCAGTCTGCAGTTTATTGCCTCTATTACAGACCTGAAGAAAGACTTGAATGTTTGCTAGCTTTTTCAGATACTTTGGCTGACTTAATAACTACAAGCTTTCCATGTTTATATCTTACTTAGACTGTCACTGCTACAAGAACACTACTACCTTGACAAGATATGTAAGCTTTTGTGTGCAGAAAAGAATGATATATTAGCCAAAAATTCTGAAAAACATTATTTAGCTTTTCATCTCCATTCCCAACCCCGAGTCTGGCAAAGCAAATTATTGTGCTGGTTTCTTTTGATTTGCCTTCAAGATCATCAGCCTTCAAAGCACATTTCAGAATTTTATCTTCAAATACAAATTCTTGGTTTTTTTCTTCAGCCAGAAATCTTGAAAAAACAAGCTTGTGCAATTGTTATTCCCACCTGTCTTTTATTTTTGTGCAATACTTTTTGAACACTTTTGAGATTGGGATAGAAATCACACAAACTTGAGGTTCAACAAGGTTTCAGAACTGGTATCTGGGATGAGTTGCTGCTGGGATAAATGCTGAAGCAGATGCTCAGCAGTTGCCTATTCCAACTGCCTATCATCAGGTGGAGACCAGCCAGCCAAGCCTCGGAGGACCCTTAGACATATGGGAGAGGTCTGAGGGACATAAATGAGGATCACCAGCTATTGCCACAGAGAATCTCAGAAAATAATAAAGATTCAGGACATTATTAGTAACAAGAATAGGACTTCTAGGCAGGACATGGGGCAAAAATCCACAGAAAAGCAGACCTCATTAATTTTTCTGTTCATGAGACAAATCAGTAATGAAAATTGAGTAATGAAATCGAAGCATTTTAGTTAGTGGAACATTTATGTTTATACTACTGCTCAAATCTGTGTGGTCACAAGTGATAAGATGCCTTCAATCTTGCCTAAGACCATGATCATATATGGACAAGAAGTTTGGTTTTGAGAATGTCTTAGGGCATTCTCAACATAAGAGTTAAATCTTAAAAGTTAACATTAGTAGTCACCTATTCCACACCCACAGCTGTCATTCAATGTGTTTGTTTCCCAGCACATATATACTCTGTCAACATAATAATTGTTTTTTTGTTTGCATATTGCTATAGCAAATACTTCCAAAATTATTTGTGTTAAAGTTTTGTACTTAAACTCCAGGAAGTACATGAGGTGATCCAAGTCATCCTCAGCTATCAATCTACTAAGAAAAGGAACATCTGTATTTCATGAATGTGTTTGTAATTAACTAGATTTTAAATCCCTCTGAAACCCAGTGGATTGGAAGCACTGTTCCAAAATTGCATTTTAAATGTCTAAAAGACTCTATTTTGTCATTAGCTTTCTACATTTTGTTCATTATGTTTCCAAGTAGAGAGATTAATTCTTTAAACTTCATTTTATTCTAAAAATATTCATTTTACATTTCCCTTGAAATTTGCATAACATTTTGGGATGACTGGAAAATCAGAGGCTTTAAATTCCCAAAAGAGTGCTTAATGTAATAGGGAAAGTTCAGAAATTTCCAAAAGTTTTCAGACTTCTCCATTTTCCTCATTAGCACTCTATGAAAGTTGGGAGAATATAGCAGGGATATATACTTACAGTATCATAATATGCTTTCTTAGCTTAACTAGCCACAGATAGTATACACAAATCTTTGTACTGACCTAGCATAGATTATTTTAATATTTCATGTTACTGTTCACAAATGGAAAACATTTATATTTTTGCTGCTGAAAATTTCATTAAGATCATATTTTGGAAAAGTTTTAAAGGACATAAAAATCACAATCGATTAGTAAAATAGGATTTTTTTATCAAGGAATAATCGGGTGAGTTTTGTCTTCCAGTTAAACAGATTGTTCTTGCAGACATGATAACACCTGTTTTCAGAGTAAAGAAATGACACAATATTGAACCTACTCACAGTTTTAATCCCATTTAGGTACTAGGATGAAGCAAAGGAGTTTTCTGGTTCGTTATGCCTATAACTATGTAGTAAATTGTGTAAATTCTGACATAGTGCCCAAATATTAGGAAAAAAAAAAAAAAAAGCAAAACCAGTAATTTATTGTTCTTTTGTATGCATTAAAGTACTTAGAAATAGGAATCACAGACAGAAGTACATGATTTTATAATATTTACTCTAGATGACATCCAGGTTCTACATCAGTTCATTTCCAATTGCATGGTGATTAACAGAGTCAAATCTACTAAAGCAGTCATGAGTACAAAGAAACAGAATTTAATACTCGTTTTAAAAATGACCTTAAGAATTTACAAAGTTGATACTTATTCAAAAATAATAAGTAGGGTGCAAAAGAGTTTTATTAGCTTTGGCAAAATCTGTGGGGGTATTCTGCTTGAATCATGTTACTCTAAGTTCCTTAAACAATTATCTCTCTTACTTTATTTATTTTGTCTGATAATGCTCATAGGAAGCTTTGACTTTTTATAGACAAAACAAAATTGAAACCAGACACAGTGGATATATCCTATGGGTTCATCTCCTGTCAGACAATTCACTGAATAAAGCAGATAATAATTCAGTGTTTTACAGCAGCAGTGTCTTCCCAGAAGCCATAAAGAATACTCAGCTTCTTTTGCCTTAGCTGAGAATGTGGAATGGATTTTGTTTAAGAAAATAATTTTCAAAAAGATCAGTACACCTCTTCGTTTCCATCACACTGAACTATTCATTGCATTATTTGAAATTAAGATGTAGTTATGGAAATTATTTCAATTTCCTCAGAGAACAAATATGTTAAATAACATCAGTTTAACAGAATATGGGAAAATAATGCTAAATATTCAGAATTATTTCTATGAAATACTAACAAATGTTTGGTGGCAAGTTTTAAAAATATGTTTAGATTGAAGCCAGAGGTACCTTCTCAATGGACTAAATCAAAACCTAAGTTATTGTTAATTTAAATAACGAACTAAATATCTGTATAATCCAACTTTGAAAAGTGTATCTCAAATTCTTGTTCAGCAATTTTAACAAAAAAGGCTGTTACGCTTCATTCTAGACCATTCTATATTAACAGACATATAGTTAGGTTCACTTTTTCCGTTTTCCTTGTCAAACACACACAGCATTAGCAGTAGCAGATTTCTGATCAAGGAGAATTCACAGTGACAAAATCCAGGTTTGAGGTGCAAACCTTACACAAATGTTACCTCTGGGTAGGCAATGGGCTCCACACAGATTTTTCCTACAGTGACCCATATACAACAGCCAGTGCATTTTCTTTAGGCCTGGATTTCAATCTAATTTTTCTACTCTTTAACTAAAAACAGGAGAGCATTTCCTACTGAGACAAACTACATTGAGAGCCTCCTTCCCAAGCCACCTTTTCTGTTCTAGGACAAGTGGATCCTGAGAATATACACACACTTAGTGAGGCCCCTATGAAGTGAATCCCAGGGTGTTGGGTTCGGTCTGTAGAAAAGAAAATTCAACTTTTGTGCGCTAAGGCAGAAGAATTGGGAGCTTAAGAGTACTTTCTGGTTTGTTCCTTGCAAAGAAATCAATTGTATGGTTTAGGCCTAAAAATTCAAAATTTAAAAAAAAATTAAAAATCTAAAAAAAAAGAAAAAAATACTTTTGTTTCACTTCAGGCAAAAGGAAGAAATTTTGTGGTAGGACTTAATTATCTTTTACTTTCAAAAGATGCTGATTCATCATCAAATGACAGAGATGCACATGACCAGCAGCATAGATGCTACAAGACATACAGCCAAACCACCTATATGTGAGTTTAAGCAGGGACATGAATCTCAGACCCATAATATGTCTAAATACCCCAAGCATCAAGCTTATGTGTTGCTCTATTCTCTCTTTCTTGGGTTCAACTGCTACACTAAATAGCTGAACAAGAACAGAAGATGACTGACACAAGAGTCAAAATGTTATAGTGCTAATTTGACATATAAGCCCCAAAATGATGGGCTGCTCCAGTGAGTCCCAAATGGAACAGATCAAGCAGGAGACGCTCCTCCCTGAAGAGAAAGTTGTTCCATGATGTGAGCACACAACTATCATTTGGGAGGAACCCTGCTACAATTTTTCTAAAGGTTCAAATAACTAATTTGAAAAACAACCTCTCAAAATCTCACCTGGGTCTTGTAAGATAATGTTTATATCTTTTAGTTAGAAATTTTCCTTAATAACATCAGTCTTTCTCATGGTGCTCTGCTACAGGTTATTAGCATAATTAAGCTAAATCATGATATCATTGCATAAAATTAATTAAATTTTAAGTGTAAGGAATATCTTACATGATTATTTTCATAACCTTTGGAAGACCATATGAGTCTTATCAATATACATTAATGATGTTAAATTGAAGCAGAGTAGGCACAAGTAAATAGCCATTTGTCAACACAACACTTGAAACTGATGTTATCCAGTAACATTTGCACAGGGAAGACTGTGCTGAGTAAAACACATTTAAAACACAACTGTGCTCCAACAAAAAACTGTGCAATTTTACATCCAAAAATATTCCCCAAAATAAAGATGCTTCCATGTGCAGTAACATCTTCTCTGGTGCCCAGTCTTGTGTCCAAAGTGAAACAAATATTGTTTCAGTTTTGATTAGATTACACTACTGAAATGCACCACTTTAGATTAAGCCTTGGTAAGGACTAGAATAGTTTCATGAGCATATTTTCATAAAACTGAATATGGTCTCTATCAATTTGATATAATGTCTATCTCCACTGGACATGCTGGATTTAGATCTCAGGAGAAGCAGAGAACATGTTGGTTCTTTTTATAACACTGATGAAAGTGACAATTATCAGAGTAACAGTTGCAGTCAGAGTGACTTTTTATTAAACTAGTGTGACATGTCATTCTTTATCACAGAAGGGTAGGTCTCCATGAAAGGCATTACTCACACAATATCTTAATTACACATTCTGGTCACCAAAAATAATTTCCTTAGATCCAAATTACTTGGTAAATATCTAAAAGAAACAAATTACTTCCATGTCATCTATCCCAGTCCCTTGAAGTAAATTATTTTTTTCAGATGTAAGCAACTTCTAACTCATGACTTTGAAGTATACTATCAGTAGAAATGTATTTGTGACTATATGTTACAAAATTATTCATGTCTGAAGTGTGCCTTTTTTTTACCCTTGTATTCATAACTCATTTTCATAGGTTTATTCATGCAGTATAATAATTCAATACCACCACCACTCCCAAACTATCTTGTTTGTTTACAGTACAGAAGCAACATGACTTCTATCTTTTCCAAGAACATTAATTCCCTAGTTTTTGCCTTTTTCACAGGTCCACACATCCTTCATTTTTGCAGGAAGGACCATGCTTATATTTCAAGGCACTTTATAAAATTCTTCATGCTACTGGCAGGAAAGAACATGAAGTTATTTCTGCAGAAAAAAAATATGGGACATACCTCCAGCTAGCTATTTAGCTGGATGAATGCACAGATAGCGTTATGAAGGCTCTCCTCCTTCCCACAAAACTTTCTATATTCCTTTCCTATTTCCAGGTTATCTTCAAAATGCCTCCCCATGTTCTTTGAGCCAACAATTCCTTCCTTCAGTACTGTTTCATTAAACCACAATGAGAATGAGAAGCTGTGAAGTGTTCTGAGCAGCCCCTACTGCTCTGCTTAGAAGAAGAAAGTAAACTAGAATAACCCATATGTTAACAGTAAAACCTTCTCAGCTCTGAAAACAAGGCAGCCCTGTGCAAACCACCATTTGAGAATGGCCCACTACACCCAACTGCTTGGGCATTATTTGTGGAATATCTGAGTCAGATCAAAACTCCACTAAAATTTAGTGATTGAAGATCTTGTGTCACAAGACTGCATTCACACACAGACTATGGCTCTGTTCAATGTGCTAGTACAGGTATGGCCTATGAACAGAGAAAGAAGGAATTGAGTCTAATAGCTGTAGGATCCTCATCCACTGGATCCCTCCTGTGCAAAACAGGGAAACACGAAAACTCTTATTGGAAAGAAGACTCAGGTTCTTATTATAAAATTCAACTAGCTAATTATCATGAGCAGTTGTATATCTTTGCCCTTGGGGGTCCTTCATAGCTGAACTATTTGGGGGTAATAATAGCAAAGATGAGATCAATCAACAATCATACTTTCAAGGATTACATATCTGACCATACAGACATTAAATGTAATATTTTGTTGCTTTGTATTTCTTCAAGTTACTGTTTATGACCAAAAAATAGATAACTTGAATATAGCTCAAGCCAAAATCAATGAAGAAAAACTCTTACTGTCATAAAGGCCACAGGTATCTAAGAATCTCTAGCTAGCATGTGTATGTACATTTTCCACATGGCTATAAAGGTTTCCTAATTTTAAATTCCTGTCAAAATTACAAATCACTATCTGAAAACCTGAGGAGTGTTTTAATTCCCAGGAACAACAACAACATCTTTCTAAATCTCCCTAAGAGAATTTACATGAAGTTAGTTTCAATGGTCTTTTCAGTATCTGACATCTTGTGAATCCAGGGAGCTGCATCATATGCTTGCAGAGGAATATACTTTTTAGCTCTCAGCAATCTCTTTTCTTTAGTCTAGAGGAAAAAAATTAGTATGCATAAAGATGCAGAAAGTGAGCTTTTGACAAAATCATTTAATGTGGAATAGTGACAGAAAGAGCAGTGTTACCATCTTCAGACCTGTTTGATAGTATTTGAGTTCTCTCTTAAAGAACACAGTAATACAGCAAAAGTGAGAAGATTTTGTGGCTGTATCAATGCATAACATAGCTTAAATACTTATAATCCAGAAAAATTATTTAAAATTAATTCAGAATAGCTAGTTTTAACAAAAACAAGAATTATGAAAGATATTGTTTCCACAATATGAGCATTCAAATTATGGGCAAATTTATTCTTTCTGTCAAGAATGTTCTCCTCAGCCGAGCCATATGGTTTATGTAATTTTTGTTTTTAAAAAAAACACATCTGAAGTTGTTTTCCACTAAAATAGTGGAACAACAATCATGAAGCTTACACAAACAATTTAAAATCTGTCTTGTGCTTTTTTATGCAGTCAGCCTCTTATTTGAAAGTGATGAACATAACAATCTAACATGACTGGAAGGGGTTGGGGATCTGTCTGTAGTTGTTTGATTTTTCAAGTGTTTGGGGAGAAGAAAGAATCTGCACACTTTTTGTAAAGACAAAATTGCAACAGAGAAATTTCCATCATTAATTAATGTTCCAAAAGGGAACACTAAACAGCTTTTATGCCTCTTTGCCCAGGTCAAACACAGTGTTAACTGTAGTGAGGACCTATATTGAAAAAAAAAAAAAAAAAAAAACCAAAAAAAAAGTGCAATTAGTATTGCTACTGAAACAATATTGAAGAAAAAAATGTCTGAGTTTAGAGGCAGGAAAGGTGGGCAGAAAGAGTGATAACATAACTGAAATCTGTAACTGCAACTTTCACAAGATAAATTAAAATAAGACTTAAAACAAATGGAGACCATAAAAGGATTTAGAAGATTACATTCTAAAACACGAGCTGGACACCTTGCAAATAAAATTTAAGTAACATCTGGAAGTGTTCAGAATGAACTGAAATATGGTACCAAGAAATAAAATATTTGCTGGAATGGTAGCTCTTGGTATGAATAATTCAAGTAGATCTAGGTGCCCAAATACACAACATGCAGTCTGCAGGACTTGCAAGGACTGGTGAGGTGAAAACATTAGGTCACCAGCAACCCGGCTGTCACAAACTTTAAGGTCTTCAGGAAATGGTTGGGACCTATGTCCAAACTAGAGTTTACTCACAGAGATGTATTGTTGGAAGAATATCAAAAAGGGCAAGAAACATCATGCCTAGAAGGAAATGAAAGACTTCTAGTCCAAAGAGGTGTTCAGCTGTCTTTTAGGTAAGCAGAAGACACAGAACACCAGACTTGTTATACTAGTTAAAATTTACTGAGTCTCAGAGAAAGTCAGATTATTCCAGATAACATAATGTAAATGCCCACTAGCACTGCATCCAGAAATACTTCCAGAGAAAGTTCTAGTATCCATCTCTGTGGCCTGGCTCTCAGTGTGCCGCGTAATTTAAGCCACACAAGAGCATAAATTATCCTGCTCTGGCATCGTACCATATTGGCACTATGAAGCTAGCCATCAATTTAACCCAACAGCTTTAAGAACAGAAAAAGAAGAAGCCCCAACAGAAATTAAAATGGTTTTGTAGATGTGCTTTACAGGCACACAGAAATGCTAATGATGTCTTCTGAGATAAATTGGCAGCAGACTTGTTTTAAGCATTGAACTGGTGTTGGATTCTTAGATGTTAATTAGGAACATGAGATTAAGAGGATGTTGAATTCACTGCTGAATGTCATTATTGCCTCAAAGAACCAAAAGAAAAACCAGCTGCTGGTCAGGAAGATAGGAGATGGTTGCCATAAAGCTTAGAAATTCAGCTGTGAGTCTAATATATACAAGTGATCCTAATCTAGCTCATGACATTATGAATGATTAAAAAAGTGATAGCTTGCTTTCATCAGAGAAAGGAAAATAACAATACTGTAGCAATAAAGGCATGAAGTACAATTAAATACTGACATACAAAAAAAAAAAAAAAAAAGCTGTCTAGGAAAAGGAATGTTGTGGGCTAGCCAAGGCATGCAATTTCAAATACCTATTGAGAGTCTTTCTCAAATGACAGAAAGCAACAAAATAATTTTAAAGGTCTGAGGAAGCCCCCAATAGAGTTGACCCCCAAGAAGCCCCACTAGGAAAATGATAGCAAATATCAGGCTGTTGAGTGTGGAATAATTTCTGTGAAATTCATGTGAATTATTAAACTAGACATGCTAAAAGGCTAAAGAATAGGGAATCCAATACTCCATCACTTAATTTGGCAAAAATGGAGACAGTAACGGGGAAAGGTGTGTTTATCCAAAACTGAAAAGCTGGAAATTGAGCAAGAAGACTTGATAGCCAAGTTAGCACATGAGCTAGTAATTTACTTGGGTTTGATTGTTGCTAATCAGTGCCTAATAAATGCCAGAAACTGTATCTTAGAGAGTAAGCTTGTGGAAACCCCCTTCCTTATAGCAGAACAGGTTTGCACATGGTAAGAGGTTTTTAACTATATTCTCCTTCTAGAGGTCAAAACTCTAATAGTGTTTTACATTCACTCCTCAGGCAAGTAAATACGAAAAATCTTTAAAACCTCCTTCAGGGTGATCCTAGCTGTTGTTGTTAAAGAAATTACTTGTTGCTCCACTTCAAATTTTTCTGATAAGCAACAAACAGTACAATGGAAAATCCATCTCATATTGTGAAAGAACAGATGCAGTAGATACTGATAAGAAAAGGACAGAAGGATGAACTCACAGGGTTTCCTCTGAATTTCTCACAATTAGTATTGAAGGTACAAAGCTGAAATGGCCCAAGAGATTTCAGAGTCAGAAATGAGTTCTTAGAAGCGAAGGCACAAATTACACTGCACAGCATAAAACTAATAACAAAGCTGAACAATACCAGTAAGCACATATGTCACTAAGGAAGAAGATGGCATAACCAATCTTGCTTAACAACAAATCTGCATAAAAGTTTTTGTATTCATTAGCTATTCTTTTACATACTGAAGAAAATGTAACTTTGTTTTCCAGAGTGGAGATTGGATGCCAGTGGAAATTAAGCCAAAAGAAGGAGACAAAGTAACACTATTCCTGTAGTATTACTGACTTTGTGGCAATTTATGCATGGATGGAGTTCTGTATCTCCTGGCTACTTTATCTCTGTCTTAACCTGTTCCCTCTGTTGGTGTCTGGAAAATATACTGAACAGGAATTGAAGTACTTCCATGTAAGCTGAAGGCACCATCATGAAACTGAATCAAAGACAATGATTGCCTCATCGTTGACAGGTGACTCCTTTAATGTGCGCCCTTTCCAAGTCACTTGCTGTAAGGATCTCAGCTTAGAGTCGGAGAAAATGTGCAAGGGCCTCCTACATCTGGAACAGCCAATAACTTGTTAGGGCACTAGCAGTGCCACAGTTTGGTGGCCTGAGTTCCTGTTCAGCTCAGAAGCTTCAATAGTTTTCCAGATTCTTTTCCAATAAGAATGCACTGAAACTAAAAGAAGTCCCCATGACTTATTATTGTTATTACATTATCATTATTATATTGTTTTTTTCTGTAATTTGGAGCCTTAGTGAGCTACAAGCACAAAAAGAATGTCAGCAAATCTGGAAAACTGTGTCTGAACTATGGGCTGGGAAAACACATATTAAGTAGAACCACTCCAAGTAAGACCAAGTACCATTGTGTCCCTCACCACACTACCTGGTTTCCACTGGACGAAACACAAAGTATTTGTGTTATGAAGGAGAGGAGATGTGATCCAATAGACACCGCACACCCTCTCTGAACAATGAGGGAATTAAGTCAGTGGTGTTGTTGCCTTGAAGCTCAGACACTGTCACTAATTCCAGCTATCCACAGAGCATCCACCAGCCTCTGTCTTTCAACATTTGGTGATATAATCACAGAGGAGGGCATAACCTAGTTACTTTGGTGAAATGGTTCATAGAAGCAGAGACAAGCCTAAATATCACTTTTTCTCATGACTTACTTATAGGATATGTACCAGTAAAAGTCTAAACCAGTTCCTTTTTATTTGGTAGAAGTAAATGATGTCTTAGAAGACTATGGTATTCCTAAAGAGAAGCAAAATTAATTCAGACTACTTGAGCTAGACAAAATGAACATAATCTAATCCTGAACAGGCTCACATTGTTGTAAAAGATATTTTGAGGAAAATGTTTGACTAAGTGAAGGGATATATATGAAAAAAGGCCACATGGGAAAACTTTAAAAAGAAGGGCTTTTTTAATTAAATGGTCTAAGAAAAAGCACAGAAGAAAAAAAAAAATTGAGCAAATCTCAATAATTCACATGGTATGTATAAATTAAAACAGCCCATATGCAGAAAACGAATTAAGTTGCATATACAAATTTCCTCATAAGTAGAAGTGCTATAACCTTCCAATTTTGGTTCCCCAAAAATAAACCGATGTTTAATACTTTCTCTGACTCTAAAGCAAAATAGAGTAAAAGAGTTTTCAAGTTTTCTGCTAAATTAAAACTATGAATTCTAAAAAAAAAAAAAAAAAAATTAAAATTAAATTCAAATTTTGCAAATCTGTTAAAAAATATCTATTTGTTATTTTAATATTATTTTTACTTCACATATATTATGAAACAGATTACATCCTCTAGTCTTCTACAGTAGCAGAGGTCTGACCCAAACCGTTACTTTTTACCCCTATCATTTTTATTTTCAAGTAATATAAGAAGATTATTAAGAACACATCCATAAAATCCAAAATTATATTTTGGTTCAATGAGCTGATATTACACTTATTTCTGAAATGGTAAACTCTGTAACAGAACTTTTTCCCATAGAAATTTTTACTGAACTGAACTTACTTTTATTTTTAAACATGTTAAATGATCTCTTCATTTAGTGTTTTTTGAAAACTATTGGGAAAAAAA
This sequence comes from Athene cunicularia, assembly GCF_003259725.1. Classification (NCBI taxonomy): domain Eukaryota; kingdom Metazoa; phylum Chordata; class Aves; order Strigiformes; family Strigidae; genus Athene; species Athene cunicularia. The sequence continues at coordinate 134,112,980 of NW_020799095.1, forward strand.
TTTTCCTCTTCCAGGCTGATAACACAGTTCTGAAAATTTCATTGGGAATGTCCTTGAAATCCAAGCCAGTCCTCAGGGACTTAGAGAAAGGAGCTCCATCAGAAAGTGTGATCTGGCAGCAAATTAAAAAACTCAGAAGTTATTTAGATTGGAGTAAAATTTTTTCGAATTGGCAAAGGGAAAAGTCAGCTGAAGTCATGTCATCTCTAATTCGGTAGGTTATTTATTTTCTTTTAATCCTATTTGAAGTATCAACATTTCCAGTATATTAGCTTGATTGGCAGAGGTGTTGTATGACTTGGGATAAACCCCAGTAAAACCTTTCATTCCTATCTGAGGTGCTCCAAGTTCCAAAGGAGTTCCCCTCAGGTGAAAACATCCATGCATTAGGAACTTCATCACATGCTTATTAACCCCTAACATCACAGCAAGTCAAAACTTCAGACGCACAGACAGCAACATTCTTTAGTGCATGTGCCTGGGCTTGACCCCATTTTAATCTCAGTAATTGATCTGAAAGCAACCCTAGATCATGGGAAATAACTAATTTTGTAAAAAGAATATGACAAATATCATAAAAGGCTGCAGGACCACACCATATCACCATAGGCAGAACTATCTGCTTAAGATAATAGCAAGTATTATTTGAAATCTAACACTTCTATTAACTGTACAGGTATTCCACATTTTAGACCTTACCATTTTGTATTCCTTCCAGCTTTTCTGAAAATCCAGACTCCCATCTTCTCGGTGCTGTATAACCGTCCATCCTCCTCCAGCAATTTCCATATTGCAAAAGACCTATGCAGGAATAAAAATATCAAAACCACAATAAACCAAATTTGCATTGGAATCTTACCATCCTAAGGGGAAAAATATTTGTGAATAATGGAACTAAGGAAACCTCTTTTTCTATGGATTAATGCCCTAGGCCTTTGAATATATTCCAAATCACTTGATTACAACTGGAGCGTCTCATGTTTAGTGTAATTGTCCCAGTAATGTCTCCCCCTGAAACCACTCATCTCCTCTTAACAAGCAAGAGTATTTCTTTCAGCGGTAACATTTTCTATAGCTTTTAGCAGAGTGTCATCCTGTCTGAGAAAGAATCTTCAGGAATTCTTAAAGAAAATACCCATTCAAGATGTCCAAAATGTAGCACAGATGAGATTATTCTGCTTTGCCTCATATTGTAATGTTATCTACAGTATGCCAGCCAGTGTGCCAGAACAGAAACAGGTGATCTCAGTCTAAGCTGCCTTATAGATGACAAAGGACAGGTAGGAGCAGGCTCCAGAATGGAGTTCTGTGGGACAAGCTCAGAAGTTAAGACCTATACAGAACATGTAAGATCATACCCTGCCATCACTGCATGAATAAAGTTCTAACTTAAATACTGAGATACTGTATATTAAGATTCTGTATATTAATTCTGTAAAATTTGTCAACTTTGCTAAAGCTTGATGTTAGAATATTGTGTCAACTGAAATCTGTTAATAATCTTAAATAATTCATGTAATAATCAAAATGGATGTTTAATTTTCATTCATTTTTCACACTTCTTGCGTTATCCTTTCAAAAATATAGAAGACGAATTATGAAAAAATGCAAATACTGCTTATCCATTCACATTTCTTGGTATGTGGTAAGTGATAGCATTCATTTTTGTTCCTATTTTTGTATGACACTTGATATTAAAATCTAAGTTTCTCAGTGCTACTTATTCAAGCAAATTTTCCTGATTTTCATTCCCATGTAGTCATCCATGCCACATTGACTCTACAACTGTCCTAAATTTCATTTGTCTGTGCTCTTGAATAGTTATATCCTTCTTTTTAAGTAAGATATTATATGTAAAAGGATTGAAGAGGTGTTACCCATCAGTTTAGCTTTTGGCATTCTCATCAACAAGAGTTAATCCATTCTCACTGGTTGGTAATTTAAAGCTTTAAGTTGCTTTCCCAAATTAAAGGTTGCTACCCAATTCAGTTAAATAAAAATTTGTCCCACAGTTGACTAGAGAACCATATTATACTCTCAGGCAAAGCAATTCCAAATCTTTCCTACTCATAAGCATTGTCACAGTCATCCTGTGCAAGTGCTTTGGTTTTAATTTGCTCCAGGCATGCCGAGTGAAGTCCTCGTGTAGGTATAGGAAGGAAACAGAATACCGAACAGTGCAAACATGTGAACTTGATTTAGGGTAACCACAAGAAAACCCACAATTCGCTAGACAAACATTATCACCCTATTCCTCCTTCAGGGAAGACACTGAGTCAAAACATTTATCTACAGGATTTAATTTCTTTAGTCTGATTTATAGTGAGAATTTCTAAATGATGGATTTATTTTCCTTATAAGTCAGTTCAAACTCACATGAATCCATTGCCAATTTTTAAAGCATGAAATCCTCTATTGTATTAAGAATACTCATTTTAAAGACATGCGCAAATGATGGTGTATATAATAAAATACCTATAAAAAGACTTTGATGTTTTCTGAATAATATAGCAAATTAAAAGAGAAATCTGCACAATGAAAGAAAGATTTACCAGCAGCATGTTATTCACTAGCCTTCATTGTGTGGTCTGGCACTTTCCACGGTGGTAGACACAAACACCTGCTGTATTAACAGCAGTGCCAAGCTCATTATAGATGTTCACGGTGCACAGCTCTAGCCAACAAATGTCCCAGACTGGCTTCTGTCCCAGACAAGGTCAAGGCACTCAGCCATTAAACACCTTTTAACGTATTTTGATATTTAACCCTCTACCAGAAAAGAAAAGCATGAAGAAAAGTGACTTTGAATTTCTATACATCTCTAGATTCTGAGTTTATCATCAAGAAAATAACCTGATTTAAAGAGCATCCAAAGCATTGTACTCTTGCCCCTCCTTAAATGCATGCGTTAAAATACTCAAGCTCCTAAAAGGTGTATGTGGGATTATTTATACATATTTTAGCTTTACGGACTAAATTATTATAAATATCATAATAAACATTTAAAGACAAGCCCAATTTTAAAGTAAACAAAAGGGGAGGGATAACCACAAGTCTACCTTGTTGGCATGGAGCTACAAGCTCAAGACCTGCCATTTGAAATTCAGGGAATGTGCCTCTGCTATGCAGAAACCAAGCCTGAAGGTAAGCATGTCGGGATGACCATTTCCACAGTATAAGAGGCTATCATACATTTAATGGGTTGAAATTCTGGCAGATACACTCAGAGAGGTCATTGACAGCACTTTGGTAGGAAGCCTACAGGCAGAAAGTAGAGGGGAAGGAGTGAAGACTGCATTCATGGCAAAGGTGGCAATAGCTTTTGCAGAGCCATAAAGACCCAGATATATAGACCCCACTAGTAATTAATAACATTAATTTTTCAGTGCAGTGCACCCAGAAGTTGGTAGAAGTCATGCTTGTGAGGGAGTTAGAGGAGACAGTAAGAGAGTGAAATACATTGATCCAAGGGGAGATACAGGAGGTCTGTGTGCACTCAGACCAGTCCCCCTGGTCTACTTCAGCTCCTGAAAGTGATACGGTTTCTTCAGCTCCAAAATGGTGACAACCTCACTCCTGCTGCTCCTCTGCTTCTCAGCAGCCTCTGCTTCCCCTGTAGCTGACCTCACCTCTGCAGGGGATTAAGAGGACTCTTCTCACCTTTGATTCACTATGGCCTAGGGACAATCATTTATCAACACATCCAGACATTGCACACACACACACACACACACACACACACACACATCAAAGTAAGACAATTAATTAGCTTAATATTTAAGCCTATTTTTTTTTCTTTTCCCATCTTAAAAATATGGAATATTATTAATTAAGATCCTTTTAAACTAAAATGAGTCACTAATTTTTGATGCAGGGCTGGAAGACTAATGAACTAAACAAACCGTTGAAGCTAGGAACATGAAAGAAAAATTGCCATCTAAATTTGTAAGCATATAAAAATGAGGCACATAAATGGTATGGAGCTGTAAGCATGGAGGATAATTTTCTATGAATATATGAAGGTAAAAGCAGCAAAGAACTAGAACTGACAGTAACATTTGTAAATATGACAAAAGGATATTTTCTACTGAATTTCAGGATTCTAGTAAGTATCCCTTAGGAAAAATAAAATTAAATGAAGATATATTTTTGTGAGTTGAAGTATAAAATTACTATAAATAAGACAGTTGCCAGTGGCTGTATTACAGGAGATACAATATATTGGGCCTCTTAAGACATGTCAGAGTCTTGTTTTGTGGTATCCAGATAACTAAGCTGGCTTTAAACAAGCAGGTATGTCTCTATTGAGTACCTATCAGGATATTAACTTGGGTCCCAGAGCTATCTAACTGTGTCAGTGTGATGCTACCTCTGGGCTAATTAGTCCTGGCACAGTGCTGCATTGATGTGATGTGATAGTTCAGCTATCTCTGCACAGCACTAGCTTGCAGACTGTTAATACGACCTTAATGTCTAAAAAACATCTGTTAAAGCAATCACACTCCTCACTTGACTAACATGAACATGGCTGGGATCAGCTCTTGCTCTGTTATCACTAGAGCAAGACAGAAACAGGTGGTAGCAGAAACGCCCTCAACACACACATGTGTTTTCTTTCTAAAACAGGAAGCTTCCAGGAAAAAAATAATACAATGATGTCAGCTGAGTTGTGCTGCCTGTATGGATTGATAGCAGTGTCTGCAAACAGGGATACAGCACAAATACAGGGTGTCCATAGTGTCACTGTCCTTATATTACCCGTGAAGTGGGTTTAAGGTAAATATACCAGATACATTAGTGCCACGTTAATTTCAGAGAAATGTTGTTTTTCATTTCAACCTAGCTTCTGGGGATGGTTCATGAACTTTAATAAGGCTAAGAAAAGCCACTCCCTCTATGTACATGCTATTTGGACGTCGATGATGTATCTCTGTTTTGAGTGCTTCTGCAGAACTGCTTTTATTGTTCTCGTCCTGTTCAGTAATGTTTAAAGGGATTTCTTTATTTTATGTCATGCCAATTATTTTTCTATTCACATTCACCAGTTATATTGGTCTTTGCCCATAGCATTCCCTCACCTCAATTTTACTCATGGTTTAATGAACTCTTATCCCTCAATAAACCATAATATCTTGACATTTACAGGCTTCCAGATACCTCTAATAAAACCAAATTCAGTTTAGAAATAAGTTTTACATATCTTAATATCATCATAAAATGACTATAGAATATAACATCAGTAATGTTTGTTTCTGTGTTTTCCTGTTTTCAGGGTCACCATTTTAATGCAGTCAGAATAAATTCACTAGACAGATGTGGTTCCCTCCCTCTTGTTTGTCCCACAGTGTATTTTTTTCTCCCAGGTAATCAGCCCTTAGCTTTGTTTGGGGCTGCTCCCAATAGTGCCCTGTCAGAGGAAGAGCTATCATTCCTCCATGTGTAAGTTAGGCTTAGGTTATTCTCTCACGCTCCTAGCTTCAACTGTCTCAGGTACCTTAGCAACAAAAGTCTTCCAAAAAGAGTCTTCTTTACAGGCTAATGTTTCATTTTCATCAAAAAAACCCTCTTCTAATGATATTTTTGCAAGTACAGGATTATACATGCTTCATCACTTCAAACATTGCTAATATTCATTGCTAATATGTTGGTTCTTTACAGCAAAAAACATTCTTCCCTTTTCCCTACAAAAGTGGAATTTTTGTAAACCTTTATCTTTAAAAACTACTCATTCTGATATTTCTTTCCCTGTGCTACCAGATAATCGCTCTACCAGCTTCCTCATTATAGTACTTTACTAATTCTCTTCTAAACTTCATTGCAGATTTATTTGCACCCATAGTCTGATTCAACTGAACTTGCCAAGTAGGAGGATTTGAGTCAACTATTTAGTGTATGTTGGATCTTAGGAAGGACTCTGTCAGCGAGAAAGTAGAATGTCTGCAATAATACAGTTTGTCACTTTCTTCATTCTATTTATTTTTTTCCAAGACTAAACATAGCCCAGGTTATTCGTACCAGTACAACCCTTTGCAGAATGAGAACTTCAGTAAAGGCTCTGAATGCTCCTTTAAAGCCAGAGCAACATCATATCAAAAAACAAGAAAATAAAACAAGTATTTACCTTTTTAGGATCTGACACATTGTTAATATAAATAGTGTAGACCCCACTTTTGTTAAAACCAGATTGGTATACATCTGCACAGTCTCTGAAAGGCTTTTCTTCTTCCTTTTTTGCATTCTTTAGTAAAACTGCAAAACAATAAAAATGTGGTAAGTTACAACAATCTTAAGCATTTCTGTATCAAGAAAGTGCACTTTTGTACACTGTATTCCTTTTAAACATACACAGTAGTTAAGTACTATGGTTCTTACGCAGTTAGTGCATTTGGTAAATTCTAATAGAGAAGCAGTGTGAAACTTTCAGACAGATGGAAGAGTAGGCACCAGCAGACCTATGTCAGGACAGCATCCTGCCTACCAAGAGGTGAACACAGCACATTCCTTCTGAGGGCAAAAGTCTGTGCAGCTGCACGTGTCACCTCTGACTCAAGCTGTCTCTGGGAGGTTGCCAAGGAATTCCACAGAGATGGCAGATGGAGGTGGAAAATTTGGTCAGTGTTGTGATCAACAGGTGCTCACCTAAGACAGCAATGCAGAACCCTGGAAGGATAGAGTTTGTGCCCTTCCGCCATGAGGTGTTACCTTTTAAGTAGCCTAGGGGACTTGAGTCAAGGGAGCTCTTTGCCTTAAATTTTGTTTTGTTTTTTTTTGGCAGAGAATTATTTAATGATTTTCATATCTACATACATAAGAGTTGCTAAGCACAATCAGTGGGGAAAAAAAAAAAAGAAAATCAGTGCTACTGAAATCAGTTGTTTAGAGTCATGATGTTTTGAATTTATTTTTAGCTCAGAACAGGAAAACAATTAATGTTAAAACACCACTGCAGATCTTGATCCTGTATATTGAAGACAGGCCACATATATGAGTCTGGGCTGAGAAATCAGGAGGGCAAGATGTTTGAGGATTCCAGTCCTGAACAACCAGGAGATTCCCTGTAGAAGGAGTAACATCTGAGAGTGTTCCTTCACTTTCACAAACAAAAATAGCGTGACCCCACAAGGATATGACTTCATTCCAACAACACATACTTTAAGCACATCAGGATTCCCATGGAAATCCATCAGTCTACTCAGATTCTTAAACATGCCCTTAAGTGCTGTGCAGGATCCGGGACGGCACTTCATTAATCGCTACAATGAGGAAACAATATTTAAGTCCTGCAGATGCACTGATTTTCTGGTGACAGACACATTTTTTTTGGTTTTGACTTGAAAGTGTAAGTTATAGGTACAAAAGGGACTATGAATTATTCACTCTCAATGAAGTGGCCTGTGCTGCAAAACTGATGGTTAATGGTAATGGTGTGCACAAAAGCAATGGCCTTGGCACAGCATGTGGGACTATCCAGGCTATAAGATGGTATGCAGTAATGCCTAGTCTTTGTGGCTTGATATACTGCCACACATTTGAATACCTCAAAGCAGCATTTTAGGATGTCAAATTCTTTCCAGATGAATTGGAATTATTACCATTTCACCGATGGGGAAACTGAGGAAGATTTACCTCAGTGATTTTGTGAAAAGGTGAAAATAAAAAACCAGTGATAAATCCAATCTTGAACCATAAGACTATCCTGCTCTCTAGGTAAGCATTTTACACACATAATATTCTTTTTTTCACTTTTATGTGTTTTACTTTGTTCTTTTAAAATTTGATTTTAGCAAACAAAACCCCCTTACATCTCTATTTTCATGTATTTGCTGTATATTTATTATTTTTGTCCAATATCATCAATAAAAATAAAACCTGATTCATAAACTTGCATATGAACTTCAATCGGAAAATCAATGGTTTTGAAACTTGGCCATATTTGGAAAAGGTAGTGCTGGCAATGCAATATAGATGACACGCTTCCCGGTGAGATGGCAAGGAATGAGGTCCTCAGCAAGGTACACATCAACAGTGCACTCTCTCAAAGGTGCCACTTTTTTGATAAGACAGAACTGTCACCTTCACAATTTGTGTTAATTAAAGATTTAATGGTACTTTCCTGTAAGCAGATGGTGTTAGTATCAATGGCCAAACTCCAACCTGAATAATTACTTGGGGATGGAGCCAAAGCCTAGAGGAGTTAAAGCAGAGCTTCTCATTGATTCCAGGGGGCTTTAGATTAGATCCATTCTTCCTGGCCTGAATTTCTCTAATGCTGTTTTTTCAACTTCAGACATCAGCCTTTCTTGTCTGAAAAAATGTATTTAGCTGTGCAGAGGCAGAGTGATGCTTTCCTTGAGTTTTAAACATATATTTTAATATCTATATGTAAAGAGATTATTTTACCTCTATTTAACTGTTATACACACATTGAAAATCACTTGGAAAGAACTACTTAAAGAGTCAGTCAAGGAAATCTGAATTAGGTTCTTTTTTAACTGAAAGTTACACAAAAAATCATGAGTATATCCTAAAGTTCATATTATTTAACTTTTTAAACAAAGTAATATTTTAATTACAGAGTAATTAGAATTAGATTTGAAAATAGTTTTCTAAGCAGATTGATGTCTAGGAAGCATATTTAGAAATAAACTCTTTCCTCATGCTTAAAGATGAGAAAAAAACACAATAGAACTGCTGTTGATGTAAGAGATGAAGGTGGCAATGGCAGATAGATGCCATAGATATGCCCAGTTCCTTCTGTCCTTCCTCTCATTATCAGACAACTGAAATACCTGAGATTACATACATCAGATAGACTAAGCACCCAACACTCTTTTTTTGCAGCGGTGGGTTTTATTCAGTGAAGCACTGTAGCCAGAAGATGGCTTTCCTTGGGTGCTTATCACCCCTCTTTCAGGAGCTGGTGCTCCCACTGGAAGAAAAGCATAGCTCCTTGTGAAGGACCTGAACTATAACAGATTGCAGCACAGTATATTAAGCACAACCAGCACGAAGTTTAGTCTTTCCTAATACATCAGACTGTATTTTGCAACAGCCCAAAGTTATCATCAAATGGATACTCAGGAATGTTACTGGCAATGTTCTTTTAGGGTAATATATATTTTTTCTAAGATTTGCTGTTGGTTTTTTAACTTAATATTCCATACAATTTCCAAACCACTTCTACCTACTGTAGCTCCAGCCTGCTTTTTTCTATAACATTAAATAGACCCTGAATGCTTTATACATTAAGTGAAGCTCCTGAATCATGTATTTGTTCACATATAGTAGATGCATAAATAATTTAAAAAAAAAAAAAAAAAAAAAAAAAAAAAAAAAAAAGTGACAAGGCTCAAAGAAAGCAGTTCTAAACCAAAATACGTAGCCATTACATTTCTTTGTTCAGCTTCAAGATCTTAATTTACTTTACAGATTTCTAAAGTTAGTTTAGCTATTTTCAAATACAATGTTTATGCCAAAGTTTTATGTACCAGAAGAAAAAGATAAGTCTATGTCAAGCAAATAATATGATAATTCTTTAAACCTGAATGCTTAGCCAAAATTTGGACCCTGGAGGGGTATTTTGATTGCCTTTTCCAGATGAATAAACTGGGGATTAAGCAATTATGCCTATGTGGAAAATCTTGCCTTCTTGAACAAAAGAAGAATTAACAAGAGAAATAAATTCTTCTCTGATAGCACTTCCAAAAGCCTTTTGGTTCATTTTTTAGACCAATAACTTTCTCTTTGGGCTATGCTACATGTGTTTCCATACTTGATGAAACATTTCTTTCAGTTTTCAGTCTTTTGGCTGTTTCCTTTCCTTGGTGCCCCGGATGATGGTTTGAGTCCAGGTAATACACCAGGTACCATGCAGAGCCCTGTCAGATGGCTGCTCCCATGTAGAGGTAGCAGCTCTGGCAATGCAACTGCTCTGCAGCCCTGTGGAGAAACAGGAACCCGAATCAAAGAGGTTTCTGCTCACTCACAGGCTGTAAGCTATCAGGGCTGAGCAGCTGTTCTGCTGCTCCTACTAACAGGGTATTAACCTTCAGTAGAAAGCTGGGGTGGGAACCTGAGGTTGTAGCATCTTTAGTTTTCTTAGAAAGAGTTGCTGGCACTTGCAAGTAGAGCAGAGATACATAGGGCCTTTTCTCGAAAAAGTAGCCAGGGAAATCCCTTAACTGATTGTTAGTTGTGTGTGCCTCTGTGTAGGGTGAGACCATTTTTCTGCTATCAGTTATGAAAATAAGTCAGTGAATTTACTAGTTCCTAACAGCTATCACAAATGAAGGATGCCTGCTTTTCTGTCTGGGTTTAAAGAAACACAAACTGACTACTAAGAATAAATAGCGCTGAAATATTTAGTAATCTAGTTTTCCTCTAGAAATATGAAATTTAAACCATACAATATCTATCTTTTTTCCTAGATGCATGAAAATTATCTATTCTCTACTAGAAAAAAAAATTAAAAATATATACTTGCTTTTTACAATTAATATTTTTAATTGTTTTAGAGAAAGGGAAGTAGTTATTTCATTGCTTTTCAAGTCTCCATCATATATCTGGTGAATGAATAGTACCGTTTGTCTGTAAGCAATAAAGAACGTTAAACTGCAGTTCATTATGTTGATAGAATCAATAAAATCATATTTGTATTTACTAAATTATTTAAGATCCAAACTGCCATGTTTGTGAAATCATTTGAGACTGAGTTAATCACTAGAGTCTTACATCCTTTAGTGATACTGCCAGCAAATGAAAGGCAGCTGTTGGATATTTTGCATGATAGTGACCTATCTGGACAGATATGCAGAGATTTCTGTAGTGTCTTAGTGAATGATTACATTTTCATTGTTTCAATGCTTTATTTACATGAATTTAATTTTCTTGTAGGATTTAATAATCACTATACATACCAAAAGACATTTAGAATAAAATCCTTCATGCATTTGAAGCCAGAATGGAAAAGTCTCTCCCCATAACTTACTGTCAAATATAATTGACCTAAATTTTATCTGCTCTATCAAAAGCATCTGAGGTGAACATTTCTGTCCCCAGATGAGCAGCTTCTGAAAAGGAGAAGGTTGTAAATTGATGGTTTTTACCTACAGCTGTAGGATCCCAGGACAGGGTCATTCAAGGACTACCAAATGGCAGTTTCTGTCTAGATCCAGACTGCAAATACATTTTTCCTTGATCTTGTCATGGTTCCAGACGTACAGTGGGGAATCCTTACATTCTGTAGGAGACCCTGCATCTCTGACCTCTTTTCCAGACATTTGGGTGCAGCTGCTGTGCACAACCAGTTCCAGTTATGATGGCAAATAGTGCCCTGGCTCACGACGAATCAAATCAGGAACAGTTTGCTAATGTTATCAAAAGGATGTCAGTCAAATATCCCCAGTGAGAAGGCCTGGAACACGTCCCACACATGTATGTATGTTCCCAGACCTAGCAGCAGGAACCACAAACAGATCTGACAGAGAAACAGTGAAGATTATTTTTGTTTTGAGATGGAAAAATATGCAAAGAGTTACAGCCACTCAGTTTTTGCTGACTTACAGCCAGAGGTATAGTCTGTTTTTTAAGTGGTCTAGTCTTGCATATACCAACCTCCACTTGAGAGCAAACATTAAACTGAAACCCAATAGCTGGCTGTGACATCCAACTATTCCCTGCAACAAGATAACCTTGTGACAATGCAGCTGTGCTGCAAAAGTTAGACAAATCACAGGGAAAGGCATAAACCTGGAGGCTTACTTCAAGTCAGATATGCTTTCCAGATAAACACAGTGTTGCCTACAAACTAAAATGGTAGTCATAGAACAGCACATTTGTGTCCCTGAAAAAAAGGACTGTAAAGGGGCATTTTCTAGATTGTAGTTTGTTTAGGTACATAATACATACTATGAGTTTTTTCCTTTCCAAAAGGTATTTCTGGATTATTAATGTTACCACTGTCAACCAATATAGCCAATGTGAAAAAGAATTAGAAAATTACAATACATTGACATGTATAGAATTGAAAAAAATATTGCAGTTACTTATTACTGATAAAACATCGGGAACTTTTTGTGCAACCAGCTAGTTAAGTAAAAGTTTTAAATGTTAATTTATATGCACTTAGTAACCAATTCTAAATTATTATAAAGACAAACTACCAACACCTGATTCAAAACTTTCTCCAGCATCAACTTTATTTCCTTCTGTATTAACACTATGTTTTATTTTTGTCTCCACAAATTCTGAAGATCAAATTCTAAAAAAAAAAAAAAAAAAAAAAAAAAAAAGATGATAATAATATGAAAGCCGCTTCTGAGTGTTCTGAATGTCTTAGAGTCCAGCAGTCCTCTCAGATAAGTCATTGTTGTGCATGATTGTGTAATCACATCTGTTTATTAGGAAGGTGAGAGAAAGTTTAGGTCTGGAGCTTGGACATATATTTTCTTTCTAGCAAAGTATACATTCACCAAAATGCTTTTCAGAGTAATATTTCTTTGTGAGATTGCTCTGAATCTGACAAAAAGAGCTGGGGAAAGGCATATTGGGAAAAAAAGTTCATTTTTACATACTAGAATAAAATATTTCTGTTCTGGGAACTATTATTCAATAATCAAGTTTATATAGTATACATTTGCAGATTCTAGTTTATGAAACTTTATTGTCAAGGCTCCTATTAATCCCAAATGAAGTTAAGAGAGTGGTTATACCAGGCTACATTGCCACTCCAGCCTCTCCAGTGTCCCAACTCCAGCATCTGTCATGGATCTTCCTCACCAGACTTGATTTTTTAACCCTCACTGATCTTCTGTTTTCTTCTTTGCTTGCACCCTCATAATTACTTATTTTCGCCTTATTTTCTTTTTCTTTTAGGCCTTCCCCTGACCAGGAAAACCCTAAGGTTTTTCAAGGGATGGGCTAATACCTGGCCCAAAAGAGTCTTTAGTTAGAACAGATGTCCAAAGCAGATAACTGGAAAACAGAATAAGAACAGGCAAGCATATCCAGGAATTTATAGCATAGATTCTTCCTCTGTCAGATATAATATCTACATATCTAATAGTCTTCGAAAGAATTTTCTTCCATTAATTTCTCCAGTTATTTTTTTGAAGCCACATGAATTTTAATTATTCAGTGTCCCATACCAAGGAACTCCATAAAGGTACCACGTCAAAGACAATCTTCCATTGTTGGCTTTTAAACCCTTCACCCTTAGCTGAAAGTGTCAGTAATTCTCCATCCATGCTCTACAAGCCATCTATGATTTCTACTGCATTCTCCTACTACATTTTACACTCCCTGAAGTATCTCTGAAATACTTTATGGATGTTATTTCACATCTTTGATCGTCTGTCTGTAGCTTTTTCCATCTTTTTTTTTTTTTTTTTTTTTTACTCAGGGTCCAATACTTTATACAGTATTTGAGTACATCATGAATTGTACTGTGGTACTTTTTTTTCTGATTTTCTTTCAGGTTTTTTTTTTAATAATTTATAAAATACTATTTTAATTTTGACCATTGATAGGCAAGTAGCACTTACTGTGTCTTTCATTCAAGATTTCTTTGGGAGCTTACCTTGAACTTACACAGGTATTTTAGAAGGTTTGAGAAACCAGAACTCCAGAATTCCTTTCTCACCCCAGGCACACTCATCTGCTGAATGATTAGAATTGAAAATGCTGGCCTTCATTTAAATGTTTAGAGTTTATGACAGTATAAGTAACTATATATATACACACATATTTTTAATGTCTAAGAGATGACTTAGTAATAACCCAAAACCCAGTGCAATGGCAGGGTGTCACTTAGAGGACCAGTGCTGTTGCTGAAATTTCTGTTGATTGTAGACTGCCTCCATAGCCACAGAATGAGTCAGTTAATAGGAGATCTGGCAGAAAGTGTTTTGGTTTGGTGTAGGAGGACAACGGGGGAGACAGGCATGGGGGTTTTATTTGCTTTGTTGATTTCTTGGTTTGTTTCTTTGTTTGTTATACAGATTTATCATTCCACTGAGCTTCTCCAGTGATCTGATTCATCTTGTGACCCTCCAATTGCCAAACTAGATGGAGAAGTGGAAGGGTATTTTTTCCCAGGATCAATGACAAAAGCAAAAATAGCCCCTTTGCCATTAACCCCTAGCCCTTCATGGCTACACGCAAGGCTCTTACTGCATATAGGAGGCCAAAGTGGATGTGCAAACCTGTCTTAAATACAATCCAGTATAACTACGAGGCCATACTGAAATGCAGTTAGTAGGGCTACAATGATTCTACCAGCCTAGGAAGTAGTATACTCTCAGATTCCTTAGGAACATTAATGCTCATTACCTACAAGAATTTCAGATTCATATTTCTAAGGTGGGGAGGACAGAAAAAAAGGTGTAGCCAATTAGATGCCTCACATTAACATTTACAGAAATGTTTTAACAGCTAACAGATTACTTTTTCCTCCCACACACCCTCTAAAAGTATGAGGTAAAAAAAGCAAACCATTGCATTCAAGAGCACTTGAGCTATTAAATAAAACTCAAGCAATTAAATAAATAATTTAAAGCAGAATTTCCCTCCTGTAGTGCTGCAGGAATTGACTCAGTCTTGGAAAACGTTAACATAGTGAGCTTTCATCCTCTCCAGGGCATAATTATTTACTACCTAATAAATTATCAACAGTTATCAAGTTTGTTTCCCAATAAATCCAGCCTTAGTGACTGGTAACAACAATAATGCTTCAATTCACTGTGCATTTGAAAGACATCACTTAGGAATACCATAAAATGGTCCTCATTAGTGAGCTGAAATAGAATGCCTTATGGCCCATTTACAAAGAGATAAAGACACTTAATTATCCAGCTGCAATATAGTTCCCTAAGACTTTCTGCTTGAGACAGCAATTTTGTGAGTAATCAGCCATTCACTAGGATGAGAACTAAAGAAGTCTTTCAAGAACTGCTACAAGACAGATTAAGCCAGTGGCTTTGTTTAATATTTCCAGTGTCCATATTTCTTTAATTGATTTATATTTTTCCACACAGGCACCCTAATGTGCATTTAGTGTTTCCAACTGAAGAATGGTACGCATACAAAGAAATTTTTCACTAACAAGCTATTTGGGCGACACCAACAGCCTTGCTGGCTGGTTTATATGTGCTGATGTCCCTCGTCATATCTTTGGTGTGAATTTTCACAAAACAGAGTGAAGAGGGATTTGACACTGAGATATACTGTAGAAATGAGGGTGGATAATTGATTTCAATAGTAACAATCAGGAATTTAAATATAAAAATATGTACTTAATGTATTAATTTTTCAGTACTAATAAACAGTGACATCCTGTTGTGACCATCAAAAAGTTAATAGGGATAAAATATGGGAATACCCAATTCTGTTCTGAAGAATTTAAATATTTTCTCACTGACAAAAATTTCAAATGCTTCACAATCAAATTGACTTATTTCAGTACTGAATCTCTATTAAAACACATCCTGGCTTGATCCTACATTTTCTTGCATCTTAGTACACAGCATAACTTGGAAATTAATGGATAGTTGCCTGAGCAAGGTAAGAAAGTATTTTTATTTTTAAATCATTATGATTTGGCATTAATATTGTTACTTAGTTAGCTTTAGAAAATAAGAATATAAAATTAATCTGTCCCAATGTAGATATTGATCATATAAATAGCAGCACTAATATCATCACCCTTTAACAAATAATATGGAGAAAAAAGGTACTTGCATATACAATTCAGCTCATACTGAGACAACTCACTTGAGAAAAGTGACTTTGTTTACTCTAAAGAAGTCCAGACCAGGACTCCATATCTACAATGTAAATGTTAGGTGAGTCTGACCCCCAAAAACTCTTACTGGAGCTTTCTGAGCATCTCTGAAAAATGCGTATCCACACAGAAAGTCTCCAAAGTAAACAGGAAATCTATTGCACCTGAACAGAAAAAAACAAGAAACATAAAATAAAGCTGGTGCTGATGTGTGTGTGTAATTGAACATCTACACAACTGTACAAAGACAACATGGCCTCCAGCTCCGCACCTCAGTGGGTCCATCCGCTCAATTAGATTCAGTTACAGGAAGGGTAAGGGGACCCCTCTTCTATGACACTAAGTGCAAAATCAAGATTCAATATTTCCCCAGCTTTCAAAATGTAAAGAAAGGCAGATCAAAAAGTGGAATGCTTCTTTATAAC
This sequence comes from Athene cunicularia, assembly GCF_003259725.1. Classification (NCBI taxonomy): domain Eukaryota; kingdom Metazoa; phylum Chordata; class Aves; order Strigiformes; family Strigidae; genus Athene; species Athene cunicularia. The sequence continues at coordinate 134,129,183 of NW_020799095.1, forward strand.
AATGAGCTTTGTGAATTGCAGGTGAACATTTTATGATAGCATTCTGCTGATGTCTTCTTAAACCAAGGTTATTTCTGTTATTGCTTTAAGATGTCTTAAAAAAAAAAAAAAAAAGTTCTCATAAAATCTCTAAAGCAGGAGGAAGTAGAAAGAAACTGAGCAAATGGATGTTTTCCGTATTCTTCAACACACATACTGTCAACCTGAGCTGAAGCTATTTGCTTTCACATCTTTGGGGACTAAAGCAGGACTTCATGACAAAATAAGGTAAGTGTAGAACACCGGATGGCTTCAGTGCATTAAAAGAGGTTCTGCTTAAAGTTCTGCTGAGGTCACTCTAAATTTGTCAAGTGTGTGTTTCTTAATTAATTCATAATTAATATTAAGAAAAACAACCTTAATAAAATATTGAAATTCATAGAAGAAAAGAGTCACTTGTTATTACATTGTCGTATGTTATAACACACTAATAAAAATGCAATTTCAGATATAAGGAAAAAATCTTGCACTTCACTCTTTTCTTATAAAGTCACACTCCTGATGCAGCTCAGACCTACCATTGCAGCCAAAGTTGGTCAGAAACTTCTAGATTTTTGCTAGCTCATTTTGCTGATTCTGTGTTTCAGAAGAAAAATAAAGTGACTGATATGCCATGCTCTAGGTTTCTACCTCACTGGTTATGACTTATCACATTGAAAAAAACCTTAGCAATGTCAAGGATGAGGTCCAAAGAGGAAGCAAGTACTTAAGGAATGTAAAGATACTGTTAGAGAAATGGTACCAAACAAAACATGCTGTCACCTCAAAATATATCTCAGATGTGTACAAATAATATTCTTTCTGTGCACAGAAGAAAAGTGACCAAGAACCCTATCATACAGTCTTACTCTTCTACACTGCTGTCTAAAATCTATTTAAATATCCTCATTATTGAGTTCCAATATATGACTGAATCAACATTATACAGAAAATTTGTCTTGCTGAACACAGTCCAAACATTAAGATTTAAAATTGCCTTTCAGAATACCTGAATCTGTTATTTTATCCTGGGATTCACACTGGGACCTTTTTTTTTTTTTTTTTTTTTTTTTTTTTTTTAATACTAGCTTGTATTATATAAGGTGTCTTTGAAGTCTTTCGAAGTCTTTCTAATGAAGTAGACCAGCATCACTGCTGGGACAATTCTACTTATGTCAATGGTGTTTCCCCTGTGCATGTAACCTTCAGGTCATTTCTTTGATGTTTTTATTCTATTCTCATTCTTTTCACTTCAGCATAAATTTTAACATAATAACAACTGTAGTCTAAGAAGTGGAATAGACTATTTACTCTTTAATGTTTTAGATAAAATAATTGCTATGCCTTTTAAAAACATGAATTCCATTCAAATAAATGTTTGGATATATTTACTTTTCCTGCATAATTTTCTAAAATATGACAACTACCCATAAACCAGGAGATTTGTACCTTTTCAGAAATGCCAGACCCACTAACCACGTTATTTACTTCATGAACTCAGTAGGCACTTCTGGGAGGTAAATTCTTAGCATATATGTGTATTATTTTGAGAATTAAGCTTAGCTTATTGCAGCATTCAAAAGGAAGCTAATGCTTCATTCCTTTCCTGCTGGGAGGTCACAAAACCAGACATTTATGACAAAACTTTCTCTAATGCTCCATTAGTTCTCTGAAGTGTATTGGTTTAGATCAAACATTTTAACAAGGTATATTATTATGCAGTCTGATGGACAACATAAAAAACCAGGAAAATGAAAATAAGTTTATGGCTGAATATTCTTTCCCGTTTAATTTTTACATTCCCTTAACCTGTGGGTAGGAGTACTTGGATTTACACAAATTAAGGCTAACACAATAGACACTCCAGATCTATTTTCTTATACTGGAATAAAAAGACAATATATTTGAAAAGATATGTGACTTTTGACTGGGCATATTTTGTAATGTTTGGCTTGAAACATAATTTCCCACTGGATCAATACTATTTCTAAATTCCTTGGTTTGAACTTGGATGCACTTGATGATGATATTGCCTATTGTTTAACATAATTTGTACTGTATTCCTTGGGTTTTTTTTTTGTTTTGTTTTTTTTTTTCATGATATTTGTGTGACTCTACATAGCAGTATATATCCTTTTCATAAGTAATTTTTCTGATGTGCAAGCTTAGAAAGTCTGTCACTAAACTATTTTCTGTTACAGATTTATTGTTTGATAGTAACAGTGATATGCCATAAGCTTTATCCATCCTCAGACAATACTCAAATTAGTATGAGAATGAACAGATTAAAGAAAACCATAATCACAAAATCTTTCATGACTCTTGCAAAGAATAATGTGATCTCTGTCCAATTCATCTACTACAGATGAAGGACTTCTGGAGTCTTGGAGATAGTCATGAAATATCTCTATAGTGATTAATTAAGCTTTCGCTTCAATGTTTGTACTTCCCCAACTTTTATTGGGGAAAAATAAAGTTTTAGGCACTTATCTAGATTCGAATTTGGCGATTACTTAATCTTTTAAAAGTTACTTCAAATTTTCACCATTTGGAAGGCTAGTGTCTGAAAATGCTGCTGTTTTAGAAATTCTATTGTAGAAATTTATTGGCAGCCGCTGACGAGATTGGTGCCCTTGACTAAAAAATGCATCGACTTTGTGACAAATCTATTTAGCCATAGACACAGGCCAAAATGGAGACATGAGAGTCCCCGTGGTATCCTGCATATATGTCAATCTCTGTAGGTTTTGTGACCTATTAGAGTGTCTATTTTAAGGATTACATGCAACTGAAATCCTAGAATCACTCTCTCTGGGACAGAGGTGGGTGGTATTTTGGAAACCAAACTCACAAACAATTCCAAGTTTTACAGGTGGCCCCCATACCAAAACTGGTCTATACCAAAACTGACAGGGAAAGTGGGATCTGGATTTTGCATTTACATCCATCTATATTTTAAAAATGTATCCTTGGTGTGGGTTTTACTTTTTTCTCTCTTCCTCATTTGCCTTTATATCCTTCAGAAATTCTCCTAAAGTTTGTCTAGCCACTGTGGAAGTGTGAAAGCAGATTTCTTAGGGTTGTCATCCAGTACCAGGGAGTAGTTAGCTATGCTTCTCAGAGTACAAAACTGAAAAAAAAGCAGTTTCTGTTCAGCCCTGTATCTCTACACTGTTCAGCTATATTATTCACAGGCTCCTATGAGACAAACTTCTGAAAGTTTCCCAACTTTTTTAAATTAATCTAAAAATAAATCTGATATGATTACATCATTACTGGAGGAAATTTATCTCATGTTTTGTAATCAAAAAGTAATGGTTATTACCATCTTGGTTTCAAATGAAGTTGTTTAGCTGTATTATTATTATTTTATTATTAAAAATACTTTTAAAAATACTAATTTCAGTTTCACAAATTGGAAAATCCTGAATACTATGATTCATGCAAGAAGAAAATTTTCCTGTCTGACTTATCTTGAGGGAGATTTTTAGGTTTCTTAATATGGATAATAGTTTTTTAAATATATATGAATACATGTAATATAAAATGCATAGATTTAGATTTTTTAATTTATGGTTGAAACCCCAACAAATGTACTTAAAGCCATTCTCAAAATATGATAGTATTTTCAAAGATGAATGTCCCTAGTTTAAAGCCTGATGTTTTGAAGGGGACCCATCCTTTGCTATGTCTTCAGCTTTCTAATAATTCAAAAATCTTTATCAATCTACCTTCACTTAATCAAGCGCTATCTTTTATCAGTGGAAAATATCACTTAGTGTTACTGGCTCTTCCTTTTCTCCCTACCATTAGTTATTTTATATACTTCCATAACAGCATCCCACATACCTTCTTTCCCATCTAATAGTTCTCTATGTTACAGCTCTCTCTCTCTCATATGGAAATCGTTCCCGGTCTCTAATTATTTCCATTGTCCTATTCTCTTCTGGAACATTTCCATTTCTGCTATGTCCCTTATGAAATTAGATGACAGATTTACCAGAATATGACAGGAGTGTCATAGATTTATATATCACATTTTGTTATTCTCTATCAATAAACACCAGTTCTCACAGGATATTTTATGTTTTGAACATTAACGCACGCATAAAGATTTGTGTAAGACTATCTAAACTTCATATTTTTGTGTGAATTTAGAGTAGCTCCTGTGGGTAATGGAGTCCAAAATCAAGGGTTTGAGTTAGGGTATTAAAATTTTATTTAGGCATTTAACTGTGCTGAGCGTCTTTTGTTTCCATAGTACCTCAGAAATAAAAAAAAAAAACTGTTGAAAATTCAGGTTTTCAGGCACCTGAATTTGTACCCAAGAGCCCAATTTGAAACATCCACTTCTGTAATCCTCTTTCAAAGTTTTTATAAGAAGCAGCTGAGAAAACTGAGTTTAGGAAAAATGTTGGTTTGGGGTTTTTTTATTTGAATAAAATTCAAAATTGTTAGAAAAAACTTTCTAACCTTACAAAGAACTTGCAATATATATCTGTATGAGAATAATATATCTTTCATTTTGATATTATTTTTAAAGTACTCCTGAGCTCTATTAGAACACTCTGAACACAGCTTTGCCAGGTTTCTTTGCCAAAAGTCCATAAAACATAATAAAAGATTTGTATTGCATCACATTGTTTCTCTCCTGATATGAGAACAGCCTACTATGAATGATGTTATTTAATTCAAAATGCTCGAGAAATATATAACAGAATAAGCAGAAGGGAATATTTAGAATGAACATGAGAGGGGGAAAAAAATAATAATAAAAAAAAAGTAGTCTATCAACATGGGCCTAAGCATGCAACACTTCCAAAGGAAGAGATGTAATCCTCGTCATTGGAACAGTTTAGATTTAAGCCACACAAGTTGCATGGGAATATAGAGTAGAGAGCAAACCCACACTGCCTTGAGCTGAATAGTTTGAATGGTCTAATATGTCTTCTGCCTCTTAAACAAGAGTATTGAGGTATGATGCAGGTGACAAGGTTTTGATTGTGGGGTTGGGGATTGTTTTTTCAGGTTTCTGTTCATTGGTTTGTGTTTGGGTTTTTTGGTTGTTTTTTGTTTGTTTGTTTGTTTTTGTTTTTTGTTTTTTTTTTCTTTTTTGGATTTTAGATAATTTATTGCACTTAGCACTCTAGAAATACAATGAGCAAATATGCTGGGCTCTTTGGACTTCTGGTACTTAACCTCACATAGACCTCTTTCATCCATGCTTCCACTGAATCACTAGCACAACTTGTGCATCTACAGTTCCTCTCTAAGTTTACCCTGTACCTTTTCTCAGAGGGTTTTGATGGTTTCTTCCCAGATGGATATTATTTTATTTTCTCAACTTTCTATTCCCCAGTATTTTTAACCCCCTGCATGCTATTCCAGGCACAATTGTTAATTCTTTTTTTAGCGTGCTATTCTTAGCATATGTCTTTTTATTTATATTCTCCCTTACATTCAACCTTTCCTCTATTCTGTATGATTCTGCCTTGTTCTTTGTAGTTACAAATTTGTTCTTTCCTGTGTCCCATTTTCATTCTTTACAGTGATTTCCATTCAACCATCTCCCTGAGCAGTTCTGATGAAAGGAATTTCTTTCCAGAGACATTCTGCAGTGTTGTTAACATTTGAGAATCGAAATCCTACCTGAATTTCTTTCTCAGTCTCTGTAAGAAATCTGTTTAGTAAGAAAGGCAGATAAGAGAATTGTCTTAGAATCTCTGTCAACCCCTTCTTTCAAAGGATGTTATTTCTATCTTCTGTGTTTGTAGTGTGCATAATGCACCCAGAAACAAACAAAATCCAGCAAGGCAGAAGATAGAAAAAATGATCCCTTATTATAAATAAAATCTCATTCAAGGGAATAGATTCATCTTTTGGATGTCTACAACACCATAAGTACATACAACCCAGTTCAACAACATTATAACCCATATATATGTATAATATTATGGGTTACTTTCCTTCATCTAGTACCCTGTTCTCTCCATTGATTGTAAAGGACATCTAGGGTAAATTAGATATAGGCATCTACAAAGTTAACATCCATGTTTGGTTGGAGTACTCACAAAGGAAGGAGACAGACCTCAAAGGAACAATCAGTATTGCTGATGTGAAGTCAGGGGAATTGTGGCCTACAACAGCTATGGTCAAGGTACAACATCTCAGTGACATTAAATTCAAAAAATCAAATATGATTGGTAGCACAAAGGTCAGCTCAGCACTGTCTGAACCTTATTTGAAGTGTGGGTTCTCATCAGCTTTTTTGTCCTCAGTTATAATGTATTTTTCTTTCTTGGAATTAGATCGTTAAGTTCTGCCTTTTCAAAAATTGAGGACTGACTTCAGAAGAAATTTCCTAGTACTTCTAATATTTGAAAATGCTATATTCTTACCTCCTTCCTTGGAACAGAGGGTGATTAGAGTGTGAACCGTATCCATCAATTCAAGCTGCTGTTTCTGCAGTACACTGTTATTGCTTGTTGCCTTGTTTAACTGCTTCTCTAGTTCTTGGATTATGTAGCTTTGTCTTGTGACCAAGCTCTGTAGGTTCTCTTTTTCCTCCTTCAAAGTGTCCAGTTCCTCTTTATGCCTTTCTTCCATTTCTAAAATTCTGTGCTCAAGTAAACTAAAATGAAATTTAAAAAATAGTAGATATGATTTCATGCCAACTTATGAATAAAGAAAACATAACTATTTTATTATTCACCATAGAATTCAGTACATAAATAATTTATTTTAAAAATATCATATCTACTAATTCAGCCCACTGATTTTGTCTGTCAAACAGCCAAACATAACTGATCTCAAAGTTGTGATATTTGCATGCTGTAGTGCTTAAAATCCACAGGAGCACATATCTAGCTGTTATACCCATCCAAGTGCACGAGCACAGGGCCAGTAACACATTTCTATGTAGACGTTCAGGCAGAAAAGCCTAAGGTAGGCAAAGGAAGGAGAAGAGCAGGGCATTGAAGGGGACATCATTGGTAGTATGGACGTGTCCATATAAGAGACAAAAATCAGCGGTAAACTAAGGAAGAGTTTGTGAAGATCCTTGCCACTGAATGGAAGATAAGCATTAGGAGCTATGAGGTACTATCAAGGGATATGGAACCCATATTAAAAGTATTATTTGATGTGGTCAGTGAAGCTGGGAAAGAACTTGTGTGCCAGATGAGTGGTATATGCTTTTACATTAAGAATAGTACTGTTTCCCCAAAAGATAAATCAGAAATTTTTATTTTAAGATAGGATTCTCTTGTTTTCCTTGAGTCCAGATATATTCCTCCCTCCCCTTTTCTGGTTCCACAAAAGGCTCCTCAGACAGAAAACTGTTGTGCATCATACTACATGACCTGCTTACATCAATTTTTATAAATAATTTTACACATGTATGGAAAGACTTTATTATGATTAATATTATTTTTCTATTATCCAAGTTAAGTGTACAATTTACAAAGATCAAAGCATATCAGGTTATATCTAGAAGAGGAGTTGTAGATATAAAGGACAGCTAATATCTGTCAACAGTGAACAAGAAGTTTTTTGGGCCATGGCTTTGATGTTGTAGTGAGTGTTTAGCAGAAATAATGTATTAATATTAGATAAAGAAATTAATTCAAGCCCTGTGTTACTTTTTGTGCAGTAATTCTACTGTATATGCCAAAAGAGGTGTTGCTCATGCCCACAAACCAACTGGTGGTGGTTACAAACTTGCCAACAAACTGCTTCCTGTTCAGTCTTAGGTTTTATTTATTTGCACTCTCTCCACACCTTTGTTTTTACTTCTGGATAATAGATCAGTGGCAAAATGCCTGCATAATTTCAGGTCATTTAACCTAACTGAAGAATGTAATAAAATCCATATGGAGTTGTTTCTACTAGATATCACAGAGACTTAATAGGAGCTGTTACAAATCATAACAATGCAAAGATTAAATTCAGGCCCTGGATTTGCTGTACAAGCTAGAGTAATATAAAACCTTTTTTTTTTTTTTTTTTAACTAAAAGAAACCAAACATCAAATCTCTTTTTCTGAAGTGTTATAAATGTGGAACTTACAAAAATACTGAAGAAAATACACTTTGTGATATCAACATATCTAGTTCTGTGAAAACCCGAAGGATCTGGGTAAAGGGGGAGAAAAAGAGAAGACGGGAAGGGAAAACACTTTTTCATGAGGTCCCAAACTCAAAGGAGAACATATCTCATTCTAAAAGGCTCATTAATTAGTAACGAAAGCATAACAAGATTCAGTGGACTGGAATCAGATGACAGAAAGTTTCAATCTGAAATGAAATACAGATTTTGAAGCCAAAGATGATAAATTATTTTAACACCTTATCAGATCTCTAGCTGATTTTTTTCATCACTTGAACTCTAACATTAAACATGATGCCTTTATAGTCTAGACTCATGAATTTTTTTTGAGAATATTTACGTGGAAGTCTGAGCTTTGTTATGGAGAAGGTCAGACTAGTTAATTTAGAAAGGCAGAAGTGGTTGAAAATGTTCTGATGGAACTGGTTTTAGTCATAAAATACTGTTAAAAAAAAAGTTCTATTTGAATTTTATCAGTTCTGTCCACTTTTTTACAGAAATTATTAAAATGCTCCTTCTGACACTAGATTTTAACTTCTTTGCTAGACCACAAGCTATATCAATGCACTTGGGAACAAGGTGGGCTCTGGGCAGTCTGTGATAAAATGGATGTTAAGTGTGGCCACATCCCAGTCTGACATCTTACAGTCCATCAAAAATATTGTTCATTATCAAGGTAAGAGATGTCATTCTGGAAGTCAGAACATTTCTTTATAGTTAAAAGGTAAGTGAACACAAAAAAAGTTCCCTTTATCTTTGTCCATATCCTAGTCCAGTACAGGGCATTTCCCTAATTCCACATCCTCTTTGGATGTCCACATCTAAAAGATTTTCCTATCTGAATGATTTCATGTAAAAGAACCTTTGACAGCCAAAATTTGTGCATGACATTATTTGTTTCCCACCATAGCCTTCTTAAGACCATAGTAGAGGATCCCATGGTGTTGACAGTCTTATTTGTAGCAACACTGGCAGTGTCAAGCAAGAAGGAAGAGGCTGAAAATGTTTAGAGCTTCCCAGTTTGGCATCTATGGAGACAGACAGCAAGCATATGTTTTACAGCTTTAGTAATAATACATCCTAATATTTATGAGTAGTGTCAAGCACATGTGGTAGAAAGATGGGAGTGTCATAGCGCTTGATTCCTTTGCAGTTTTCTATGTAGATTGAAAGTTCTGTTATAAACTGCAAAACTAAGCCATTTTAAGGAATGCAAATGCATTTATGCAATCATCTTTCTATATCCATAAATCTACAATAGATGAGAATAAGTCCTGAGGATAGAACCGCTCCCTGTATTCCTGGGAGAAATTCAAGACATCGCATTTTAAACCTTTGGTCAAAGTTCCAAATGAACAAAAGCAAAAAATTCACATAGATTGGGGATTTCCACTGGCCTGTTCCAAAAGGAAGAAATCCTTCAACAGCATGAGAAAAGCTGCTCTCATGGTCTTTGACTCCAGTGTGGCCAGAAATATCACTTGTATTGTTACATTCATATTTATTATAGCTTTTTTTTTTTTTTTTTTTTTTTTTTTTTTTTTTTTTTTTTAAGTGCTGGACACCTCATAAAAAAATCTTGAAACAGGTTGAAACCAATTACAAAGATTTTAGATTTATTTTTTTTTTTAACAGTTACAAGACTGCTCTGTTCTCTCTTTTTTTCCTTGTGACATCAGACAATTTATAATAGACAAATACCATGAATAAATAACTTTGCTGAGTGCTTGGTAAAGATACTTTCTCAATGTTTTAAAGAGGCATTGTAAAGACAGAATTAAAATGAAAATATTTCTACTGGTTTTCATTAATGACTATTGCTGACATAAAATATTAAAGAAAACAAAAAGAAGGTTGTCTCTATAGCAATTAATCCAATAATCTGAAAAGGTTAATTGAAATTGTTATATAACAACATTCTTTTATAACACTTTCTGGTGACATGTTATGGACATTATGTAATAAGGGGCTCTTTTTTACAGTGAGTTTACTGTATGTTTTGTATACATTTGAACTTCCTATACATTTCCTATATGTTTGGAATTCCTGTATGTTTGAAAACATTCCTGACCTAGACAACTGAAGCAGTCATGGGAACTGCAATACTCACAATAAAAATAAATCACCATTCACTAGAAGCATCATATATATATGCATGTATATAAACACACACACACACATACATATATATATATATATATATATGTATTTCTATAATTGTAGTCTTCAATTTTGGGGAAAAAAATCAGACATTTAGTCAACAGAATGAAATTGTGAAGAAACTGTTGTGAAATGTTGATGTTAACATGGATAAATACAAATATTATCCATTGGACAATAACTCTTTGCAGTAATTATCTAGAAGGCAGTTCAACTAAAAACAAACACACCACCCCACCCCCAACTCAGAGAAACTCAATTTTGTTAAAGGTTAGCTGTGTCTCAATGTCTAATCTACTTATCTTGCTGAGGCTAGGAATCTAATTTCAACTAAACAAATGATGTGTTAACTTTGACAGGATATAAGCCAGTGGGATGCCTCAGTGCAACTGTGCTGTTTCCAGCTGATTCAGAAAAAGCTCTCTGATAATGCTGGAGAGGGTAGAAGGTCCATACAGAAGTCAAAGAAATACTTCCAGTGAAAGCTGTTGTCATTCTGAAAGGTGATGAAGTAGAACATATAGAAAATACTCTGGAAGCTCTCTGGGGAGGAAGGAAATTCTGGTTTAGACAATCTGCCTTATAAGGTAGGTAGTTTATTCACTAATCTATTCCAGACCACAGTGGTTTAAGAGATTTTTTAATCTTTATTTTCAGAGGCCTCAGTTTAGACATGTGAAAACAGGCTACAGACAAGATCTTAGAGACGGACATCTTTTGCATTATAATATTTTTTTAAATCTGGATTTATTAAAAATACAGATAAAAACATTTATTTGTTAAGCTATTCAATAAATAAAGATAAGTAACATCAGACTAGAAAAAATTTTTTGGCCATATACATGTGGTTTTCTTGTGTTATGTATGTATGGGAAGACAAACAGGTAGAGAATTTAAATGCTTACTTTTGAACGCAAGAACAGTATTTTCTCATCAAAACAGCTTATTTGTACTTGCTTTTACATGAATGAAATTTTCCCTATATTGTTAGGTGCTGACCATTCATACTTACTTTGGTGGTATCACATTGTCCGACAAGTTTAAGGAAATATAAAAATATGTGTCCCCATATTTCTCAAGGCCAGTAAAGCAACTGGTCACTTAGCACTAGTAAGCCTGTATTTTTATACCAGTGATAAGAAAATTCCACTGGAATGACAAAAGTGTAGTGAAAAATCTAGGTTGATCTTTTTAGTATATGCAAAACCCGTAAATAAAACTTTTCAGACATACTGTCTTTCCCCATGTTTCGTACAATCAGATGGGAATTCAAGAATCATTCGAGTCCTTATATGTCATAGAATACAACAGTTGTACTGAATGAGTTAATCATCTAGTTTAATTGTCTGCAAATTCAAGTTGGATTTAAATATAAATTTCACTTCCACTATTTATTGCTCAAGATCCAGAATTCCATTACATTTTTCATTTGTTTCATTTGAGTAAATAAAAAGTTGTTTTCACATTTGCATATTAAAATACATGGCGCACAATAAGTTAAATGTAGTTGGTACACTCTGGAAAAAAATGGAGGCTCATAAAGTCATTTAAGCAGGGAAATCTCTCAAGAATAAATCTAAATAGTTTATAGAAAGCTCTTGTGGGAGAAAAAATGGTAATGGAAGAAACCACCATTTACATTATAGTGGGTGGGAGCCCACAAAACTAAATTATTTACGGCATGAAAGCACTCAATAGAAACATGATTCTGGGGCAAATGTGACTCTGCTCATGCCATAGAATATTTTTCACTTCAGTGGGATAAAAAGAAAAAAATTGGCCACTCTTCCCAGCAAAGGCAGGAAGTAAAGAGAAAGGCCAAGAATAGATATATTTCTAGTCTAAAGAACATGCATTGGTCCCCTGTTGATAGGCAGTGTTCATTTTATTTAAGGATAATATACAAGTTACTGTACTACATCAATGATCACTTATTATTACTATAAAATTTTGCATTACTTTAATCCAAAATCCAGTTCTTTGAAAGTGATTAAAATCATTATTTTTATTTTATATAGAGGGAATTTTATCACAGAGGGAGAAATGATCCACCCACAATACACCATCTGTTTTGATTACTTTTGCAATCATAATAATTCCTACACCCGTTCCCACTGTGGTGTACACCTACTGCAGAAGAAACCCCTTTCCAAAAAAATTTACAGTCAATGTAAGCAACTTTGATAAAAAAAGTCTTGTCTCTTTTCTTGATGTGAAAGTGATATGCACAAGGATGAGGACATTTTAACTGCAAATAACTACTGAACATAGCCTGGTAGGTAATCTATAAGTACTGTTTAAAGTTAAGCAAGATAAAATCATTGGCATGTCCAGAAATCTAGTATCTGCTGAGATCACTAAGATTGTCCCATAGTGAACTTGACACACACTTAATTGATTTCATTTGACCATTTTGTCATGTCACAGGTCATTTCATCATAATGTCAGCCAAGTCAAAGGTCAGTTTAAGTAAAATTTACTTGTTTACTGACATGAAGGCTTTACACCCTGACACATTGCTAAGATAAATAAATAAATTCAGATTTTCAGGTACACAAGACTCAGTCTCTTGAGCAGCCAATAAAATTTTGTTTCTAAGCAGATTGCAGCATATAAAAATACAAGTATTTATATACTTATCTAATGCTTGAATTAATCCCAAATTGAAATAGGTTTTTTTAATATTTAGAATGAACTACCTCCTGCATATGCCTGCACTCTCCTTAGACTACAGGGAGAGCCTATGTACACAGCTTAGATGAATATTTAATTTTGACCTGGTTGAAGTCAAAGTTAATCTGACACTAATTTATTCATATTTCAAATTAGTCAAGGGAAATCTGTGGAGTTCAAGAGTTTCCAATGTAATCCAACTTCTCCAGAATAACATCAGATGGAATTACTGGTTATAAACAGTTGTTAGATGAAATATATTAAATTGGTTTCCTCACCAGTAGGAATAATGGTATATTATTTGACCAGCTTTGCAACTAGATACACTTAGAAAACACATTTCTTTGTAACAATATTTTCTATTTTTCAGCATTATCTGGTTCTTTGCCCTCTTAACCCAGTAGCTCAATGCCCACTGTTGTTAGTCTTTCTTATGTATAACCACCACAGTTGCCGATTCCTGACCAGCAGGACCAGACTCATGCTGCCTTTTTTGCTAAACAGTCTTCTAAAGACTGTAGAGGAAGGTTCAGTAACTACCCCACTTTTAAAGTTGTTTGCCTTATTTCAGTGTCAAATGCAGATACAGGAAATAGAAATCTTAGTCCTAGTCAGATTTACCTCACAGTTGTTCTTTCTAGAAGGGAGCTGAGAGTGAAGCTGAGGAATGAAAGCACTGTCTGTCCTCTCTGCTTAAACCTTGGTGTTACAGAGGCAGGAATATGAGCTTAGTTCTCTAGAAGGGCAGCCAAGAAGTAAAATGGCTTTACCCACTGTACTGAGTGCAGGTGCCCAGGTGCTGGCAGTGGGGGCTGCAGGGGCAGCCTCTGTGAGGAGGGGCCAGGGCTGCTTCCAGCCAGCTCCAATGGACACACTGTTGACCCTGTCAGCCAAGACGGTTGCACTTTGGGGAAAACATCCCATAAAAACACCCCGTGACAGTGTGAGGAGTGAAGAAAATAAAGTGAGAGAAACAATGCTGAAGACACTCGGGTCAGAAAAGGAGTGAAGGAGGCACTGGAGCAGAGATTCCCCTGAAACCCATGGGAAACGACCATGGTGGAGGAGGTATTTCCCATGGAGGACCCCATGGTGGGAGTGTCCAGGAGGAAGATCCCATCTATGGAAAGCCCACAATGGAGCAATCTTATCCTTAAGGACTGCAGCCCATGGGAAAGATCCATGCTGGAGAAGGGAAAGAGCATGAGGAAGAAGGAGAAGCAAAGTGTTGTGAACTGACCACAATCCCTGCACTGCTTGGTGGGGGGAGGAGGTAGAAGAATCAGGAGTGAAGCTGATCCTAGGAAGAAGGGGTGGTAGAGGGGAAAGGTCTTTTTTGTTTTGTTTTTATTTCTCACCATCCTACACTGTTATTAATTGACAATAAATAAGGCTGTTTTGTGTATGACAGTAACCGTTACGTGATCTCTCCATCTTTATCTCGACTGCAAGCTTTTTCATCATATTTTCTTCCTCTGTCCTGCTAATGAGGTGGAGTGAGAGAGCAAATGAGTGGGTATCTGGCAGCTGGACAAGGCCACCCCACCACAAATTCTCTGAGATACTGGATTGCTAAATCCAATGACTTCAGGTACCGAATCCCTGTGTACCACAAAAAGGGATAACACTAGAACATCTCGTTCACTCTCACTTCACTGCTTAAAACGTTATGTGCTGCTAAATAGTTTTTTCTTCAATTTCAACATAAAATACAAATGTTTACCCTTTACTTATTCTTTAAATGGGGCATGGCTCCAAGTATGCTGTATATTATTGAGTCCAAAGACAAAGAGATCCTTCTACATGCTAAATCTTTGCATCCATTAAAACTAGAAATATTAACTACTGAAGCTTTTCTGTTTCTTATGCACTTTAAGGTAGTTGATAATATCATAATTTATATTTTTCTCCTGGAAAGTTCTCATAGAAGTTACTCCTATGCTTTTCAGTAGCAGAAATGGATCATATGACTAAGTTGTCATGAAGCAAACTGCAATATAAACTCACAGTGAACATGGAGAGTGACAAAAATCAACTTACATTTATCATACAGAAGCTAACACAGTGTAAGTTCACATCCTAGTTCTTTTAGCCATTTCATAAAGATCACAGATATTTTCCACTTAACATATTTACTTCTTCCATTTCATCAGTTCTTTAGAACAAAGCATGCACAGACCACTTTGTGATAAAGGGAAAAAGAGTATAATAGACAAACTACTCATTCTTACCTGTTTTTCTCATGAATTTTTAGGATTTCATGTGTCTGCTGTAGCAACTGTTTTTCTAGCTTGTATGTTGACAGTGAATTTTCCAGTAGCTGAATTTCAAGTCTGGATGTTTGATTTAGCACCTTAAGGATAAATCAAAACAATTAATGTTTATATTGGTCTGGTTATGTTTGTTATAGCAACATAATGCAACCATTTCATTTGAAGATTTGTCAAAAATTGTTTCTAAATCCCTTTTTTAACCTCAGCTGCTCAGCTGGTGCAAATGAACTCAATCAAGCTACACTGATATGTACCAGCTGATATTCTAGCACCCTGTTTACTGTAGAATTATACTAGGCCTGCAGAAAAGGGAAAGGTGACTGCCAAATGAACTTCATTTCAGTGGAAAGAACAAGAGGCATGCCACAAACCTGCATTCCTACAAAGCTTAAACCAGAAGACTGCAAGAATACTTGGACTGACACCAAAGTGTTGCATCCACTGTTTTGTAAATAGATCTCCTACTGTAGCTTTCCATTGAGTCTCTATTTTGCACCATTGGCAGAAGTCTGATGTCTGCTTATGTTATCACTACTTGCAGTTTTACACAGATCAAGATGAAGGCTGTGATCCTAAGCATTGTTTTATGCAATTGTCTTTCACTGTAGTGGTGGTCTGTATCAATAGCACAAGTTTTACTAAGTACATCAGATTGAAAGAAGACTTTTCACTAGATGAAAGAGAATAGATTCTAACAAAAAAAATTTCAGAAGTTGAAATAACAATGCTTTCAAGAATTAAAGCAATAATATTAAATAATGTTAATTAATTTTGTTGGGATAACATCATGCATTACACAGTGTCTGAAGGAGTGCGTGTAGATAATTTTTATAGATACATGTGCACACAACAACTGAGATCCAGTCACTTCTGGAACTGAAAATGATGCCTCTTTAATGGAACCTATCAGACCTTTTTTGGAAGGACATTTATCAGTATCAACAAAGGATTATATGGTAACATTTTCTCATGCATGCATAAGAATTTGTTACAGAACGTAAAGCAAAGAGAATGGCTCTCAAACTCAATCCAGTGCCTTATTTTTGTTTGAAACTGTTGATGTTTACAGAGCAACTTGAGTTGTCCTTTTTTTTAAGGGTACAGAGGTTGAAAAATTTGGAAATCCATATGCAGCTGTTATGTTGTTTGAGATGGACACATTTGGAAGTGTCAGAAAGCATCACCAGAGTTTCAGAAGGACCTGGCAGAAATTGAAGGTGTGTTACAAAGGTGGGCAAGTGGTAAGAAGGCAGGAAAGCACCAACACATTACCAAAAAGGATACATCTGTGGAGCAGACTATGAAACATCAATAGAGCTTCAGGTAGAGAAGAAAGCCTAAAGGGAATCAGTGGGATTTTGGATGGATCCGATTTTGGGATGGGTCAGTGAGATTTTAAGGAGGTGGAGTCTATATGTTCAGTCCTTGGGACTCCTCCTTAGCCTGTTATGAGTATTTCTTATCACAGGCATGAGATCCTGGCATGCCTTTCTCCTCCTTGTACCCTACAGACCTTCACCTCTCTGCCATGCATCTGGCTACCTCCATGACTACCAAGAGAAGTCTCTTTTCACTTTCTTGAGCCACCTGCACCACTCTTTTCTGATTGATGGTAGAGCCAGGGGCTACCAGGACTTTTTCATACTGCTGAAAGAGGGGAGGTAGGAAATACCAACACTGAGCTGAAAGTCAGAACAAATACTGCAACTGATATCTTGAACATCCTTAAATTCTTCAGCAATAGGTATAGAAGGAGGAAGTAATCTGTTCCTTCATGCAATTGTCAGTGATACCTCTACCGTGAAGTGGTTCCTCAAAGGAAAAGTAAGACAGAGACAAGGCACATTTTGTCCCTTACCTGCTTAAAGGAGGAAACTGTGAATGACTACTCAACACTTACATCTAGGTAGGTCTTTCGGAATATAAGAGTTCCTACACCTCCTTTTTCTTTATTAAACATATACTACAGCCAATAGGTCTTCACCTCTTATGTTTCCATTTAGCTATTCACTTGATACTGAATTAAAGATTTTCCCCATCATTTTCATAATATACTATGCTTTAGAAACTGTAGATATTTGAGATCACATTTGTAAATGAACGCTGATCTATTAACCAAAACGTAGAAAAAAGATGCAGGGAACACATGTAAATGTATCTGCCTTTTATAATTACTGTTGTTTCTCAGTGTACTGTAATGCGATTATGTAAAAAATTGGTAATGATATTGTAAATGTAAGGACATCAGAACACAAAATACAATCTTTCAAGATGTACATATGGTATTAGAACAAACCAAATAGATGCAATACTTTAAGTCTCCTGTTCTAAATGAACAGCAAGTACAGTCCAGCTGGTAATATACCACATGCTATGAAGACCAAGAGGAAGTCAACAAAAATAAGGAAAACAAATATGCATCTTAAATTGATAAAATAATTCAAAAGGTAAAAAGCAGTACATGTGTTTGCAGTAAGCCCAGTATGAAATTGTACTCTGTGTTGTGACAGTGATGTGCTTGTCACTTCAATCACAGTAGTAATTTTAGTGTTAGGAATCATATGGAGATGGCTCTTTAAATTCATGTGATGTTATATAATTTTACAGCAATATCAAATACACAGTGTTTTATAAAGAAGCTGATGGTTGTCCTTCTCTTCACAGTGTAAAAGCTGCAGACATACACTACTTTTCAAATAGCTGGAAACATCTTGCAGAAAAAAACCCCAAAATTTCTACTAATATTGAAAGAATCAAACAACAATGGAGATCAAAGGTTCTGTTTTAGCCTGAAACTTGTTATTTAGCTTGACACTTGTGTTATTCACAGTTGGTAGCAGAGCTTTTTATTTGAAATCAAATGCTGATTTAGTGTCCTGGACAATCCTGCCTGCCTTGCACACAGAGAGCTAAATATACTAACCAAATAGAAATCAAAAGAAAGACACACAACAAGGGTCAGTCATCACTGTTGTTGGTACCAAGAAACAGAGTGTGTATGTTTCTTGGAGCCCTGTGTTGAAATGTTTTGTGTGGTGATGCATTGGAAAAGAAAGAGAATGGGAAAAGTTCTCTGCAATTAACAGCTTTTAGAAAACCACTCTGGGAACATACCTGAGTTTCAACATCCGTGAGTTTTCTCGTCTGCTCTGCTGTCTGGGTGAGGAGGCTGGTCCCTATCTCGAGCATGGTGGCGGTGTGGTTTTGCACCGCATTCTGCTGCAGCTGCACCATCTCCGATTTCATGTTTTCCACAATGTAGTTCTCAAGCTGTAAAAGAGAAAAGGTTGTACTGTGGTATTTTTACCTGTTTAGGCATTCTGGTGACATAAGGGTGCATAGCTGGCATTCTTGTCCAAAGGAGAAATGTCAACGTTTTCAAGGGGACCCCAAGTCTCAGCTGACCCTGTGACTGTTGGGGTAGGGGCCTGACTATCTGGGTAGCCCCTTCCAGTCACAGAGTCCCGGTGTTTTACCAGGCATCATATCCTGCTGGCATGAGCTGGAGCAGGCCCTGCCTGCCTCCGCCTGTGCTGAGGTTGCAGAGCATGTTGTGAGCATTTGTGGTAGAGATGTCATAGCAGCTCCAAAATAAACTCCTAAAAGAACAAAGCACACCACAGGGAAATGCCAGGTCCTAGTTGTACATCATAGTTTACATGTGAGTCCTTCCTGGAAGAGGTCCTACCATATCCTACCTCCCCTGGATTGTTCCTATCTCACAGTCATTCAGCAGTGTGATTTTTTTTAATTGGGTTAAATCCTCACAAAGTTTTACAAGCTCAGTAATGAATGCAGCTTAGTTTAGCTGTGACCAAAAAATTGTAAAGGCATGGAGACACTGCCATGGAAATAAAAAAGGAAGACCAAAACACATAGAAAGCTGTTTTGCCTCTTTGCTTCTGTTGTCTTGGTACTGTTTAGCTTGCATTTGCAGTATGTTGAACAGAATCTGAATTAGGGCCTTCTAAATAAACTGGGCACCCCAGAGAGAGGGGAACTGTTTGTTTTAGTTTGTTTAAATTAAAATAGGCAGGGTCATTCCCTTGTAGCTACCTAGGTCCTCACCCTGCCACAGCAGACCAGAAGCCCAGGACTAGTCTACAATATGATGAGATTGTTTCTTTCTCATACAAGCAATGTTCTGGTATCTTGCTTGATGTGCTCCATAAAGTATTAACATAGAGGAAGGTGGCCCAGAACGTTGTTTTCAATACCCTCCACTGAAATCAGCTGGAATCCATCTCATTTACACACAGTGAAGATTTTGTTCTCAGTTTCATTTTGTGGCTGATCGTGTTTTTTATTGTTAGCTGATTCCAGACTTAAGTAACAACTGTAATAATTTTAATCACATTGGACCTGCTCTGCAGCAGTAAGCGTGATTTATTATGAAAGGTAAGCTGCACAGCTAAATAGTAAGAACCAGATGGAGTTTATTTAAAGACTGAAGAAAGGAGAAAGAGTCAGATATACAGTGTGATTAATGAGAAGGTCTATTATCATCCTATCTATAAGAATACCTGTGCTTAGGGGTGACTACTGTTAGATGTTCTGATGAGCCACATGAGCTGAGCTGACAAAAGCTTTATTACAGATTTGATCATTTATGTGCGACTCCTACTGGTTTTATAAACATTTTTGCAAAGAAAGAACACTGCGACAATGTAAAATATTTTCTGCATAAGACATTTGTTGATGTTTTGTTTGTTTGCTTATTTACTCCAGTTTGGAGAAGCACTTAATACCAATGATGGTCAAAACCAAAGTAGATGCCCTACAGTTTCAGACAACAAAAACATTTGCGTGAATTGCTAGGTAACTGCTATGAGCTGGAAACCTGCAGAGTGTTTTAAGTGGTGGGGAAAAATTCTTGTTGAATAATCTGATAAGTATTAAAATGAGATTTAACAGCTAAGAAAAATCATATTGCAAAACAATGCCTGCAATAGATGTCAGTATTTTCCACTACCAATGTAAGTTTACTGCTCTGTTTAGTTTATTTCTGTGAGATGTTAAAGATATTAAGTTAGTTTAATGAAGATTTTACAGATCCATTACATTTTGACACAATGTTTTTCTGTTCAGAAGTATTTTTCTTGTTTATTTCTTTCATATCAGATGACATATTTTTAGCTACCCTTGGATTCTTGTTGGTTTCTAACCAGTATTTTTTTTTTTTTTTTTTTTTTCCCAAACTGTCCTTTGGTTGCAAATAATGTCTCTAAAGGAGCCCCACAAACTGGATGGTTGTCCTTCTCCATATTTTGGTCCAGGTACTGGAACACCTGAAAGAGTCAGAGCTCTCACATCCTTATGAAACAGGGCTCTCAAATCACAGTATTGGCCATGATGGGGTACCAACACATACATTTCCTCCCATCCAACATCTTTTGTTTCCAGACAGGACCATAGCATGTTTGTGGTATGGCTGTACAGTGCCTGATTTCTTAGACCACATCTTTCTGAAACTGCCTTGCTGTACATGGGCCACGTGGTGCATGTGTGTAAAGGATACCTGGAAAAACCCCTACAAAAATATGATGGCTACACTTATTACACATCAGAAATCAGAAATTAGGTATTTTCACACATAAATGTAAAGAAACACAGAGATATAAATATAAAAAGGCAAAAAAAAAATTTGCCTGTTATTTTACTCACATTACTCAGCTTCATCTGTGTGGAGCCTGAGCAGGTTTTGACTAGCAAGAACACAGGCATAGATTGAGGCATACTGGATAACATGTACTTTTAATTATTGTAGTTTAACACACTCCCCGTGGTATTCAGTCTTAGGCAATTGCCCTTGGTTACTCACCCCTAAAACAGTCTCTGGTTGAATCAGGGACTGACTCATTGTAACAACAGAGCTGATTTTCCTGTTTCAAAATTGCTCATTAAATTTTAAATAATATTTTGTAAATATTTGGTGTTCAGTACACTGCAACAATAGTTTCTGTGAGCACATCTCAGGAGTATCAGGAGCTATTCACTCAAGCAAAGGAGAGTAAAACAAGCTCTGAAATAATGTATTTTGTTACATTAATTCCTCTTCATTCTTTCACCCATTTCTTTTAATTTGTTCAAGTAGATTTATTGGTTGCAATACTGTACCTGCTAAAATGGGAATTTTGCCATTGACTTCAATAGGCCAAGATTTCACCTATTATTTTTATTGCAGGAAACTAACATTTACCAGGGTCATTACGGCTAAGCACTGAGTTTTATCTGAAGCCTTCCCTTCTTTGTAAGCATTGTATTAAGTGTACTGAACCTTAGACTGAGCTTTCTTTGTGGTTAGTTAAGAGGAATAGCATACATTTAACAGGTGATAAAAGGATCCTTGCAGGGTGGCCTCCCAGAAAATGTGACATGCAGAAACCTATTTACAGAAGTACATTGAAGAAAATTTAGGGGTTTAAGAAATTTTTTTAGAACCCCTTCGTCCTATAATTAAGTTACATTCAATCTGTCCAGAGACTCCATTAAACAGTATATACTGTATGATGAAATAATCTTTTCAGTGAATCTACTTTTTATATTTGCATTTTCAAATCTTTATATTACTGTCTCTTATTTCAGTTATTTTTTGTTGCAAAAGTGAAACATAATTATTTTCTGCATTCTTTTCCCCCCATCCCACCCCTCCCACTGTATGGTTTCTGTAGGGCATTGATGTCCTTGTTATTAATTTGGCTGCATCTGCTTTTGGTAAGACTCATTACATTGCACAGGAGTTTTCAGTAATGCAGAATTACTGGTGGGATGCATAATAACGTTATAACATTCTCAGAAATAAAACTGTCAGAAGGTTCAGTGTTATTGTTTAATAGACATTCCAGAGGATAATGCATTAAAAGTATCTAGCTTTTTCTGGACAATGTTTATTGAGTAATCTTCATAGTAACCACCCAAACACTAATAGAACTATTAAAATGGAAACTGTAACTTAGGGCCTAAGTAATTGATAATGGTTTGTGGCAGATGGCTTATAAATAAAATAAGAGCTTGCTTTTTTACTTTGATCAAGTAATGTTGGTCTCACATAATTATATGTTAAGGACTGCTACGATATCCAGATGACATTAGGTTTTCATACAGTGCCTTAGAACAAGAATGTAAGTTAAAGTACTGATAGACTGCTCTCCTTCTCTTACCATAGATTGCACACTATTTGGAACAACAGAAAGAATGGAACAGTAATATTTTGTGAAAACTTTTTTGTCTCATCTTGCTTTACATACATGAAGATATACTAATAATACTATACCACAACACCCAATGAAAATTCAGTTATTTTTCTTTGTTTTTCTATCTGAGGGAGGGTCATACCTCCCCACACTGACAAACTGTCTTGGGGAGTCAGATATAAAAGTGACATTTGATGTAATTTGTATTTTATAAATACAAAGTCTTAGTGGGAATAAGTTAAAAGAAGTTGAAATATATAGAATACCATAGAATTTCTCTGATTTTGCGGAAGCAGAGAGGGGTGAGGAAGGAGTTTATCATGAAAGAAAGAGATTATATTTGTGTATTGAAAAGGCCAGCATTACATTTATTTAAAAAAAAAAACAACAACAAAAAAAAAAAAAAAAAAAAAAAAAAAAACTTCTTCTACTAACTATTTGTCAATAAGAAAAAATTGATAAAAAGACAAATTTATAGTGATGCAATCTTCTTGTATTACAAATCCAGGGAGTAGAGACTAACCAAAATATATCCTTCCACTATTTCTGATCATATGTGATCCTTGGGAATCAGGGAAAATGAACATAGATGGCACATAAAGGCAATGAATAATGCTCAAATGTTAACATGCTAATCTGCACCTGATTTGGAACAACCTTAACTGGGCTTTAAGCATGTCAAGGAACACACACATCAGCCCCAAAAAAATTGTAGATATACCATCACATACACAATAAAGATGCCTATTTTTCAAACTCTACCCTCAATTAAACTTAATAAGATTGCAGTAATGATTATACCAAAGGAGACAAGAAGTGATCTGTTTGAGGAAGAAACTTCTTCAGATCATGGGTAGCTGATTGCCTACATTAAGATGATACAGGCCGTATACTCATAATGTTGGTGAATTTATTAAATAAGACTTGCTGAGCTAAAGTGAGAACTTTAAGTGACTGGTACACAAACTGGACTCACAGAAAGGCCTGTTGGGATATGGAGTATATAAAGCCTTCAAAAGAAATCACCAGTTATGAAATACACATAAATATTTGTGGGTTTCAATTCTAAAAGGAACCAGAAAAGTAATCCAACAACTCTGTATCTAGCCAAACAAACATTTTTGAGGAAATCTGATTATAGAAACTCCATTTAATCTTTTTTTTTTTTTTTTTTAAATGCAATATACCCAGACTTCTTAAGGCAGCAAAGTAAAAGCCTGTTAGTTCTTCAGTTGCACAGTAATGATAGTAATTATTTGCATAATACTTATGCAATTCATTATTCAGTACTTCTTTTTGCAGTTTCATAGATTTCTGTAGCATTGCAATTCATAATTTTAATTTCTTACTTAGATATTTTTATATCTTAACCCTAAATCACAATACTGTGGTTTTCCTAATTCTGTTCCTGAGAGAGAAACAGACAACAACTTCCAGAGCATGTATATCCTCCTAACTACCTCATGCTGAAATGAATATCTGCCTTTCTGAACTGAAATATTCGGTTATTTTTTCCAGACCAAATGTTCCAAACACACCAAAGATACTTTTCCTTAAATCTTTGAGTCCTTGAATGCCTGAATCTTTGGCATTTCATATGTTTACTATCTGGCTATAAAGATAATTAATAGCATAATTAAATTGCCATCAGGAAAAACTGGTAGTTGACTATGTGTGTTTAATTTATAGCCTGCATAAGACACATAAATATATATTGTGACCATAGCATCATATGTATGGAGGCTCACAGATAAAACTAACCACTACTCATTTCTTTAGTATGTGACCAGTGAAACCACAGCTGCATCATCAGCACACAGTGACCAAACACTGTCAGATTCAACTACAGTTGACTGATAATGAGATTTCTAATTCAGGTGATTTCCAATATACTAATGACACTTATCATCATGCTGTTCAAGCTTGGTTTTATAGCAACCTTCAACTAAAAGTTTGTATCAGTAGAGAAGAAACTTTTGCTAGTTAAAAAAGAGAAGAAAAAAAAAGTTTTAATTCTCAGATGATAAACAAATAGATGACCAGACATCTTTGTCAGAAGAAATCAGGGATAACAGATGTAAGAGATTATTCCAAAACACAGGAAATAATCTTTCTGCTTCATTCAGCATCAGTATAGTGTCTGCAGGCATTTTGTCTCCAGTTCTCAATGTTGCAATTGAGAGTGTATGGAAGACAAAGAGGGGTCATAAATCTAGAAAACTGAAAGACTTAGGAAAGTTTAACTTAATAAGAAGGTTACCAAGAAAATAACTGACTAGAAACACATAAAAATGCAAAGAGAAATAGAATAATTTGTTTTACACATCCATGAAGCTGCAGTAAGTGAAGTTTAACTTTTACATATTAGGGGAAAAGTTTTCGAACAGTACAGGTAATAAAATATGGATAGGGATTCTGTGGGAAAACTGTGAAAGCTCCATCACTGGGGGGGTCTTAAAAGGATACTTTAGGTAAAGATCAGGCAGATTATACAGTATTTTATAGTTCTTTCTAGTTTTATTTTTTCATTCTTCTCAGGTTTTTTATTACTTTATTTCAGACCTAAGCTCATGGACTCAATATTTGGAATAAAACGCTATAGTAAAATCTCCATTGGACTGAGAAGAGGTTTGGAAAACTCATCTTCTAATGAAACTTTTAGAAGGAAGTCAATAAAAAATAGGACTCTCATGAATTAAAACCACAACATTTATAAAAACCCAACAACCCACACATAGTGATAGAAATAAGAGGAACTGTTGTGCATAGACTAAATCAACAAAATGAGAAAAGTTACTGAGGATGTTTCTGAATGTATGAATATACCTCAGTAGGGATGCAGACTGCAGAACCATCTGAGAAACTATTGTGTGAACCAGCTCTGCAATTATACAATGGCAGCACTTTATTGTACTCAAGTAACTTGTATTAGGCTGCTTTAGAAACTACAGTCTCTGAAAATCAGTCAATTTGTGGATATTCAAGCTTGTGTCAGTGGTGGCTTGACATCTCTGTACCATGTTATGCAATAAAGTACATAAAATGTAATTGGCAATAATAGATAATGATGGTGGAAGAATACACTATATGGCCTCCCACTGGAATCTTGGAAAACTGGAAAAGTATTTCTATTAAGCACTGTACTTTAATATGAGTAGAAATAGTATTTGCTACACCAGTCAAGACAAGATATGGGGAACACAGAGTTCTTTGTTTCAACGTATCAAAAGACTTCCCCAGTTAGGTTTACCCCATAGCATAACATTCAATATATGGGTAATTTATAGGAGCAAGAAGGCTGAGTTTCAGTTCCTCATGAAGTATGTGGCATATCAAAGATATTGTATTGTCTTAGGCCAATATTGATTGTGCTGGCCTGATAATTCAATGAGTTTTCTACTAAGGCATCTTCAAAAGATTTTTCCAATTTGTTTTCAGTTTTATATCACTCTAAAAACTTCCCTGTTTTTAGACTAAAACCCAAAAATCTATATAAATGAAATTTGTCATTTCAAATGATAGCTATTACAAAAGCATACAAAACAATTTAAGAGCCAATTTCAATTACTTCTTTGTATGAAAATTACATCTCAGTTTTTTAAACTTAAGGCTTAATAATATCAATAAGCAACACAATTGAGAATCATATCTAATGTGATTAAATGGTCCCATAAGGAAGCTACTTATAACAAGGAAATCATAACAATATGTTCTCATTTTCTACTGATTAGTAATATTTCTGGTTCAAAGAATTATCCATTTTGTTAACCTTTACAAATTTTATTACAGCATCAACTGTATTTTTCTTTCTTGATCTAACTTTCTAAACCACTTAATTCTATAAACTACATTCATTTGATTATACAGTTGACTGCAAATATGAACCATCCCCAATATACACTGTAGGGGAAGGCATAATTGTAGAAAAGGCAACACGTGCAATCTTATCCTAAACAAATTAACATCTGCAGAGACTTTTAAAAAAAATATTTTTTTATTAAAGTGTGGAACTAATTACTTTGGCAAAGATACTTTTGCTGAGGACTGCTTTTCAGAACGACTAGTTTTGGAACAACCTCTGTGTAGAAGAATATTTAGACACATTATGGCTCACTCCTAGAGGATGGACATATGACATCAAAATTAGTTCCACTGAAATATCTCCTCACTACATTACATAGGGTTCTTGACAAATGTAATCTTAAACTGCATAAATAGTTCTAGTTGCTATATTGCACTGTGAGCTTATATCTAAACTTTCAGTGAACCTGAGAAGCTTAAGACTCAACTACATTACATTATACTCTTTGCACAAGTTTCTTCTTTCTGTAATGTTTTATGTAAGTATCACAGAAAGGGGAATCTCTTTACTGACTACCATGAGCTCTACCTTCAGCTCTTAGGTTCTCTACCTTAGGTCCTCCCTGATGAAGAAATCACAAATCCTTTTTTATTACCATTTGCCTGTCTTTCCTGTGCAGGTGGCAATTTCCTTGGAGATTACCCTTCTTGCCTTTCATCAGCACCTGATAGAAAGTATTAAAGTCAGCTGAAGACTCAGGACATTACACTGTGATGGTGACTGCAAATAGTCTTAATTTTAGATCTTTTTTTGAAAGCATAAATGGGAAGTTTAGATGCACTGAAAACAGTGAAAGTACTGCAATTTCAGTACCTATGGGGCTACAGGAATGAAAGGGCATCCCATGGGCCATGGAACAGCTCCCCCAGTATTTCAGGCAACTACTTATTTTTACCTTCAACCCAGAGAGATCCACAAAACATCCACTCCCTACATCCCACCAGTCTTAAAACACTCAACAGAAATCATGATCTGTGCACCATGTATTCGTATCCTCTGTGTGTGTACTTCTGTCATAAATAACCTAGTTGTGAGGAAAACTGAAAGTGATCTCATATATTTTGCTAGGTGACAGGGAATAATGCAAGTTTCCTAAAGTTTCAGTGTTACTAGAAATGTAAATCTTATTGTGTTCCCTGTCTGTGATGCCTGCGTTTCACAGACACCTGGTAAGGACTGAATCATGGTAAGGTTTTGCCTTGTCCAAAATGCGATGAAGTGCAGGGGTCAGTGATCCTTGTGGTCATGATTAGTGTTTATGCAGCTAACTTTACCTCAAAGCAGAGAAAAATGGAAGCAGAACATATCTGCAGTGACAGTGTGGTTTGTGGTCTGCTTGAGGCCAGAGCGTGCTGCTACCAACTTCTGACAGTGGAGTCTTTGACAAGCTAGAGCACCCGAGCAGCCAAGGCGTTTGTAAGCAGATGAGATCTCTTACCTCAGTATGTCTCATTTAGTGAAAAATGGTTAAAAGAATCCTACCTATCCACACTACACAGAATCATAGTATTTTAATCAAAAGCCCAGTTCTTTTCTCCTCCTTTGGCTAATAATGGCAATTATTATTTTTTATTAATATTAATTTCTTTTGTGTCTTATGTTCAGCATCTGGCTTCAACACCGTAATTCTGGTTTATATTGAAGACTGATGTTCTTGTCCATTTGTACCTAATATAGAAAAGAGCAAAGACTCTACATGCTGTAAAATCCATTCCCCCATAGAACCCAGGGAGGTAGAGGCCTGAAATCTGCCGAATTACTTCAGCCTATCAGCAGTTAATATATAGACAAGGGTTTATATATTCTCACACACAGTATTTATGTGCATAGATTTACATCAGTGTATACATAATAAGTCCCTTAAATTTTGGGTTATAAACGTAGGTAGACAGCAGTGTTCATTTGCGTCCTATAAAGTTTGACTATATTTATGGTTCTTAACTTTTATTACAATAATCTGGACATAAGCGGTTTAATGCTAGATGTTCTGGATACATGACAATGTTTGCCTTGGTGTTACTATAGACATTAAAAACTTATATTGATACATCTCTGCTGGAAACACTTTATAATTTTAATACACAAATAAATGAAATTTCCATAAATATCTGTAGCAGTAAAATAAGAACTTCAGTTTCCCACAGCATTATAAAAAAAGTTAACTACTAGTGCAAATTCTAACACCTTTTCTTTCCATTCTTGAAATTCTATATACACCCATTAATCTCTCAAGTGCCTCCAGACATACCTGTAATTCTCAGCATTATAATGAATGTGTAGCTCTGCATACTGGGGAGACGGTCCTGCCAAAATAGGTGCAGCCCCAGAAAATTTGGTTTCTTCCTGTGCTGATGGATCTGATTGCTTTAATATATGTCAAACAATGAATTAAAATACATAAATAGAACTGTTACCAAATACTCCCGATATTTGTTAAAATGAGAAACATGCATAAAAAATCTCAGATTGAAGTTGTTACCCATTCAGTATACATATACCTATATTTACATATGCACATACATGTATGTATATATAAAATAAGGACGAGTTCACTCCACTAAATCAGTTATAAACCCCCTGTTTTAGAAGCAACAGTGGAAAGATCTGAAGTTCACTAAACTATGTAATGAAATATCAGGTACTCAAATTAGGTTGCAGAAAATATTAAGAAACTTAATAAGATAAAAGTGCCTTGGATTATCTGAAATGGCATAGTTCAAGATATATATCCTTTTATGACTTTAATAATTGTATAGGAACATAAGACCTTTTTTTACAGGAAATATGAGAGCAGCCAAAGCATATAAAGACAATTCTGGTCCCTCTTTTCATTACATTCCTCTGGAGATTTTGAAAGGGACAAATCACAGGTTTCCTTTAAGTAAACGTGAGCTAATACAATCTCCTTCATCCTCAGTTGTTGAAGTGAGATTCAAGATATGATTATGGGGATCAATTTCTTGTACTGAGTTTGCTTCTTGAATGCTACAACCTCTGAGTGAGAAATGTAAAACTGTGGGTTTCTCTGGAGAGCTCATACACTGAAATAGATATTATAATTTCTATCAGCTGCTAAAGGAATAATCGTACTGGAGTTGCAATGATGAGTAGAATCAGGCTGTCCTGTACTTAGCACTGAGTGCAAATTCAGTAGTAGTAACAAGAAAATTGGATTGAAAATTTTTCTTTTACTTTAATTCTATTTTAAAAAACCTCCAAAACCCCGAACAAAACAAATCTGCTTAAATATAGGAAGAATCTGAAAATGTAAATCTTTTGGATGTGTTCCTGCACTTGTCACTGTAAAGAGGAGACATATGAAAACAAAACAAAAAAAAGATGGAAGAGTCTCCCTCCTAAAGCAAGGCTTTAGGAGAAGCTTTTTTCCCCTGTTTTTTTGTTTGGTTGGTTGGTTGGTTGGTTTTTGTTTTGTTTTGTTTTGTTTTGTTTGTTTTGTTTTTTCCAGGACCTGATAAGAATATTCCCCCCTACTTCATTTTATCATTATCATGAAATCATGAGCTAAAGCGGTGAAGCTTTCAGCCTTCAATTTCATATCTGCTAACTCATTGTCAGTAGTTTCTATGGCTGATGCACAGTTCCTATTGCTTTTGTTAACAAAGACAGGACAAATACAGTTATAGATGAACAACTATTATATATGCACATAAACACACATGCAGAACAACAGATTTAGCAAATGGCAGAGGAACAGGGACACATATTAGAAATTGCTAGACAAAGAGATGATGGGCAGTTTGAATTTGAAGAACAGCAATTTGAAAATATATCTGGTTTTACAAGGGAAAACAGAAGCTGCCAGACATGTAATGACAAATGTTATGCTTAATGACTAAGTTAAAAACATTTATACACCAATGGTTTAAGATTTATGCATGCTTAATACAGATTCAAAGAATTATAGTAGAAGTGAAGTGGGATGGTTTTAATTATTTTTTAATAGTAAGAAACTATTCAGATGACTTTGATGTATCCTTTGGAGAATCTAAATATGAATATACTCCCAGTGATCCCATACTGGTACCCATGGCTGCTCCCACATTCCTAACAAGGCGGCAATGTGGCTGTCAGTCTCACTCTCTCACTGATTAAGTTGCTACTTTTGTTTGCAAATTTCCACACAGTGGCCCTGTGCCCAAAGTGATAACGATCACAGTCATTTCCGATTTGTAATCCAGGAACACGTACTGGCCCTTGAACTGACACAGCTTCACAGTTCACAAATATAAAGTGACAGTCCTTCTGGCATGATTAATGTGGTGAAAACACAGAGCAATGAGTCAAAGATGAGACACAGCAGTTATTTCAAGTCCACTCGTCACTCAGATCTTATATGAATTCTAAGCATTTATCATTGGTTTTGTTTTCTCAATCTTTCTTCTACAATACTTTAAATTTTACAATAAATCCCAAGTAGGTCATGTATAACAATAAATGTAATGTTTTCTTGCCAAGTAAAACCGCATTCAGAAGGGTGGTTTTGTAATAACTCAGAAGCATTTACAATGTAATCAAAAATACATTGAATAAACCAACATATCAGAAAAACAGGACTATTAAATAAAAGGAAAATATCCCAGGCCTTTAAAACATGCTGTAACTCTTCAGAATCAGAGAAGAACAGGGCTTGAAATCAAATACAGATATTCCTAAACTTTCAAGTATTCAGATTCAGGATTTTAGTTCAATCTCATTTTCATAATGATAGCCATGTGGTACCGTTCTTCTCCCTCAGGGGTAAGGAAAAATATCTGTTGTACTGACTTTGTAGTTGCTGTACATAAATACAGTCTTTCAGGTCATTAGTTTAACCACATGTGTAGAACATACAAGAATTAGGATAACATTTCTCATGACTACAGCTATTCAATAGAAAGAAGAACTGACATCAGTAATGCTTATATCTATCACACTTTGCACTATAATAGTGGAGAACAAAGTGTTCATGAATCCTTAGGAAAGTTTGGCAGCTGTTTTGCTGAGATGTAGGTCACAATCATGTTAATAGTTATACATTCTGCCCATTAGCTGACAATAACATTCATGCCCTGTAGTCAGAACATTATAGTATGGCAATTTCTTCATTACTGAAAACAGATGACAAATCTTGTCAGGCACTAAAAAAATGTTGTGACTGTGACTCTAAGCCATATGCATTGCTCCAAGAGGACCCGTGGAAACTTTATCTGTTACTGCATAGTACATGAGAACCCAACCCCTACCTGCAAGCTTCTGTGCCCAGAGCACAAAACCCCTAAATATAAGCCATGAAATGTTCAGGGATAGGCATTCACTTTTTCAGGACACAGATTTTCCATCCCTGGTATGGATGCTGATAGAAACAGCATTAACTCTATGCCATGCCTGAAGGTCTGATCAGGTGGTGGGGAGACCAAAGTACTAGAGACAGCAGAGCCATACAGGAGAGCTGTGGAGTAACAGGCTAGGGAGCTCCTGATTCCCCACTGCATCCCTGTCTCATCTGGATTCAATCCTTTCCAAGCAGGTAATGCTGTGGTTTCATTTCCATGAGGTCAAATAATGTGGCATTAGGACACATACAGATTTTTTTTGGGGAAAACACCCAAACATATATGATCCTCTACTGGAATGACACAGGACTCTTAGATAAAGTCTAGAATCCTGACATATTAAAGTAAATAGAGGTTTTGCAGTTATTTGGGCAGGATTTCACTACGGAGACTTCACTTTTCTTTTTGACTTTCAGCTCCAGAACAGGTAAAAATATCTTCCCAAATCCAACAGGAATGCTATTATTTCATTATTAATTAGCTGTCTGCAGTTCTAATTTGCTCTGAAACCAAACATTGGGGTTTGTCATCTTACTGTAAACCTATTAACATGTTATCCAAGATTATTTTTTTTTATAAAAAGTATGCTGTTAACATTAGTGCAAGTATGCACATAGGGATTATTAACCATGATTACATTTGGACTAAACTGCTAGCTTCTAGACATGAAACGAAAGCTAAAACACAAGTGCTTCTGTTCCACTTGAAAGACATTGCCATGCTACCACAAATTCCCAGCAGGAAAAGGGAACGGGAGACAAATTTCTACACCATGTGTAGATGTCTAATGGATTTCTGTGTGATAACAGTGCAGATAGTGGAACTGCTCATTTTGTCAGTGTGATGACAAAGAAGGAGGAAACAGGACTTCATTCCTCTCTTTGCAAGTGGACTGCAAGGCCATCACAAAGGTGTTTTCTTTAAAAGGAAGAATACAGGAAGGATTATGTAAAATAAGCAAAAGCTGCAGAGTTCCAGTTGAGAACTGAACTTCCTGAAAGGTCGGGGTCCTGGGGGTCTGTATGAAGCTTATCTTTTTATCTCTCTGCAGTTCCAGTAGCAGATCTTTCACAGCTGGGCAGCAGCAATAGCTCTGCTTTCATGGCACCCCAATGTAGGGTACATTCCAAGCAGACCTGCAGTTCACTTCTGCTACATGAGAGGTCATGGCATGAAAGTGTCATCTTCATCTGCATCCACAACCCTGTGGCATGTGGGACTACAGACTCAACTGGAACACTGCAATAGTCTGGCTGATTGAAATTACCTTTCCAGGTAGAACTTCTACTTGCCAAAGAAAACTGGAGAACAAATCTCAAACATACTACAAAACCCTGCTCTGTTAAATGTTCCTTATCCAAACCAAGAGCTGTGTTGAGAAAACGTGATTCTTCCTCTTCTTCACGCTCTTGTAAACATCTTTGTTAGTCTCAGTAATGCAAGGTTCCCTTTTATCTGGGATGATTGCACAGCTTTTCACTGACATGCAGACAAACCAACCTGCTTTCATAAGTGAAAGCATATTTTTGCAAATAGTAGAAAGAAATCCCTCTAGCTGTACTACCAAAATTCTCTGCAGATTCATTTTTGGACACTACAAAAATGTAAGAGAAGAGTAGATTTTTTTTTCCCTTGTCCCAGCTCCCAGCAGCTCAGTACAGATCAGGGATTCACTCAGCCCTACTTGAATGTAATGCATTCATAACCCTGCTTCTATTTTTATTAGTTAGAAGGGATATGGACTCTTTTATTAGTTAGAAGGGATATGGATTGCTGGTGGCTGGAGCTAATTATTCTTGAGACAGCTCAATACAAAGGTTTACTCTATTCCCCACTTTTGTGGTGGTGTACTTATGATTGTAACAGTTCTGCAATATGTAAGAAGTAGCTTCTGTTCCCATCCTGCCAGAAAAGATTGTGTCCAACAGATAAGCCAGTGAATTTATCAGGTAAAAAGGAAGCTGACACTGATAACTCATCTGCTGCTAAAATAAAGAGTGTGATTCCCTGTTTAATAGTCATGACATAGAAACACAAGGGGAAGCTAAACAAGTGATGTTTGATCTTATGGCTTCCTGGCTCCTGTGAATTTTCCACAAGGCTGCTAGCTTGTCTGACAAAAAGTCTCTGATACACCTGTGAAATAATAACTAAAGTAAGGCCTGTCCCAGTAATTTTCCTTCATGTTGTAGCTTTAATTTCCTTTCATAAACTGCCTTTCTGAAAGTAAACTCTGTGTGAACTACCAAAACCACAAAGCTGCAATTATTATATGTCGCATAATTGCTATTAGAAACAAAGTTTCCTACCATTTATTTCTTACTCCAGTGCTGTTTTGTATTGGTTAGTAAACAAATATCATCATAAACATGAATGGAACTCTTTATGTATGTTTCAAACATGATGTCAGCCCCATTTGCCCTCTTATTATCATGATGCTTCAGACAAACAATTGAAAAGAATGAAGTGACCAGTCACAAATGTGAAGAACATCTCAGTGGTGGACAAGTTTCATCACTATGTTTAAGAAAGGCAGAGGTTCTTGGCACAGACCATGCTGTAGATCAGCTGAACCAGCACAAAGAATAATGCTTGAATCCTTTACTGCAATGGATCTTCATAATCCCCTTCTTTTAACACATGGATCACAAAGCCAGAGTAGTAAGAAGGTTTTTTAATATAAACTGGCTTTCCGAATCCTGAAATGTTAATCAGATTGGTATTTCATTTTATTTCTTCTATAATTAAAGCCTATTCTACTCTTGCATGAACTGTAAAGCTTTTATTGAGAAGAGTGAAATCCATGCTAGAAACAAAGTATACAGTATATAATTAGCTCTGGTGAACTTAACAGTTGGAGGGATGTGCTTTAGGAAATAATCCTGAATTTTCAAGGAAGGAAATAGATGATTGAACAGTTTTATTCAATCTGTTATTCCTAGGATACTGTGAATAGCTCTCCCTTGTTACATCAGTAAAATGATTGCTTAATAATAAATAGAATTACTTTTAATTGCTGTAAATATCCTTCCAGAAAAATACTATATAAAATAAGATATAAATAAAGACACTGGTTTATTGTCTCTTACAAACAGCTACAGGTTATTTTAAAATAAAACAGTATGGTTTCTGCAGAGAAAATTGTGTGAGAGAAATACAGTGGAATTCAAAGTGCAGGCCAGTCTTTCTTCTAGAAATAGTTTATCTGACTTAAAGGAAAAGAACATGTGCCAGAACATCAGAACTGCTGAAAAAAGTGACAGCTATACTTCATTACATTTATGTTAACTTCCAAAATCAGATTAAATTAGTTATATCAACCATCCCCCTAAATTTGTTTAAAACTGCACTTGCTTCTCAAATTTAGAGGAGCTTTGATGCCCTTAAAGGACAAGTTAGTTAGCTCATTAAATTAAATTTAAATTCATACAGTTTTTCCAACATAAATAAATAATCCAAATATTTTCATCCAGACAAATCAGATGTGATGTTCAGTTAAGGGAATAGAACATTCTGTAAGAATTTAAATCCACACAGTGACTTTACAATATCAGCTTAAAGTCAAACTTACATTTAGCCCCTTTCTACCTTACACTCTTTCCATGTAATATCAACTATGACATGTAAATAAGTGCTGAGAGAAAGAAGGTCTATCTGGTCATTTTGTTTGTTTTTCATAGTTGATTCTGTGATTATGTTAATGTTTATGTTTCTATTCAATTTCTATTCACTTAACGGTACCCAGAAAGGGCCATAAATAAAGACAAGATGACAACATCAGTCATATCAAGTCAACTGGCAGACAAAGACACAAATTGATATGATTTATGATGGCTGTTCTTTGAAAAAGAGGCAGGACTTCTCAATCTCAACCTTTGCATGCATGTATAGACCAATATTATCAAGTGTGTATATGTGTGTACTGGTACATTTGTACATTGATAAAATTGTGAGCATCTATCCTCCTATGGAGATCTTGGTATTGAATCGAGGCATATGAGCTGAACCAAAGCCAGTAAATTATTTCATTAAAGCCCTCTGAAAT
The DNA here is from genome assembly GCF_003259725.1 of Athene cunicularia. Lineage (NCBI taxonomy): Eukaryota > Metazoa > Chordata > Aves > Strigiformes > Strigidae > Athene > Athene cunicularia. The sequence continues at coordinate 134,164,846 of NW_020799095.1, forward strand.
CTAATGAAAATGCCTTTGACTGTTATTGACCTGAGCTGTATTTTACAAGCTAGCTGTTTGTGATGAGGTCTCCAGATCATTAATAATCTGAGTCATGCAATTAAGTCATAGACATCTTTCCTCCTATTTAGTTAACTGCATAAAAGATGTACTCATGATCTCATTGAAGACAATGGCTCAAGCATGTTTTTGGTGTGTTTGTCTTAGTATCTCCCTTTTTACAAGGTAGTTAATAGATCTATTTTCACTGTGGGAATCCACATCAATTATCTCTTCAAAAAGACCTCAACTTACTTAAAATCAGCTCCTCAAAGATTTATATTTACTAGAAAAGTCAACAGACAAATTGAGAAATCAACAGATAAACCTCTGGCTCCAAGACTGGTGATACCAGCAGGGCTTTGGATTTTTCAATCACGGATTAGTATACAGGACGCCAGACCTTTTGGCAAAAGATGGGATGCACCTGTCACAGAAGGAGAAAAGAATCTTGGGGCAGAAGTTAACTGGGCTCATTGAGACAGCTTAAAACTAGATTTGAAGGGGGAAGGGGACAAAACTGGAACTCTCAGGATAAACCACAAAGAAGATTAACAGAGTTTGTGGGATGGTATGCCAGCACCCTGCCATCTCACCGAATCACAGAATCATTCAGGTTGGAAAATACCCTTGGAATCATCAATTCAAACCATCATCCCTACTCTATAAAGTTCTCCCCTACACCATATCCCACAATATCACACTCAAACAACCCTGAAACACATCCAGGGATGGTGACTCCACCACCTCCCTGGACAGCCTATTCCACTCTCTGACCACTCCTTCTTTGAATTTTTTTTTTCTTTATGTCCAGCCTGAACCTCCCCTGTTGCAGTTTAAAGCCGTTCCCTCTTGTTCTGCCACTAATCACCCGTGAGAAGAGACCAGCACCAACCTCTCTACAATGTCCTTTCAGGGAGCTGTAGAGAGTGATGAGGTCTCCCCTCAGCCTTCTCCTCCTCAGACTGAAAGTCCCAGCTCCTTCAATCGCTCCTCACAGGATCTGTTCTCCAGGCCCTTCACCAGCTTCGTTGCCCTCCTCTGCACTCACTTCAGCACCTCGATATCTCTCTGGTATTGAGGTTCCCAAAACTGAACACAATACTCCAGGTGTGGCCTCACCAGTGCAGGTACAGGGGGACTATCACCTCCCTACTTCTGCTGGTCACACTATTTGTGACACAAGCCAGGATGCCGTTGGCTTTCTTGGCCACCTGGGCACACTGCCGGCTCATGATCAGCGGCTTGTCAATTAGAACCCCCATATTTTTTTCTTCCAGACAGCTCTCAAGCCACACCTCCCCAAGCCTGTAGCCATGCATAGGGTTGTTGTTACCCAAGTGCAGGACCTGGCACTTGGCCTTGTTGAAACTCATCCCGTTGACATTGACCCACCGATCCAATCTATCCAAGTCTCTCTGTAGACCCTCCCTATCCTCATGTGGATCAACATTCCTGTTTAACCTGGAGTCATCTGCAAACTTACTGATGATACACTCTATGTCTTTATCAAGATCATCAATAAAGATGTTGAACAGAAATGGTCCCAACACCAAGCCCTGAGGAACACCACTTGTGACTGGCCGCCAGCTGGATTTATCTCCATTGACCACCACTCTCTGGGACCGTCCATCCAGCCTGTGCTTGACCCAGCAGACCGTTCACTCATCCAGGCCATGAGCAGCCAGTTTTTCGATCAGAATTCTATGGGAACTGTGTCAAATAATTTTTGAAAATCCAGGTAGACAATATCAACAGCCTTTCTCTCGTCCAATAGTCAGGTCATCCTGTCGTAGAAGGAGATCAGGTTTGTCAGGCAGGACCTGCCTTTCATAAACCCATGCTGACTGGGCCTGATCCCCTGGTTGTCCATTATATGACTTCTAATGGCACTCGAGATGATCTGCTCCATGACCTTCCCTGGCACCGAGGTCAGACTGACAGGTCTATAGATTCCTGGATCCTCCTTTCTGCCTTTCTTGTAGATGGGTGTCACATTTGCCACCCTCCAGTCCAATGGGACCTCCCCAGTTAGCCATGATTTCAGGTAAATCATGGTCAGCGGCTTGGCGAGCACATCTACCAACTCTTTCAGCACCCTTGTGTGTAACCTATCTGGTCTCACAGACCTGTGTGCATCCAAGCTGTATAGCAGGTGTCTGACCACTTCCTCTTTAATCTCAGTGGAGGCAAGGGATGGAGACATGCACCACAACAAAGATGCAAGGAATATTGATGGATCAGTAACCGTGGTAACACCTGTGAAAGGTCAGGCTGGAATTAGGACCTCTAAAGGCAAAAACGTGCTGGGGACATCAGCCCATCTGAAGTGCATCTGTATCAATGCACACAGCATGGGTAACAAACAGGAGGAGCTTGAATCCATGATGAAACAGGAAAATTATGATGCAGTAGCTACCACAGAAACATGGTGGTATGTCTCCCAAGACTGGAGTGCACCAGTTGATGGCTACAAGCTCTTTAGAAGGGATGGACAAGGAAGGAGAGGCGGTGGGGTGGTGCTGTATGTCAGGGACTGTTATGATTGCTTCGAGCACAAGTGTAGTGAAGAAATGGTGGAGTGTCTTTGCATTAGAATCAGGGGGAAGGCCAACAGGGAAGATGTCATAGTAGAAGTCTACTATAGGCCACCCACCCAGGACAGAGAGACGGATGAAATATTCCACAGACACTTAGAAGAAAGCTCACAATTGCTTGCCCTTGTTCTTGTGGGAGACTTTAACTTCCCAGACTTCTGCTGGAAATACAACACAGCAGAGCAAGACTAGTACCAGACATTTCTGGAATGTGTGGGAGATAACTTCATGACACTGCTGGTGAGTGAACTGACCAGAGAAGGTGCCCTGCTGGATCTCCTCTTTGTGAACAGAGAAGGACTGGTGGATGATGTGGTGGTTGGACCTGACTAGAGCACAGCGATCATGAAATTATGAGTTCTCTATTCTTAGAGAGGTCAGGAGACGGGGAAGCAGAACTGACATCCTGGACTTCCAAAGGGCTGACTTCAACTTCTTGAGATATTTGCTTGACAGAATCCCTTGGGAGATGGTCCTGAAGGGTATAGGGGTCCAGGAAGGCTGGACACTCTTTAAGAAGGAAGTGTTAATGGCACAGGAGCAGGCGGTCCCCAGGTACTGTAAGAGAAGCCGGCAGCAGAAAAGGCCACCCTGGTTGAACGGGGAGCTTTGGCTGCAACTCAGGGAGAAAAGGAGAGTTTACAGCCTTTGGAAGAAGGGGCTAGTGACTCACAATGTTTGCAAAGACTCTGTGAGGCTATGCAGGGCAGAAATCAGGATGTCTAAAGCCCAGATAGAAATGAATCTGGCTTCAGCAATCAAGGATAACAAGAAACGTTTCTCTAAGTACTTCAGCAGAAAAAGAAAGACCAGGGAGAGCCTCCATCTCCTGCTAGATGCAGGAGGACACATGGCAACGAGTGATGAGCAAAGGCTGAGGTGCTTAATGCCTTCCTTGCCTCAGTCTTTAATGACAAGACTAGTTGTACTGAGGGAATCCAGCCTCCTCTGCCAGAAGACAGAGACTGGGAGAATGACCCCCTACAATCCAGGAGGAGATGGTCAGTGACCTGCTACATCACACAGACACACACAAGTCTATGGGACTGGATGGGATCCACTTGAGGGTGCTGAAGGAGATGGCTGGAGTGCTCACCAAGCCACTTTCCATCATTTACCAGCAGTCCTCGCTGACTGGGGATGTCCTGACAGATTGGAAATTGGCCAATGTGATGCCCATATATAAGAAAGATCACAAGGATGATCTGGGAAATTCCAGGCCTGTCAGCTTGACTTTGATGCCTGGGAAGCTGATGGAGCAGCTCACCCTGAGTACCATCACACAACACATGCGGGACAGCCAGATGATCAGGCCCAGTCAGCATGGGTTTATGGAAGGCAGGTCCTGCCTGACAAACCTGATCTCCTTCTATGACAGGGCAACCTGCTTATTGGGTGAGGGAAAGGCTGTGGATGTTGTTTACCTTGACTTCAGTAAGGCCTTTGACACAGCATTCTCCTGGTGAAATTGGCTGCTCATGGGCTGGACGGGCACACGCTTTACCGGGTAAAAAACTGTCTGGATGGCCGGGCCCAAAGAGTTGTGGTGAATGGAGTTAAATCCAGTTGACAGCCGGTCATGAGTGATGTCCCTCAGGGCTGGGTTTTGGGACCACTCCTGTTTAACATCTTTATTGATGATCTAGACGAGGGGATCGAGTGCACCCTCAGTCAGTTTGCAGATGACACCCAGTTGGGTGGGAGTGTTGATCTGCTCGAGGGTAGGGAGGCTTTGCAGAGAGACCTGGACAGGCTGGAGCCATGGGCTGAGCCCAACTGGAGGAGTTTCACTGAGGGCAAATGCCGGGGGCTGCCCTTGGGCCACAACAACCCCCAGCAGCGCTACAGGCTTGGGGAGCAGTGGCTGGAGAGCTGCCAGTCAGAGAGGGACCTGGGGGTGTTGATTGACAGCCAGCTGAACAGGAGCCAGCAGTGTGCCCGGGTGGCCAAGAAGGCCAATGGCATCCTGGCTTGTGTCAGCACTAGCGTGGCCAGCAGGGACAGGGAAGGGATCTGACCCCTGTACTCGGCACTGGTGAGGCTGCCCCTCGATTCCTGTGTTCAGTTTTGGGCCCCTCACTCCAAAAAGGACATTGAATGACTCGAGCGTGTCCAGAGAAGGGCAACGGAGCTGGTGCAGGGTCTGGAGCACAGGTCGTACGGGGAGCGGCTGAGGGAACTGGGGGTGTTTAGTCTGGAGAAGAGGAGGCTGAGGGGAGACCTCATCGCCCTCTACAGCTGCCTGAAAGGAGGTTGCAGAGAGCTGGGGATGAGCCTCTTTAACCAAGTAACAAGCGATAGCACAAGAGGTAACGGCCTTAAATTGCACCAGCGAAGGTTTAGACTGGATATTAGGAACCATTTTTTCACATAACGGGGAATGGGCTGCCCTGGGCAGTGATGGAGTCCCCATCCCTGGAGGTGTTTAAGAGTCAGGTCGACATAGCTCTGAGGGATCTGGTGTAGTTGGGAACTGTCAGTGTTAGGTCAGTGGTTGGACTGGATGATATTCAAGGTCTTTTCCACGCTAGTTGATTCTGTCATTCTGTGATTGTATTCTATGAAAGATGTTAGTTTAGCATCTGTTTAGAAAGAAGCCTTAATTTTTCTGACTTTCTATTACTGGGTTTTTACTGGACTTGTTACTGACACTGCAATTCAGTACTAACTTTGTTAGCTTCAGCCACAGAAAAGTTGTATCACCATGGGTACACAGAATTAAGTACACTAGACACAGTATTTCAAAGGGATGGACGTTCAATAAAGTCTGAGGCCAGCACAGGCCTCATTTTAAACATGGAGTGTTTCCACAATCGTTAGGATGATTCACAGGCACACACACATATGCACATAATCTAGGGGATGAGAAGCAGAGTGTTCAGAATTTTGATGGATCCAGCCTGTCAGGTTCATCCTACATATCGCCTTCATTTCAAAATTGTCCTCAGTGTGTTTAATACTCCATAGCTTTTTCCTCCTAACATCTTCAGTTTTTTTCCAGTTTCATTATTCCCTTGGAAAATGGTAAATTAAAGTTTAATGCCTTTGATCTGAGATGTCATAACATAAACAACAGATGCAAATACTTCTTTGGTGACCACTAATCTGTCTGTAAATCTCCTGTTAAATCAGAGCTAAAAATAATTACATTTTGTGTTGTTTGGCGTAATTCACCTCTTCACTTTTGTACTCTGGGAAAACAGAAAAATATTGCTAACTTTAAGAAATTTGTGATTTTAAGATGTCTCATAGCTAGTTCGTTATATGCCTTAGTGCCATGGGGGGCATGGTGGAAGGGGTCTAAACTCTGTTTTACTGTATTTATAAAGGGTAGATTTTTGTTTGCTTTGTTTGCTTTTCTTTACAAGGAAAGAGTGTGAGTCACTGATAAATTTGCCAGGATTAGCCCACTCAAGTCACCCCTTTTACAAGGATATTCCTTTAGGTTTGTGAGATGAGGGTACAGCTTAACTATTTTCTCTAACTTTCTTTTATCCTGGGTGCTAGAAAAATTCAGCATTAGTACTGTCATTTCACTAATACATCCCAATAGTCCATGGCAGAACCAGCTATATGATTAATGGTTTTAAAGATGATTGTTGAAATCCCATACAACTATTAAAATAGTCAAACGAAAACCAAAAATATATTACTGTTCAGCTAGATGTTGCCAAATGCACACAGATTTAACAGTGTCAAACTAAACTGTATACATAGTGTTGACTATAGAACATATACCTTGCCTTTCTATCACTTGTATTAGTCGTTAGAGAAGGTTCACCATCTTGTTCACAAAAGATACCCCTCTACAGTACAATCATAGAATCATAGACTCATACAATCATAGGTTCAGGTTGGAAGGGAGCTTAAAGACCATCTAGTTCTAACCTCCCTTCCATGGGCAGGGACACCTTCCACTAGATCAGGTTGCTCAAAGCCCTGTCCAACCTGGCTTTGAACATTTCCAGGGAGGGGGCAGCCACAAATTCTCTGGGCAACATGTTCCAGTGCCTCACCACCCTCACAGTAAAGAACCAGAGTAAAATGCAGGACGTTGCCTGAGGTTTGCATGGATCCACCTCTCCAGCCTGTCCAGGTCCTTCTGGATGGCACATCCCTTCCCTCCAGCATGTCAACTGCATCACACAGCTTGGTGTCACTGGCAAACTTGCTGAGGGTGCACTCAATCCCACTGTCCATGTCTCCAACAAAGATTTTAAACAGCACCAGTGCCAACACTGACCCCCGAGGAACGCCACTTGTCACTTGAACATTGAGCTGTTCACCTCAACTCTTTGAGTGTGACCATCCCGCCAATTCCTTAGTCACCAAGTGGTCCATCCATCAGATCCATGTCTCTCCAGTTTAGAGACAAAGATGTCATGCCGGAGAGTGTCAAATGTTTTGCACAAGTCCAGGTAGATGACATCAGTAGTTCTTCCCTTATTCATTATTCAGTATTCCTTAGGACTGCGTCTCTTATATAAATGAAAAAGCATAGGAATTTTAAAGAATAATCTTTTAGGACAAGAATCTCAAAAGTGCTAAAGTTTTCATCTATAGGGACAGCTTCGGAGCAAAGACAAATACCTGAATTTGTCATATATTGAAAGTGGGTGATTATGCTCTTAAGAATGTGGTTCATAGTTGCAGACACTGTGAGAAGTTCACTCAAGCTAACTGGCAGGTGTGTCTTGCTGGGATTAGGTTGACAATAATCCATTAGATATTTCCTCCCAGATTATCTGTTAGTTACTTAGGTACAGCAAACTGAATTATCTGGGTTTTATTTTCTTTAGAAGACCATCACATAAGAGTTAGAAAACAGGACTTCTCTTCCCCCCCTCAATCGGACGGGTTACAGGCCTACAAATGCTCTTCCAAGCAAGGGTTTACTCCATTGAAATATAGACTAGCATGGATCAAATGTGTTTTCTATCCCCCCTGCTGAAGCAGGACCATTATGCCATGAAGAGCAAAGGTTCATAATGTTAAAGTACTGAAAGTAGGACTGTGATGTGGTAGCCCAATGATACAGATGTCAGGTGTCATGAGGACTTGTCTCTTCCCAAGACTGTTTATGAATTTTGCAAGAATCATTGAATAAATATACAATTTGGCTTCTTCTCCCAGCAGTTAAGCTCTTAAATTACAGAAGGGATGCTACTGTACTTCATGGTGAGGTGAAGATTTCAGGTATGCAGTAGGCTGTCTGTGAAGGCAGTTTTTTGAACATAATTGTGAAAACCTACTGGCCTGAGGGTTTTCAGGCTGGATGATTCCATGCCAAATCCATGACGAATTTGTAAAATGCTTAAATTTAAGTGCCTCCATACCACCAAAATTCCACTGTAGGAATCAGACTTCTGAATCTGTGGCTTAGAGCCATACTACGTTTCTGTACCTAATTCCCACAAATTTCTGGGCACAGTTCAAAGGGGGAAGATATTCAGAAAATTGCTCCACAAATTTTCTGCATAAATAAAATTTTGTCTTAAATGTTGTGATTCCAGTTCTCACACCCCACATATGCAACAGTTGCATAATTTTTAATTCTGGCAAACCTGTCTTCCCCAGAAATCAGAATAGACACGCAAAATGGAGATTTTTATTTATTTTTTTTTTTAACAGAGCTAGCTATCCTTACAAAAAATAGAAATTTAACAGCATTTGGATCTCATTTCTCCAAAATTGTCTACCTATTATACAGATGTTTACACACAACAACCTGAGACCAGAAATGCTCACCAAAACCACTCAATATTGAGTCGTGAACGTGTTCAACATTAGAAGAAATCCATCACCTACTTTTAAGGAGATACTTTTTCTGTACAAAAAAAGGCATTGAAAAGCATAGCAAGAACACAGCCAATACAAATAGGTTTCAAATGAACTGCTTTTTATCAGTCATCACTTAAATGAAATAGAGCTTCTTGCTTTCCGTTTTCCAAATAATGTGGTTTCTGATGTTGTGTCCTCTTGAAAGTGGTATTATCAGTTTGTGATTACTTCCATGGGTTATGACTGTGGAAACAAAACTGACAGCAGAGTCTAGATTTCACATGTAAAAGATTTCATTATTTTTCAGAGAATTAATTTAGTTCTTTCAAATGTTTGCTGGTCATTGCCTAAGAGAGTTTTTGTTTCCTGTGATGCAGATAAGGAACATGGGAAATAAAAATATCAAACTATCATATTTCCAGAATGCAATTAAAGCCTTCACCTTCAGCAGTGACAGCATGATTACTGTTGAATATGCTCATCTAAGCAGGTCTTCAAAGCATGGCTGTTATGATTTGCAGGTAGAGGACCATATCTTCAAGTGATATATAGCATCACTGAGCTCTGCGAATTTACTGTCAAGGATCAGGGACAGAATTAATAAATTGAGCTTCAAGAAAGTCCATAAATGTATCACCACCTCCTTCTAACAAATCCATAGTTTTCATAGATGATATAATTTACAGATGCCAGATAATCATGTCATTAAAGTAACTGTGGAAATTTTCATTCCCGTTCCCCTCCCTTTCATTTTTCCCCTTCTCTTTCCCTTTTCATTCTCTTCTTCCTTTGCCCTTTCCTTTGTAATATAAAGCAGGGCTAGACATTTTTCTTCCCATCTTTTCTTCCAGTTGAAGATGGTCCCAGGACTATCAACTTCTTCCAGCTATCAGAGCAGTATGTAAACATATTGGTCAGTCGTTTTTAGTGTAAGTATAACTTGAAAAAAAAAAACCAAACAACAAAAACAATCAAACAAAGCCTCTGGCACAATATTTGTTAGGCTGCAGAAAAAAAAAATCAAAAATTTAGGGCTGGCTGTAGCAGATCCTAGACCAGCTCAAGCACTTCAATGAACGTGACACTGGCAGACTTTGGGTTGAGCCAGTCTGGTTCAACACATGACATTCAACATATTTTCAACAACTATTTATTTGAAAGAGGGGGAATGCATTGACAAGCTGATGTGGAGGTTGTTTCTCATCTATTGCTGGCTGCTAAGACATTTTGTTAACAAGTTATTATGACTGAATATACAGGATTAATACAGTTGTGAAGATTTGCACAAAAAGTATCCAACCTCATTGGTTCCAGTACCATTTTGCAATATTTCTGATGAAATTAATCCTGCATAGATTGCATTCCATTATTTACACCATAGAATTTCCTTCCCTGCAATATTTTCTTTCTTTCCTTCTCATATTTTATTTAAAGCTTTCCTTTTCTTTGTGGCTATCTGACTAATAGTGTATCCTATGCCAACATGTTTAAGTAAAAGCATTTAGCACCATCTTTCCCCACTTTATTATCTCTTTTTACATAGGAATGTCCTGTCCCTGTCTTAGCAAAACCACAATTTATTTCCTTCAAAACTAGCTTACTTTAATGCTGTAAAACTGAGACCAAGATTGTATTTAATGGAAGAATGAATTTAAGTTGAGAAGCTTTTACTGAAATGCATAGTCACAGAGCGTATAGTCTTAAAAGTAAGCATGTGATGAAGAACAAAGATTTAAAATATATTATTTTGGTGCTTAAACTAATTTTCTCCACATGATGTTTTTGTTCAAATCTCTATTTTATTTTCCTAAACAACACTTGTCATATTGTTATCCAAACTTCAGATCTTATCCTTATCTGGCTCAACTGCAGATGGTGAAGTTGATATGCACCCGATAAGGATCTGTACCTTTAACAATAGTTGATATTCATAAGTCTGTAGCCAATTGCACTCTGGACAACCTTTCCTGGGTAGCCTGTGCATTTAAGATTTAAGATTAAACAGATTTAAGATCAGTTCTGTGGATTCTTTGTGGAATGCAGTTGTGTAACTATAAAACAGTTCAATATTTAGCAATTTTTTTAAATTATTGATTTTTCCTAAAGAGCCAGGCACCATTTCTTCTGGTTAAACTATTGTGTTGCAAGATCTATTCTTGTTACACAGGATTAGAGAGTGGTTCAGCAAGACAGTTTCCATCAACTCTTAGAGTAAAAAAATCCACTGTGGAAAACAGAATAATTTTATGAAACAAGTTGACATTTTAGTAACATTTTCTATTGCTTCATCACCTTGGGAAATAAGTTAGTGGGTTAAAGACAAGATAAATAAGGAAACATACTGGGAGACTTTAACACTGGCAATAATAAAAGGATTTTCTTAAGAAATTAAAAAAGACAACAGAAAGACATACAATGGCTGATTTATGCCAGAGGTTTATCTTGTTGAGAATCCTGTTTCTGACAATGGTCAGCAGTAGAAGCCCTGTAAGAACAGAGCATGTATAAGGTCTCCAGGATAATATATTCTCCAGTATATGCAGAATTTTAAGAAAAGTTGAGTTAAGTTTCTATGTAGTCAATCTTACTTTATAGACAATGCTGGACCCACCCTCATGCATTTATCTATTCTCATTTAAAAACCATTTATATTTTTGGCCTCCACAGCATCCTGTGGCAACGAGTTCTATAATTTGATTATGCATCATGAGAAAACAGTACTTCCTTTCATTTGTTTTTCCCTAAGGAAAACGGGGACAAATGAAAAAGCTTTTTAGCCATTAACTGGTAATGATGCTGTGGGAGACACTTGCAGAGCTGCACAAGGAAGATGATGATTCTGACCACAGCTTTGCAGCTAGGAGGGTAAGGGCGCCGTCACAACATAGTCCAAAGAGAGAGCTGAAATTTTGCAGTAGTTGAAAACAGAGAAGCCCATGCTCATAATGTGTCCTAGAGTTTCTCCTCTGTCAATGCTCTCTTTTCAGTCCTGGATATCTGCGTGACAGAAACCAATGCCAGATGTTTATCCACATGTATCCAGTGAGAAATTTAAGTGACAGGAAAAAAGGCTTTATCTCATGTACACTCCACAGAAGACTCCCAGCCTGCTATGGAAATACGTGAACAGGAAATTGTATGGATTCTAAAGGCAGACCAGAATACAGCCTGCGGTGTGGCAAGCAGCATGTTTTCATACGCTGTGGTTTGTCCTTTTTGAAGTGGTCATGTAATGAGCTGAAAATATCCATATGTTTAGATAGCAAACATGCATGTAAGACTGCTGTTAGTGAATTTCCACTTTGAAGAGCGTGACTTGCTAAATGGACAGCTACAGCCCGACACCCTCACACCTTCCCTTTCTACAAACACAAAGAAAACAACCCAATGCTTCTCAACTTATTCCCATATTTCTTTTATTTAGCAAATACAAAGCAAATGAGTTGTACTTAACTTTTTCAATGCTCAAATGATTAAAACTTCACACTATAAAACTGCTAACCACAGAATTTGGAAATTGTCATTGCTTAACTTGAAAGTATTCTAAGTGATTTCAGACAGAAAACATCTCTTCACAGCCAAACTCTAAGGAATTAAGGCAGTGGCATCACATTGAAATATAAGCTATATACTGTAAGCACTGATTTTCACTAAAATAACTGGCATTCACCGAATTACCTAGTGCCTTTGTGGGTCAGGTTCTCAAGACTTTTCCCAGGCTTGAAAAGGAGGACTACCTTACATGGTACCAGGTAGAAAATGCTGGCTTTACAGCATTTGGCTGCATGTAAAACTTCTGGTAAGTAATAGATAAAATATGAGCACTGAAGGTGATTAATGGAGAGATGGAGATAGAAATATTGCTCTGAGTTTCCAAAGCTACTGCTTAGACTCATTCTAGGAACCTGTGCCTGGAAAGCATAATATAACGAATGGTAAAAAAATGCAGATTAAGATCTCTGGTGCTTAGGAATGTGTGTTAGCAAGTTGCACATAGTCATTCTTTTATTTTTTGTCGGACGTCAAGTAGTTCAGATCAGATCTGGATTCCAGTGTCTTAGCTTCTATAGAAACAACTATTACCAGACATGCCCTGTACTAAAGAGCTAACAGGGGTAAAAGGATGTTGAAGGTAACAAACAGGTGGTTACATAGACTTGGTATCGTATCTGTCTTCGCTTATTCTTAATATTTTATGAACAAGGATAGTAACAATTCACATAAACTACTTGTCAAATCAGAATGAACTCTTCCTTAGACTTCACCGAAGAAAGGAATCGAGAGAAATATATCTAAGAAATCAAAGTACACTGAATTTCAGTATACTTATGCCCCAAGAAAGTAAGGGATGATAAAAGCTTCTTCACTTAAACTTCTTACTCCTATTATTCTATATAGTCTTTAAACAAACTATTACTATGCCATGTATCTATATACAAGTAAATTTATCTGGGGACAATTAATTATGATGGATGAAAGTGAAAAGAAAATTTTCATACCACCTAATTCTAAAAGGTAATTCACTAGTGTAGCTGAGCAAATACAAGGTCCAATGAAAGATAAAAATATCACATTGAAATATGCCAATGAATCACCAATGAGAAATAAAAAAGGGAAGTTTAGTTCTTGCAGATGCAAGGAGATATTTACTACTTAGCCAAAACCAAGTGCTAACATCTAATCAAACAAAAAGACACCTTCAAGAAAGTAAAGGAATTCTTATTTCAGTCGGGAGAAATGGTGAGGCTAATTCTTGTAGTTAGAGGTGCAAGAAATTATTTTGAAGGCGAAGGATCAAAACCTGGACTTTAAAGAAGACTTCAAGAGCATAATGCTGCAAAGATAACTTGCATCACCAGTGCACAGTAAATATTCAAAGGACATGGTCTTGAAAGGCCCCTGTAACGGAAAGTTCTCAGAGTTTTCCAACAGAGGCCCCCAACTGGTATTGTCCTAGGCTGTCTTCTGGATAGACTTATGCCATGATTACCACCTTCTTGGAAGCTGAGAGCAAGTTAGCTAGGCACAGGGAGAAAGCCCACAACCAATGCAGCCTTAAAACACACAGGTTAGTGTACTTTCTCTTTCAATTCATTTATGTATTCAACAAATGAAACTATTATCTATTTTGAATACAATGCCTTTATTTAGCTGTTACCTTAAGCTGACTTAAAGTATTATTTTAAGGTAACAGAAATTTCTTTAGGTGGTATGGAATATTTATAAATAGGGGAAGTGGGGCACCTTTTAACTTCCCTGTCTCCACAGTGTTTCCTCTGCTATATTCAAAGAATAATAGAGGACATTTCAGCTTCATGAGCCAGTGGCAAGTTATTACCATGCAGCAGGATATTGGTATATATGCTTGAACCTAAAGGTCAAAATGAACACGTGACAGATGTGACAGGCTGTCTGCAGAAAGCACAGATCTAAATATTATTCAGACCATCTGTCCTAGGCATCCCACACTGATGTCTCTAAAGGCAGGTTCACAGTATTGCCGATCTGCATTACTCTTCACAGATCCCTCCTCTCTTCACTTCTTTTAAGAGGCTTATGCACTCCTGATATACCCATACAGCTCAAGTGCCTGGAGCTGCAGTATACACATACTATATTTCCCTTTTCCATTCTAGATGTCCCATCCAACAATAACAGACCTGGGGTGATTACAGATTTTTTTTGCATGCTTTGGTAACCCCTTTATAATTTTAAATAGCTGTGTTTTTAACTAGCTTCTAATTTAAGCTGTTAGAAAATGTGATCATGTGGTGTTAACTTTAACATGGGGCTGCCCATGTCAATAGCAGTCGCTGCATGACAGTGTTTGGCATGCTGGTCCTTGAAAGGAAACTGAAAAATAGCATGTGATTATCTGAGATAAACAGGCATGATGGAAATGCTCATTTTATAGTGCCAAGCTGAATAGACACAGAACAGATTAGAAACTCCTGTGGTCCAGAGCTTACTGTGCCACTATCTCTCTTTGGCATCTCCACGCCTTAGTTTCTTTTAGGAAAAATGGGGATTAACTCATACTTACATCTGAATAAAATAAATCCTGAGCTCTAAGTGTTCCCTACGGATTTTTTATTCAGTTTTCTTATTTGGAACTGGCAATACTTTTCTAACAACCAGGGACAACAGAGTAAGTATCTAGTAGAACAAATCTGTAAAAAACACAAACCCTCGTTATAGAAAAAACTCTCAAAAACTCAATAGATTAAGAAAATCAGAAAGATTTTCAATGATTAATCAGTTATTAAAAAAAGCTCAAACTACTGCTGTAGGTATTAGGCCATTCATTAAAATGTTCTAAAACCTATCATAAGGTAAGTTTCGACTTAAAGCAATTACATTTTTGTAACTACTGAAGGCTGGCAAGTAAGATCTTTTAGGCATATTTTTTATTCAGCTCTGTCTATTTCTTGGTCCCTGTATTTTCTGAAATGTTTCAATTTAGTCTGTAAAAAATGCAAATCAGTATTTGAAATTAATCATGAGTCATTTTTCCACTTTCACGTAATTTCCTTTTCACACAATTAAAGCAGGTAATATACAGGCTCTATTACTACACATTTGATAAAGATACTGTCAAATAGATTTTCTAGAGAATAGAATGAATCAGAGAATTAGAGAAATCTGTGTGGCACATATATTCTTAGTGAGGTAAGTGGCACATTTTTTTCCTACCTTTTTGTCAAAAGCATTTAGTTTAAAAGAAGTGTGATAGTCGTGCATTACAGAGCCAGTAGATTGGGCTTTCTGTCTGGATTTGCAAAGGATTGCACCCTAACCTTGGGTAAATGATAGCATCAAATTTTGAAGTGGCTACTAATTGAAACTACTGTCATGTTAATTTCCCCTCGGTGTTGCCTTTTCATATCTTTGTGTGTTTCATTCAAAAATTAGATTATCCAAAAACTCTGCTATAGGAAGTAAGAGTTTAATCTTTTCAGTAAGAGTCAGTAAATCATTGAATTGACCAACCTAGGCTTTGAGCTCACTAATTTTTCAGTATCTGAAGAAAATGAGATTGGTATATAACTATGACACAGAGAGGTTCTTCTGAGTGTGCATAAATCCACTCTTATCAATCTACTGTTAAAGTGTCTAATAACACAGATTGACCTAGCTACCACTGATGACAATCAGTCACGATTGCCTACAGTTCAAGGATCTGTTCTTTTAGTGACTCGATGACTGCCTCAAAGCTCTCTGTCTGTCCTTTTGCCAATCTCTGAATGAATGCAGGAGGCGGCAGATATTATTCTTTAGCTTAAACTCAATGGCATCAGCATGCTCCAAGCACACTGCTGCACACAGTCTGCATAGATATGGGAATACTCAGTCTGATACCCATATTCACCTGCAAATAGAAACTGAAAGGTTTGCTTTATCCACAGCCATCTAAGCATAGGCAGCAGCACGGTCTTGAGCATCTATGTGTGTTTTAACCATCAAATACTACTTACTTCCAAGTACCCTAAGTAGTCTGAGAAGGGAGTAGTAGTGAAGGACTCTGCACCATTTGCTTGAATCTATGGGTTTAAATGTTGCTTAAATTGCACTCAAAATGTTTAAATTCGGTTATGGATCTGACCAAAATATTTGGGGATTCAGTAATTCAAAACTCTCTGTAGGCAGCAATAATCTTATTGCTACAGACCGCTACATATAAAAATCTAAAGCGAGGTAAATTATTCATTGCTTTCCTTAAATAAAAGTATTGTATTTCACTAGCAAAACATGCAAACTGCCATTGTTTTTGTTTGTAATTGCAACACAAATAAATTTCCAGATGTGACTGACTTTTAAATATCAGTATATTTTGTTATCCAACTCAGCTGTGTGAAGTAAGTTCTATATTCTCTAGGAAAGTATCTGTACTTGGGAAGTGCTTCCTGAGTAGACTTACTACTTCAGATATCACCGGTAATTTCAAAGAAATTTTAAATCTGTCAACAACTATACTCCAATTTATTTTATAAATGTTTGTTGAAAGATTAATGCAAAACCTTGTGCAAAGTAGCTAAAAAAATAAGTTGCCAATTCCATTAAAAATCCACTTACAATACGTATCCAATGTCTAAACCTAAAGCAATAACTGAAGTCTGAAAATGAGCACACTCGGTTTCACATTTTGGTAGTAGCATCGTGATTGCTGTTTAATTCCCACTGTGTTAAATATGTTATAAAGCATCAGTATTTGGAGGAAAGAAATTTAACATGCATGGGATATCACAGAAGTCAAGAAATGTTTACATATGTATAAGTCTACAGCATGCATCATACTAAGCTTATTTCAAGTTTTACATTATATATCATTCACATGCAAACAATATATATACATACACAGTATGTTTTACAGTTACTATGTGCAGTGACTTGCCACGTAGTTCTGGTTTTTGAGTGTTTGAAAAGAAACCATGTATTAGTGTCCTTTCCTGGCAAAGTTAGTAAAATTGCATTAGAATAAATATGATCTATTATATCAGTATCCTCTGGGAGATGTATAAAAGAAATACCTGGTATTTTTAGCTTACTGACATAGGAGTCTAATGAAGTATTTTTCACCAGTAATCCATTCTTTATGATAATTCCTATCTTTTCAGCAATGTTAATGAAATCTACAGTGCAGTCTTCGGTGCAGCATTATACAATCAGGTAAAATGTAAGCAAATCAGTCAAACTCGTAAGAGAAAAATATTTTAATGTTAAACTTCTACTGATTAAAAATATTTATTGAAAACCATTTCCTACTGCTTGGGTTAGAAGATATCCACACATGAAAGTAAGCCCAAATCAGTCCAGATAGTGAATTTATCCTCCACTCCAAATTCTTGTGAATGTACTTTTGCCACCCTTAGCTGCAGAAAACATAATCTCCTTGTTCGGGAGTACAGAGACCAAAGTCACAAAAATTTACCTAGGTGAGCAGGAGCGAAACTGAGACCAGAGAGTGCTGGATCCCATTCCCATTTTGGCTGAAATTATTCTTCCATGGTAAAATCAATTAACCTATACTGCAATTTAATTTTCCTTTGAAATAGGGATTGAAACTGCTTACCTAACAGAAATTGTGCCAATGGTCCAAAGACAGTGATGAGAGATGTGGAGATGCTCGAGGTAGATACAACTCTGGGGTTTGTACCAGAAAATGATTTTTTTTTTGCTTACTCAGAGGGGAGGAATTTTAAATCTAAATAACAGTACTTGTGAGTTTACAGTCTAATGTTGTAACTCTGATGGTGCCTGAAACACAGTAAAATTCCATATACTCAGAAAGAGTAAAGAGAGACACTCCTGTAATGTACTGAGCACAGCATAGTTCAGAGGCTGGGTCATGTTGAAAGCCTGTTAAAAACATACTTAAACATCTGACATTAGTAGGCTATGAGATCTACAGTGATTATTCTGAGAACTGTTTCTTTCTCTGACACATATAATGCAAAAGACTTCAGACTGGGTGGTTTTTTTTTCAGAAAATCACTCCCAGTACGATACGGCAGTATCTCATTTAAACAGTCACTTCCACAGACAATAGTATGGAAAACTGATTTTTAATTTTGAGGGGTTCATTCATTTCAAATTAATCTTTTTAGAGTTTTGGGTTTTCTTTTTACAGTTAGCAAACAGTTTCAGTGGAAGAGAGAGGATTTAGCCACTGAATATTCTGGGTGCTGAGCTATACCTCTTAGACTTGAGGTGTGAAGATAGCTTAACCCCTTTCTTTTGATGCAGAAAACCCCTAATTTTTCAATATAGGCTTTCTATTCTTTGGATAAGCAGCATTATCTATACATTTTTGGAAGGCACAACTCCGTGCTGGTATTAGGAAGAGTGCATAAGCATCTTCGCAAATCCAACCACCCTCAAATCTGTGTGATTCTTTCTTGGAAAAATGAAGCAAACTGAATTGGTTTTAAAAAGCTGTTCTTTCATATTTTATTTTTTAAACCGTTTCAGTCAAACTGCACTGTATTATTTAAATAAAAGTGTATTCAAACCTCCTTATGTTTGTTTAGGTCCGAGTGGATGTATCAGGTCTATTTCTACACCATCAGCTTAGCTTCTTCTAACTACGGCCCTATTATTTTCTTATATCATGTTCTTTAATACATTTATCTATGTGAAACATTTTGAAAGTAAGAAAATGCCATTATTCTCATTTTGTAGAAGAGAAAACTGAATCATCATGTCCCTGGGTCATACAGTAAGTCAGTTAAGTAAATACAGGTTGGACCCTACCTGGCTCATCACATGCAGCTAAGACAGGCCCACCCTTTCAGAAGGCAGAGATGACAGCAGTAGGTTAATGGTCCCATAGTGATGAGAGTGCACTAATAATGTGCCAATTTAAATATGAGTCCTGAATAGAAAATATCGAATATTTACACAATGGCTGGCAAGGAAATCTGACTGGATCACTGGGTTGATGTAATGTATTCTTTCATTACTTGTCAGTTCTATAAAATCAATGCAGTTGAATAACAAAACAAAACAAAAAAAATCAGGATGCAGAGCTCCAAATTATAATATGTTATAGAGAGCTAGATAGTCAGAAATAAGAAAGAGATTAACTAGGACAGACAAACCAAGACATTTCTAGTCCCCACAGGAGTCCACAACGCTGAACTGAGTTTTGTTCCTTGCCTGCCTAACATACTGGGACTTCTGGACTGTCGAAACAGCATAAGGTAAACACAGAGAGTTGCTAAATTTAACAAAGTCAGTCCATTAAAGAAATGTTAACTGTGCTTCTGTAACACATTAGAAGTTGTAACAAGCTAAACACAAAGAAAATGATCCATGAAATATATTTCACTCAAATTCAGTATCAGTTTCATGACAATGTACACATTAGTGTTTGATAAATGTGTATGAAAAATGACAGAAATTAATTTACAAGCCTATTTTATCTGTTCTGCTGAGCTAAAATGAAAAGTCCAGCAAGATCTACAACTTTAAAAAGGGTTAATTTGGGCATTTAAATATACACATATTAACCTCTGACATTGAGACAAAACATGACCAACTATGACAAATCAGCATATATCCTAAAGGCCTTTAGATGAAAGATGGGATAACAAGGTTTTGTTAATAAAGAATAATCTTTCTGAAGATCAACAAATGCAAAGACATGTATATATGTATGAGAATACATAAGAATATGCTCTACATACATGTGTAAGAGTCACCAGCTAAGTTTATTTGTTCATTCCCTTGGAACCTTTACATGTGCACCAGCTTTCCTCTCTCAGTGCATGAGGAAGACATAGCACTATCTCACAATTAGTCTGACAGGATCAATGCTGGCAGACAGTGATGCAGGTTGGCAGTTTTGGCAGCAAGGCTTATGCGTGGCTGACTGAGCCTTTCAGAATTTGCTCAGACAGATTTCCCAGCTTGTGCTGATGGAGCTATCTGAAGGAGGTACTGCTACACAGAAATCTTTAAGAAATGTAGAAATCTTTTCTGAGAAAAATCTTTCTGAAGATGGAGATAACTAATGAAAAGTGCTGCTTTCAGTTGAACTGCCCTTTGAGAGGTGGGGAGGGACTGCTGCAAGAGCCCAGCAGGAGGAACAGGAGCCACTGACCTGCAGGAGGTCCTGCACCTACCAAGGATATGCGTCTGCAGCGGCATGTGTTAGCATGTGCTGTGCAGTCCTCTCCAGCAAAATTCAGTTCAGGTGAGAAGAAAAAGGTTGGGGCACATCATGGGACTTGATGGGGAACTCCACAAATGCTTAATTTGTGCTGCTGTGCTAGGGAAATAGTGAGAAGGGAAAGACTTCTGACTCTGATTTGCATGCATATGCAGCAATTGCTAGGGTCAAATCCTTGAAATAATTCTACTCTCACTAGAATGTAAATAATTAATATCACACTCTCCTTGCCCTGCTTCAGTTCTTGAAAAATGCATCTGGTCTCCTATGGAAGTGTATGGCAAAAATGTCATTCTTTTCAAAAAAAGCAAAAGGTATACCCCAGCTAGTCCAGCTGAGGTGTAAGACACCTGAAGAGCACCCTGCAGAGCAGTATCATTGTATGTGCACTTGCCATAGTGGGGGACAGCCTGAGGATGGATGTGAGATGGACAGAGAAAAGCAAGAAATTCTCTTCTCTGCAGCTCGCCTGAGAAAAGACAATTCAAGGCAAAAACCCAAAGTGTAACTAAGGATCCCAGTATTACAAAAATCCTCCCTCTCCCTTTCTGTGGAAGGGACAAATATTCTGGCAGAGCTATCCTGGGATCAGGGAGCTGAGATTTCCCACTCTGTCTACCATCCAAGCCAGTTCCCCAGGCCAGGCACTGAGCAGATGACTGGCTCCCAGCAACACCATCCTTCATTCTTTACACAGCCAAAACACCCTTTTGGTTCCACTGGCAATTCTGTCTACATATATACATAAGGTCAACCCTGAAAGCAATAAATAGCTGGACACTCTAGGTACTCTGAATCACTTTGGCATTCACTTTCCATCCAGATGACAGCAACCTTCCAAGGAGTGTCCAAAAGGTGACTGATTTTGGCTGAGAAGCTAATAGCCATCTTAAAGTGATCTGTACGTGTTTCCATAGTGATATGCCACCGAAGAAAAGGTGGACTGACAAGAAGAAATATGCAAATTGTTTACTTTTTCAGTCCATTGATGCCATTTTGTGTATTCTTTCATTCTATCCATTAGAAATCTCCTATTGCCTCTGTGCAGTCATTGGGCTGTGTGGAAAGGTAAACACTGAAGTCTTTCTTCTTTTGGTAGCTGACAAGTTCTCTCCTTGAGGAATGAAAAAAACTGGTTTTTTTTCCCTCGTGTCAAAAAACAATAGAGGTTGCATTAGTCACAGCGAATATGGAAATCTGCCAGGAAAATAAAGTAAGTAGTACCCCTGTAGAAACCTAATAAAAATGTCCATTAGGCTTTTGGAAATGACCCTGAACTACCAGCCAAAGCATAATGAAATTGGCAAAACACGAAAAGCAAAGTCTCATTTTACTTTGCAGCTTTCAAATGACCCACAAACCTCGTTAAAAGGAATCAGCAGTGGCAACTATAGACTGCCAAAGTTCTTTGGCAACATGTCCCAAAAATCTGAAAGAGAACAGGTTTACACAGAAGCAACAAGCTTGCTGGTAAGGTTGGCTGCTGTCAACATCTCTCACACTACAAACAGAAAATCCCTTTTGATTTGTTTTCTTAATGAGTTATCCTGTTGAATTTATTTCATCCACAATCCATGGGAGCAGATCCTGCAGTTCTTTATGCAGATAAAATCCAGATGAAACTAATGACAGGGAGTGCTGCCTGAGAAAGGAGGACAGCATTGGACTTTCTGGAGCAACTCTTGCACGTTAGCTGTAAAGAAATATTATTAAAAAACAAAAACAAAAACAAAAACAAAAACAAAACAAAACAAAAACCACCACAAAACCAAACAACCAGTGCTGCACAGCATTTACTATTTTATTGTACACATTAGTGTTCATGAACTATAATTAAGGGTAGATTTTACCCTGAATTAAACCAAATTAAAAATGCCAGAACTCAATTCTCCCCACTAGATGTTTATGTCTGTGGGAAGGCAGGATAAGGATTTCACCTTAGATTTCCTTCTAGAAAATATGGTCCAACTCAAGTGGAGGTTGTGGGTTTGTACAGGGGTTATGTATATTATGAACAAAATCTGGTTAACTGTTCCTCTCAGGTCTAAAACTCAGTCAGGTTTTGAAAAATCAGTGTTTTACTGTCAAGTTGTGAGCAAAATAATCCTACCCTATTTCTTTACACAAAAAAATTTCTAATAATGTCATGCAAAATCATCCTTGCATGCCATTTCATATTTTCAATTAAAAAAAAAAATTGTGGAAGAGAATACATATCCTTGGGCATACTGGGGCAACAGGGTGAAGGATGAGTGAATACATGTTGTATATTTGGACTAGCGGGGTTTTTTGATGAGTCTGCAGAGCTGATTTTTCCGTAGAGAGTCCTGATGACTCCACCATGCCATTGAAGTCACTACTGAGAGTATGGTTTTCAAGGCTGAACCATCAGATTATAACAAAGCAATCTGATTTTCCCTGAAACTCCATGTTTGTACAGACCTTTATTCTTTGTGTGTCCTGCTCTGTTTGTAGACCATGACTGCAGAATTTTAATGAGCCTCATGCAGAGCTTTTTTCAGAGCCAGCTTTGCAAAGAGGCATGTCACACTGAGAAATTCCTTGTGTGCCAGTACTTTATTGTTTTGTGCACAAGTTTAAGTCTATCTTGATTTCACTCCATACATTTCCTTGTTCCTACTGTACAGAGCTGATAAATTGTCCACCCATGAAGAAGTTCAGCTTTACAGTTATTCATTCTCACCCACCCTCCCTGTTTTCTTTTCATGCTGAGGCAGGTAAAACTGCCTTAGAAATCTGCCAACCAAAGACTACACTGGAGTGAGTGCTTTTGTCCTTGTTTAAGACCAAAGTCCCAAACCACAAAATATTTAGCTACAAAATTCAATCTGAGATCAGCCAGAAGACAATGATAATGTCTTTCTGAGTAAAAACTAAAAAACAGGGTGGTCTGTTAGTCATTGACTACTCTAGAGACAGAAGAGGGATGCTAAATACCTCAATAGTCCTACTGTTTGTGTTTTCCTTTACCTATCTTATGGCCACACATGGCTTAATATGGGGCAGTATGGTGCTTAACAATAATTGTTGACTACAAAGTTTCTTTCTTGTCTCTGCACTTCATAGCCAGAAACAGCTGTACTCTCCACCACAACTCTAAAAGCATCAGGGACTGGGGGCATGAGACCAGGATGGACACAGAAGAACGTGGATATGTCATGGGTCAATGTATGTGCTGTGGTTTGGGTATCTAGCACACTGGGGAGTTCAGAGATGGGCTGTGTCTCCCAAGCCCAGCGGCTCAGGTGGTCTTCTCAGTGTACAATAAATCCACATGACATTTCCATGGTGTGCAGAGCATAAAGGCATAAAATATTAGGATCCATGTTCTCATTACAGAGGAAGGATTTGTGGCAAACTTAAGATGTGACCAAAGCACCACAATAAAATCATCTGCTCATAAGCATTACACACATAATTAAAAAAGAAAAAGAAGAAAGCATACACTTGATTTTATTCCAGATTCAGCTTTAACTTTGTACAAATATTCTGGTATTATTCTAGCTTTCTTGTTGCCCTGAACTTCCTGCTCAGACGGGAAATGGATGGGCCAGACAGTTCTCCTCAAGGGATTTTCAGAGCAATTCTGAAGAAAAGAACATTCATGTTTTCAGAGTTGGCGCTGACATTCAACTATAAATCATAGATCATCAGTGATTCTTAACAGTGAGATGTACTGGCCAAAATCTGTAACTACCATCAAAGGCTAAAAAATTTTTGTAACCAACAGATGGAAAATTGGGATCAGGGTGCCTGTTTAAGATTTGTATGAGAAATTCCACAAACTTCCATTGTTTTCTTTGAACAGGAACATTTCTTAACAGGAATGTCTTATTTTATCATTGATAAATTGAGTCAAACTCTACACTACAGATGAACATGGGGGAAAATTAGAAAGCAAATGTACCAAAGTATACATTGATTCTGTTTTACTCTGATCCCCTTTTGTCTTTTACAAAGTTTAACTGCCATTTTATCTGTACTGAATATACTTTTGGTTCAGAATATATTCTTGGCAGTATTTTTAAGGTATATTTGGCTGAGTTTTCAGTATAAAGCCTTTGTCTAAGAAATTGGTGAAAAGTATAAAAAAAATGTAAGTTAGCTTTATATCAGTATACAAAGGTCTGCATCCACTGGAAAGCACTGAAAAACACTGTGGTTTGCAAATCTTTAAAGTTTAAAATCCCATTAGGTAAGTGAAAGAAGGGAATCAATTTACAAATTCTTACTCAATTATAAATTTGTTCAGTTTAGCTCATTACCAGTTAATTATTAAGTATACATTACAGTCATTTTTAACTCAGATATTTGGGAAGCAGATGGCTCCTATCAACAGAGTTTAGAATAAATAAAGACTGTCTTCAGAAACATCTGGTACTGGCAACTGTCAGAAACAGTGCCAAGGTTTAAAATTCAAATACAGTCAATGGAGCTTGAGAGCTTCTGTCCCTACATTTTGACTGAAAAGTTCCAAAGGAAAGATCTGGGTATAAAAATTGATCTGAAATGGGATGACAAACTCTTTCTTCAAGGTATTTATCTGTGTTGAGACAAAAGCATTTTTTTCTCATCTTTTACCTGCTGCAGCTAAATACCAAAGTACAGGTAAACCTGTCACTTCATATTTTCTCCCATGATAGAAATTAAAATGTGTAATTTAGGGATTTTATTCTGTTACATTTTAGCAATGGCACTTCACAAAAGCTGTTTAATGCTTGTCAGGTGACAATCTTACATGAGTGAGCCTGATGACACTAAACTTTTCTACCATCTCTCACTGCAACTTCATCAAGGAGGAAAGAGAATTATTTAGCTTGTTGATATTTGGATTAGTCTCTAATTAATTTTCTGGTAAGGGAGTAAAAACACCCAATAAAATGCAATTTAAGTGTTTCCCTTATTCTTTTATTTATAATTCCAAAAGGACAGTCCAGTTTCACCCTAAAACATGTCAGCCTGACCACCTATGGGCATAGTCCCATTTCCAAAGAGTTTTCTCTAATATAACCACTGAATTTCCTGCTGAATCAGAGTCCCCACTTCGGAAGTTTATTTTCAGAGAAAACAGAATGGAGGTGGGGGGTTGCTGATCAAGGTCCATCTGGAAATGTTCTTGCACTAAAACATCAGTTAGACAAATGATTTCCAGCATGATGCTGCATATTTAAAGAACAAGTCTTCCAGGACAATGGAGCACTAATGAGGAACTCCAAGGCAGATTTTCCCATTCCTATTATGACTTTTACCCAAATCCACATTAAGAGTTTGCAACAGTGTTATCTTGGAGATGCTATGGAAGAAAACTTTCCAGCAACATGGACCCTGCAATTTGAAAAACAACATTTATGACACTGTGGCTTGTGAAATATTGGAGTATTTGCCAAATTTGGCATTAGAAAATTTAATATATTTCTGATAATTCTATGCAGGAAAACAAGATATTTCAGTGTTTCCTTTTATGTTCTCTGGTAAACTCAGCTGTTTGCAACTGTCTTTGAAACATTATGAATTCTTATCTGAAAAAAAAAAGGTGAACCTTCATTGTTTGGTTTTATTTTCAGATTTTTCATTTTGTTCTCTAGAAAATGCAGGTATCATTTCCATACATTTTTTTCCCTGAAAATATGTGCCTAGTCCATTAATTTTGTTTCTACATGAAAGGAAATATTTTTCCATAATATGGTATTTACAAGAAGTTAGGCTTTCTAGGGGGAAAATAAAGACAAAGAAAAGAGATTTTTATACTTAGACTAGAACAAGTAGCACTAAAAAGTGCAGTCCTTTACAAATGCAAAATTTTACTCATTAACTATGAAGCAATATTGTGAAATATAAGAGCTCTCCTTTTAATTGGTCCCAGAATTTCCTGGTATATTATGAAGAGAGAATTTATTATTCATTCACCTCAAACTGACAATTGGATTTAAAATGCTTATTTGCAGCATTTCTTAAATAAAAAAAAGAACAATCACAAAACTCCAGCAAAAATAACCACACACAACCCCCATGCTTATTTCAACTATATCCAATATTCTTCCTAACAGTAACAAATTAACTGTTGTGATAATTATGAATATACATTAAATTTCATGAAGCATTAATTCCATAACTAACTGGTCAACAGAAGAGTGTAAATGGGCTAACTTTGCCATGTAAAAGAAACTCTGGACACCCTCTTGCTGTTTCTCACTTGTCCTCTGTTAAGTTAGTGTGTCCCAACAGTCTCTGCCTTCTTGTCTTCTCCTTATCCAGAGTTAAATGTGCTAATCAAGATAATTAGCAATTTGTGTGTCCTACCTAACCATCCAGCTGTGGTGAGAGGTGTGGTATGCAGCCACTGTCCCTGCTCAGTGCTGCACTCGGGTGACTCCGTGACTACCGCACTTGTCACCGCTAGAAACTGCACAAGAGAGCTGCCAATCTCTGTGCCGCTCACTCTACCACCGCAGGCTACGCAGGCTATTGAAAAAAGGGGGTTTAGGTTTTCAGGTTCATTTTTTTTGTCTTTGTTTCACTTGGTGTGGTCTGCAAATGTCAAGGGCAACTGTGATCAGAGGGGTTTACAACTTTTTTTTTTTTTTTTTTAATGTCCTCTTACCGACACACACTGTACTGACAGGACACCTGAAAACTGGCACAACGTGCAGTGCTGTCCAGAAAGTCCTCTCCTTGGTGTCCCAGATCACACGAGGCGGTCCCTGCGACACCCCTTACCATGTATCCTTCAGAGCGTTTGTTCTGACAGCCAGCCGACGCACAAGGTCCTGCACAGCTCTGCTGGGGAGTAAATGTGGAAGGGTCTGGAAGTCCCACCAGTTTCAATTTGAAACATTGAGCCTGAGTTTTTTCCCTCAGCAGAGTGTGCCTCAGGCCTGAGCTTTGGTGGTCTGGTGGTTAACAGTGCTGTCTAGAGTTTCATGATACTTGGATTCTTTTTTCTGCTTTACCACAGATTTCCTGTGTCCTTGAGAAAGTCACTTAATCTATTATTCCCTCAAAAAAATCTAGTATTATTCCCTCAAAAAATGATGCTGTTCTTCCTCAGGAAGGCTGTCAATGCAGACAGTGCTGCTCCATCGCAGAGGAGAATGTATGGCACCATGGCATTTAGATAGGCAGAAAAATTGAACTTTTTAAACTCATTGAAAAAGTTGGGATATTTATTGTAACACAGAGTCATCTGTAAAAGACAGAAAGGACCATCTTGTCAGTTCATAGAGGAGATGAAATGTCTATAGAATTCATTTGTATGTGGATATTTCATTTCATTTGGCTTTTTTATATGATTTTTTAAAAATCTGAATATTTCCTTCACCATAGAATATATCCCCAATAAAAACACAACTGCAATTGCACATGTTCTATTATCCGCAGAAAGTTATAACAAATCTGTAAGTACCCTTTTGCCAATGAACTCTATTATTTTTTTGTGAAAGGATTTTTTAAGGCAGCTTTGCCTTACCCTGCTTCATCATAACCTGCTATATCTTGTACCTAAAAAGCATCCTGGCACAGAGGAAGATCTCAGATAGTGGGTCAGATAAGTTCTAGCCCGATATCCTTTGAAAGCTGCATTCTTCAGTCTCCCAGATCCCCTAACTACTGGCAGTTTGACTTAGGAAAAAAAAAAACCAACTTCTAATCAGTCCGATGATTTTAAAGCATTATATCTTTGGACACACAAATAATGTAGAACGTATTTTGGACTTTGTTTCAAGAAATGTTGGATTTTCAGAAATAGAGAGACTGAAGTGACTTAAGCGCTGGATGGGGGTTGACTTTATCAAAGTCCGAGGGACTGTTTGAATGAAGCAAAACTGTATCAATGGCCTGTTGTGGATCCTGGTGCGTATCCAACTATGTCCTAAAGCTGAATATTTGCAAAGTGTGTAACACCCAACATTTGATCATTTAAATTAGTAAATTATTTTAAGATTTTTAAATTATTAGTAGCATGTTATAGATGTTTACAAACTAAAGAAGAAACAGAAAATAAAAAAGATAATACAGAGTTTACGGATTGCTGTAACAGGGCCTCAGTTCAGGTGTGTGAAAAATTGGCTGGGCTGCTTCAGCCAAAATCTAGCTGATGGATGGCTGCAAGTGCTGTTCCTCGGGGTTCATACTGGAGGCCAATACTGACTGATATCTTAATCATCAACTCATGAAAACAAATCAAATGCATCCTTAGCAATTTTCAGATGATGCCAAACTGCAGGGTTCAGTTGATATGTGGGAGGGAAGGGCTGCTGTTCGGAGGGACACCAGCAGGTCAGAGGCTGATGGAAACATAATAAAGTTCAACATTGGTGGATACAAAACCATTCACCCTGGAGGGGACAGCCCAGTGCATTAGCACAGGGGGGGAGTCAACTGGCTCTGGAGTAGCTCTGCAGAGGAGGTGCTGGGGGTTCTGGTGGAGTTGAGCGAGCGCGTGCCCTTGCAGCAGTGAAGGCCAGCCACAAGCATATTAAAAGATCATAGTCTGCAAGCTGAGAGGCTTCCTCCCTGTTTGACACTTAACTGCAGAAGGCCCTGAACTGTTTGGAACTCATGAGAGCACATCTGGAGCACTGCAGTCCAATTTAGGTTCCTCAGTACAAGAAAGCCACTGACAAACTAGAGCAGTAGTCTTCAAGCAGATCCATGGTAGCAGAGAAAAGACTATGTAACCTGTGAATTTACAATGAAGTTATACCAAACTACCTTTGAATTCAACATTTCCATTTTTCTTGACATGTTTGCAATGCTGTAATCTAAATTCTTCCTGTTTCCACAGTTTAGCCACATACACCATTTTAGATAAATACATTATGGTACAATTTCCAATACATCTTTAGGTGTCTGTTTAATGTTATATATACCTACAACATCTGCTCACATATGCTCAGGAGAGAGAGGAGATGAGAAATAAAACAAAAACAAAGGAAACTAACAAAAAAAAATATAAAGAGAAAGAAGGAAAGAATATCCTGAAAAACAGTACTTGGATCCGTATCAGGTAAGTATCCAGACTAAGAGATTACTTGCTATCTTAACTGGATAAGTCTACCTTTCTTCTCCAGAGTAATTAGTTCTCTTAAAAATAAACCAAAACGCTTTCAATACATCCCCTTCAGAGAAGGATAATGTTTCCTTCAGAAATCTCCCCTTCTATATCAGATATTCATTCTCACATTCTTGAACCCTAAATGGTATGTAATTAAATATACTTTTCAATCTGTTATCGAAGTAAATTGATTAACTGAACTGTTAAGTGATGTGAACTTTTTTTGTTAAAGTTTCCTTTCTCTGTAATGCTTTAGTTTATTCTCTTGGGTGAATAGTATGGTTGTGCTACTCATGTTTGGAGTAGCTGTAGCGATGTGTTGTCTTCAAGCAACTACACTGTTATCGCTACACAGCTCTGAAATTGCAACATTTAATGCGATTTTTACTTGAAGTAGTCAAAAGACTCATTTTTTTCTTAACACTGCGGTACTTCCTTTTGCTTACGCAATATAAATTGTAACAATTTCCTGGAAGTATTGTGGCATGATTTCAACAAAATGCATACCAGCTCATGAAATATGAAAACTTTTCCTGACCTTAGTGTTTCATGCATTTTAAAGAACATTGCCTAATATAGCAGTCTTATTGTTTGGAATTCAAAACAAGAACTCTCTGCTTGCCAATAGCTTGGTCAAACATGTCACAAATAGGAATTCTTACAATAATCTGTATTTTAAATAGTTGATTTCTCATTTATACACACATGGCTTTATATACAAATCTTGTATTTTCAGTTCCAGCTTAAGGCATGGGAACTTTCCAAATGTGACAAGGTTACACAGGACACAAACCCTCTAGTGACCATTAATAATATAAATACTAATTTTTACTTTTAATTATTTATTAAGCATATGAACACTCTCAAAATTTCACAGGCCCAAAGAAGTGGTGGAAGGAAAATGAAAGAGATATGGAAGGTGGAACACGCTGTAGACATAAAAATTAGAACTCAGATTTAAATTAAAGCTAAACTTGGAAAGGAAGAACTTCAGCTATATTTTCTTCAGAACTTCCTTCTACTTTCCTTTTTTTGACCACATTTCTCATCAACTGGTAGAAAAAAAGACATCCTCACTATAGACAATGAGTTTGAAACTGATGTTTTCAGCAGTGATAGAGAACACAGTATGTGAGAAATTTTTAGGGAAATAAAAGTTGCATACAGATGACAGATAAATGCTGGAGCAACATGGCAAATATTCCAGAAGCCTGTAGCCACAGCTATTCCATTTATACATGCCTCCTTCCAGCCCCAAATTTCCTCAAGGTTTAGGGAGAGACAAACCTGGTATTCTGTATCTAATGTAATTTAACTAAATACCCGGGATGCATAAGATATAAATCAGCTTGTCAAACACACACCCTGGAAAAAGTTAAGTTATCGAGGATATGATCTGGAGGCCATATTTCAAGACGACAGATGTAAGATTTGCAGCTGGAAATTTACCTTGGACTCCTGTAGAGGCTCATGTAAAGTCTATCCATATCTTGCCTGTTTAAGGCTCAATTATCTGGAAAAGTTGAGTATTTCTGTTCTGAAAACATGTTCTCTTTAACATGCCTGAATCAATTGTATCAGCAGCAGATACAAGCAGAACATTATTGGCTTTTCAGAATCTTGATCAGCATTCCTTCTTACAGTCGTCACTAAAAAAGAGAATCTAATTCTTGATATTCTACACACCATGATATTTTTTTTTTTCCTTTTTAACTTTGTGTTATGATTTGTCTATATATCCTTTTCCCTCATTATGTTTAGAAGCTTATTATTAATCTATTTTACAGACATTGTCTATATATTGAGCTTGATAGAAATTTACCCTAAGGTTTTATACATCATTTTAGCAGTTTAAAGTGTCTTAAATTTTTAATAAATTACTGATATGTAACTTTTACAATTTATATATTTTTCTACTATAAATAATTTCCTTCTTTTTAATTTGCATTGATTTTAATGCATAAATTACTCTTCATAAAAGATTTTTCTTAAACAGTTGTATCCCCAAATATAATTGAGTGTAGATTTTCAGTGATACCTCTTGGAAACACCCAGTTGTTAAGGGCAGCTATTTTAGGTGTAAGAGGTATCTGTCACTTAAATATAATTGATTTTATCTATCTTGATATAAAATCCCAGATGAAAGTCTGCCTTTCCAATAAAGCTGGTAGCACTAGGAGTGACAGATCCTTTCATGTTGTATCCTTGAAAATTTATTCCATTGGCAGAAAGAAATTAGTATTTAAAGCACTTACATGGCTAGTTTGTTGACAAGGCCTAACCACTGCTCATCTTCAGGCTCAGCTTTTGGATCATTGAAACAAATTCTATATATGATATAAACTGGAAAATCAAATATGTCAAAAATGTAAATGCCCTGCAATACTTAAATAGCTATAGTTTCATGTCAACTACAGTAAGCGCAAGACATTGAGGGGGTTTTTTATGGCTGTGCTTTGGACATGGTAAAGTGCTAAATGTGCAAGTAATTATGAACTTGGCACAGTAGCAGTATTTATTTTAAGCTCTACTTGTGCTGCCTTGGTGGAGGATGTTTACTTAACCAGACTCTATTAAACATGCTGAAGACTTTGTACTCTAAAACATTTTTAATTGATGAAACACAGAAGCAATCAATCATCACAAATGGTAAAGAAAGGCAGACAGGCCCAGGCAAACAGAATAAGATCTGTAGGTGTCTTAAAAAAAAAAAAAAAAAAAAAAGCAAGCCCGTTTGTGGTGCTGAATTAAGTGTTTGTGAAAGAGAAGACTTGATAGAGGTGGAGACTGAAGTCTTCTATTTATTTACAAGTAGGGCATAGTGGTGGGAACTCTTGCATGGTCTCTTGCCTTTCCTATTCAACCTCTGACCTAATGGACCTGATGAGCTTATCCTCTCTCGTGACAGGAAAAATCCATGCTGAGTATACAACCTGTGGGTCTAACTTACCCAAACAATGGTGAACGGTGTTGCTTTTCATGCACCATTTGTAAACATATGAAAGCCATTGCACTGCTTCACATTCCTGCTCCAGGAAGCAAATTCAATATAACCCTGAGCACCAGTAGATGGGAAGCATTTCTCCAGCCACCTTACTCTCAAACTGCATCTGTTCAGAGATTCCAGATGTTAATTTCTAAATTATGTGCTCATAAATGTGTTTTTTAAGTATAAGTTTAAAAACATTAAATTAGCAGACTACAATGCTGAAGCTGTGTCAGACCATAGTCTTTCTTTGAAAAGGGGATTAGCTTAAACCTAAAACACTTGCTCAAACTAAACTCCTGATTTTAGTGGAAACTTAATGTGAAAGAGAATGGCAGGACCATATCCATAGTAGAAAAAGATTAAATACACTAAATTACACAGGAAGGTATTCCAAAGTGATGTAGTCACTTGTGCATCATAATTGTGAAGTTGAAAGGAAATATATTAGCTGTATATATAAGTGTGTATTTCCTCTCAACTTTACATGAATATATTTATACTGACTGTAACAAGTGCTTCGAGTTTTTTTTCTTAACAGACGAAGATTGAAGCATAGAAGGTATATATATATATACATATATAAGGTATATATATATATATAAATACATGCATGAATGCATACATGCATTCGTACATTTATTCAAAACACCTTCCATAAAAACAAATATTTGGACCTTAAAACCAGGAAAAAGTAGTGATTTTTCTTCAATTTCAAAACTCATAATACAGTAAAGGTCATTTTCTTAAAATGTATGTAGATCTTACTATTTCACTGTTTTTCTATTTCTTCTATATATATTTATAAATACTATATATATATATTTAACAACATTTATGTAAATTAAAATGTCATTTTACTACCTTCCCAGAAAACTAGAATGTCCTCTGCTCTTAAATACTTCTAAATTCTTGTAAAACTTTTTGAAATTTGTATTGAAAAAAATATTTAAATTACTGTTTTCTATTCTACCAAGTGTGATTGCAACTCTTGACAAAGACGTGTATGTTATGAAACCTTACATTTTTTTTCTTTTTTATGACACAGATTGCTGAAATCTTATTTTTGATACCTTGATCTGTGAAAGTGAAGAAGAATAATGCATTTTGTCTCTCCCTCTGTTCAAAGTCCAAGAACATTAGAATTTGATTGCATTTTACACAGATGCAAAAAGTATTTCACGTATATGCAGGACTTTTTTCTTTTCCCTAGAAAAAGGTACCTTCACTGTGGAACATTAGTTGAGATCATAATATGAATGGTATTACTTGCTTGTTTTGGGGTCAGCAACAGTACATGAGAAATTTTTTAGAGTTTCATACTCTTTTATTGTGGAAAATTCCTACCACGGAATAATTTGAGATAATGAATACAGTATGTAATTTCAACTAAAATGATTTTAAGTACCAATTCATGCATCTAGTTTTTAAAAATTAAATCCAAAATTTAATATGACATTCTATTTAAATGCGCAAATGAGTGTGACCTACAAGTATATTTTGAAGGGCAATAGATTTTGGTATACTGCCCAAAATTAACGATGTAATATATTTAGCATAAATGGAGATAACTGATTCAGACATCTGTTATATATTAACACGTAAACAGCTTGTTCTTTTTATGTGATAGTGTTCAACCAGTATTCTAAGTAGGTAGCTTGTATGAACTATATGTAGGTATAGTATGAAAACTTACATCTATTTTTCCTTAAATTCACATGAATATGAATCTTAGGTAGCAGTGAGATAGTTAACTCAATGTTTGATGTGGTTAATAACAAAATAATTTTTTGAGAAGAATTGGTATTACAACTGTATTATCCAAGGGCTAGCCTACATAAAAGCCGGTGACATCCCTTAGCTGAGAAGAAAAACCAGACCTGTACCTAACTTTGATTATTTAATAACTGAAATATAAGCATTACTCTCACAAGGTTTGGTGTTTATATTATTTTCTAATTATATATTTCAACTTTTTGGCCTAAACCAACAACTCCTTTTTTTCTAACCACACAAAGAGGAAGTGTGATCTGACCTGGGTCAATTGATGCATTCAGGAATATAACGTGAACCGAATTACTTCATATTTCCTTGATATTTTTCAGACTAAGTGAGACTTAACATTTTATAGTGATTGATTAATTTAATTTCACAATTTTTTTTCTGGGAATGAGTCACATAAGAGCTTGTGACACTGTTAGTCATAAAGCAAGGGATAATGACCTTTACATCTCTGTCCTCAGTGAAAAACTACCCTCTTCCAATTTTTCCTCCAAGCAGACGTTGAACAAACATCTCCAGAATTCTCCATCTTTCATAAATCTTGACAGTAGCAAATGGAAGGAGAATCACAGGTCAATGAGACTAGTTTCTGCCTTTAAAAGTGACAGCATAATAGTGTGCAACTGCATTGTAATATTAAGCCCATTTATTTCGTATTTTGTCAGAAACAAAAAGCCAATCACTTCAGAGCCACTGTAATGATTTCTTTCGATTCATTTAGCCTGCCAAAACACATCAATTATTTGAACTATTCTATTTCTTGGACTAACACATCACCTGTGGTTTGTGTCTATCACTCTTCCTGTACCACAGCGGCAGCAATATGAGGAGCATGAAGACAAACATTGACTACATCTCTCTCGTGGAGTGCTTGAGCACAGATCCTCCCTGCCAGGGGGTAGTACCCTTTTCTCTGCTGCTCTCCCTCTGAATGCACCTGTGCGTTCTTGCATCCAACAGGCTCTCACAGTGGGAACATCAGCAGGGGATTGGGACAACGCAGCACAAGTGGAGCACATCTATCTCACTGCCAAGACAGCCCAGGACTGACTGGGCCGGAGCTTTTGGAATGAATCTTTTCTTTAGGCAAATGTACGAGGGGCACACGAACAACTCACATTTCACTGCAAAACATTTATAATATTTTTTGAATGCCATCTATAATAAAATGTATATTTTTAAAAAACTATTATGAATCTGTATAAACATCTGCAATACATGTGGATTAGTTTATGAATGACTAAAGAGGAAAGAGCAACTTCAAGGGAGGTTTATAATGGAAAATACTGTGACTCCTTAACTAACAGGTCATGACCAATGCCCTCTAAATTAATATGAGCCAATCTGTGTGACCTACAGTGTTGTATTCTTCCATTATATCATTTTAAATGTGTTTCCTGTGTTCAAATCCTGCAAGAGTGATATAACATAAAATTTAGAAGACAGAGTTTTTGTATAAGATTTATGTTAAAAAAAATCAGTCACTTAAGAAAAGGGATAGACATTTATTAGCTTTTAAGAAAGATTCAGCTAGTGTCTACTTCTTTCTGACAGAATATTTCCCACTGTAGTATAAAAGGAAATACACTTTATCTATGGCATTCTGCAAAACAGATAAGTTTATTATTGTTGTTTATTTATATACCACACCACAACCAACTTTCCCCAAAGTCCTGAGTTTATTTTCCTTAGCAATAATATCTGTTCATGGTTACTCATGTCCTTATCTGACTTGGTTATGTGTCATCTATATTAAATAATCTCAATTCCCATTCATATCCGCATGATATATATATATAAAAAAAAAAGCTTAAAGAGAATTTTTTTCTAATATGGTCAGAACAAAAATCAGATTTAACTATCAGACTTTGATGACTTACTGAACAAAATTTATCAAGGACTTTCCTCAAATTAATGTTCTCCCTTTAATGTTCCTTAAGATAATACAGAAAATGGCTGCAGAGAAAGACATTTTCTAGATGTTTATTTCAACTGACAGAAAGCAGAACACAAACTTTGTCAATAATGCTAAGAATTCCTAGCCAGGTCCTCTGAAATTGTAAACTTTTCTAAAATCCAATTAATGATAATCAAATAGTTTGACGTCTATTAACATAGACATTCAGCACAAAATAAACTCTCTGATATATTTGCGATTGCTGTTTTGCTTGTATAACTTTTGCTGATTATGTATTTTGCAACATTCTATAAAGCAGGCAGAAGTGAGACCTGAATTGAATTAAATAGTATTTTTATAAGGAAGAATAAATGAACAAAGAATTTTGCAAAGATTTTTACAGAAGTGTATCATTAGTAATTATTCAAGTTTTATTAGCAATTATTTCAAGTTTTTACATGATGCTGCTTATAATTTCCTTTTTTTGTTTTCCACTTGGTATTTGCTTCTTTCTTCTCTAATTGCCCAATTATCTATGTAAACATGAAGCACATTATTAATTTAGATTTATTTATAATAAGACATTTAGGCATTTTTATCCTAAGCACTGAAGATATAAGGACATAGCCTTAAGAATAATGTTTAAACTCAAAGTCTGAGCCTGTGTTCTAGCACTTGAGACATGATACGTTATTTATCAGGAAATAGTACAGTACAGAAATGTTTCACTCATTTGTGGTGTTTAGATAGTTTGAATCGTGAGTTGAAAAGATGTGCCTTTATACACTTGGCATCATGAGCCCAAATATATTCTTTTCACAAAAGACATCCAGAAATATTCTTTAAAAACTGCGACTAAGCTTTATATATATTCTATTATAATGCCAAATATGTGTTGACACTTTTCAGATCTTTACAAATTGATGCAGTGGATACAACATTCTAACAGGAAGTGTGAGACCTCAAGTACCTTCTTGGCTGGAGTGCATTTGGTCCTCCATCTTCTATTGTATCTCGCATCTTACCAGCATAGAGGTCAGAGTGAGTAAGGTTCTTAAATAGGTCTTTTTAAATCATTAGAAAGATCACAAAGTTAGTAGATGTTTTTGATTAGTAAATTGTGAGAGATGTTATCTCCATTTAGGAATATTTTTTGTTACTTAGAATGTAGTTCCCCATTAAAGAGAAATCCAGTCAGAACAATAATAACCTGTTTAAAAGGAGGTCCTCAATACTATCACTGGTTGTTCCATCTACTCTTGTATGCAATCCTAGATCCACTACAGTCACAATAGGTTTATCTGTTGCTCTCACTAAATATGCCCTATATGTTAATCTACAGTTTAAGCTATAATCATCACCTGAGGGATTTTAAAGCTAACGACTAATGTCCATTGTCACTTTTGTCTAAGACATGACTGTAAAGAATTTCAAACGTATTCTTAACATTAAACTTTAATGTTGCTGAACACAATCTTGGCCCCAAAAAATGAGAAAATAATAAACATAATAGTTTCTGCTTTATCTGAGACAATTCATTTAGCTGTTTATAATCTCTTTTGAAAAAAAAAAATTATTTTGATGTTACATTTCATATCCACCTTAGTAACTGCATACTGTGACATGCAATTCTAGAGGTCTCTATTGAGCAGCAAATATAACTCTATTGTTTGTAACCCAAACATAGACTGTATTGCTTGCTTTGACAGCTAAAAAGGTAGACACTCAACCACATCACTTTTTTTTTTTTTTTTTTTTTTTTTTTTTTTTTTTTTTTTCTCTACCTTTTATTTAAAGGTCAGGTAGGGTCTCTGAATTGGTTTCTGTGTCTCACTGCTTTCCAGCTCACTGAATTATAATAATATGCCTGAAAATAAAAATTGAAATTCCAAACTTTTGTTTCAAATACTGTTTTTCCACTGCACTGTCCTATGCCAACAAGCATTATTTCAGTTAAAAAGGGTTAACACAGACACAGTTAAACAAAGGGTCTAGCAGAGCCCTGTCCCACTGCAGCTCATGCTTTTAAGTGCAGATTCCTCTGGTGTCCTCTCCAGGACCTCTCCCTACTTCATACAAGATGGCTTGAGAGACCAAGGCTGTGGCTTATGTCTCATTTCAGGACTGAGAGACAGAGCAACAGAATGGGACAATGAGCGAGTTTTTCCTAAATAATGTGTGACAGTGCCAATACTTGCTGGAGTCTCCCATGTACAAGGACAGTGATAGGAAGGCAGAACATGCAGTTTTATACAAACATCCACTTTCAGGCTGATCAGAAGACCCAAGAGTCCAGACAGACTGGACTAAGTAGGACAACATCTAGCCTTTTTTTTCTCCTTATATTTGATCATGCACTGGAAAGTTCAGAAAATTCAGAGCCTGGTAAAACAGCAATGAAGTCTGAGAAAGACTGTTTCACGAGTTTCCTAGCTCCTCAGGCAAAAAGTATTACAAAACTTTAGCACAAAATGTTTTTCCCATAGGATTCTTAGCCCAGATTTTGCATAGTAAAGCAGCTGATACAGTCCTTACCCAAAAAGCATTCAAATATTAAGATACAGTAAACATCTGAATGTTTGGAGGTTAATCCAAATTGAAATTTAATTCTGATCCTGTCACTAAGAGTGACTTTCACCCACATAAATTTCTGGTAATTCAAAGTGCTAAGGAAGCATCTGCATCTGTAGCTAGAGACTAAAGATGTATTTTATTCCTTTAGGAAAAAAAGAAGTTAACCAAAAACAGTAAGTATCCACATTACTGGAACCCTAACAACCTTGTCACTTTTTTTTTCTGGAATTCTTTTTTATTTTAGTTTATGTCCATAAATTACACAAACCACATTCCAGTTTTAAAAAGCAACAAGCCTCATAACCATTATGAAAAGGCACAAGCTCAACATGCCAAAAGAGTCTGTTTATTTCTGAATGAACATGTAATTTGTTTGAACTGAAATTGGTTGCCAAACTCCAGCTGATTTTAGGGGAAGTAGAATTATGATCATTGTGGAATTCCAACATAAACACATACTCTACACACATCTTCATGTACCCTTATGTGAAAATAACCTCAGGGTCATCAGAAATCAAGGACACATCTTGCTTTCTAGTGCAAACCCAGAGCAAGAGTTGTAATCAAACTTCTGGAGCCATTGCAAGATACCTCAAATGCTCTTCTTCTACATATCAGTGTTTTCGAGAGCAAACATCCAGAAACTTGCAGAGACCCTTCAGGCTAACACACTTAACACTGCTCCAAAACTGTTTCCCCTTAAAGCAATTCCAAATTATTGTAAGAACATTAAATGAAAGAAAATAATTTCAAAAAGAATGAAAGTTGCAATGAAAACCTACTTTCCAGGCAGGATTTGTCACCTCTAATTCCAGGCTCCTGTGTGGACCAACACAAAGATGTTTCTAGGCTCCCAGTTTTGCAAAGAGCCACTGAATGTATTCGCAAGGACCTGTGACCCAGAAAGTCCTAGGGTTGCTAGCTGCAAATGTCCAGATTCCCAGGTCCTCCAAGGTTAGAAAACTCTTGGCTCAATCTCAGCCTTAACAGACATGAAGCCAGGAGTTTCAAAGCTCGTGAGAGCCATAGCATCCAATGCCAAGGTTTCTGGGTCAGCTTTGACTCCTAGGCACTCGAGTTCCTCCTTACCCTTGGGATCTCAGGGAATCCAAGACCTGCAGCACAAAGCCAGCTCATCAGACTGGCTGTTTCTGAGCCAGGATTGTGTTTCCCTTCACAAATAATAACGAATAACAATTCCTGATCAAACTGAAACCTAGTTTTAAAATTTTGGAAAATTCTTGAAACTATCTGAATAATAGAGTGAGAACTGGAGAGTGACTTACAATGAATGACCAAAGGAAAAAAAATATTAATGAGGAAATAAAACTATGACATAAGAACAGAGGCACTTGAATAGATCATCTAATGTTAAGTTGTAATAAATAAAAAGAGAACAAGGAAGAAAGAATCAAGGCAACTAGATGGTGAAGAAAAGGTTGAAAATTAAAGTTAATCCCTGTATGGCCTTACAACTGAATCAAATTTTTGCTTTGATTTTCCATAAAAATATTTATATGGTGATTGGGGAGGCAGATTTTTATTTAGCATCTAGAAATGGAAGTTTCTGCCACCAAATGTCATCTTTATTAGTTGAAGTTTTCAAGAGAAAAAAAAAACAAAAAAAACCAAAAAAAACCCCACCACCATGGAGACAGGAATAATTTGTACAATTCCGTACATCTATACTTAGAGTATATAAGCAAGCACAGAAAAATGGTACCATGATGACTGGAAGTAAGGAGAACTAAACTGACAAAAAGTTAAGTGATCAACTTATTTTACTTTAGAAACCAAAAAGCAAGACTTTTTACCTATAAAATGAACTCCCTACCTTTAAAAACTTTTTTCCTGTTCATCTTCCAGTTGTTCAGGATATTCAACAGAGGTGTCCAAGCTCAGTGTGTGTTCATCTCTTACTGCTATGTAACCTCTTGATATGAAGAATAGGAAATTCAAGATTTAAATCACCCTATTAATTCCACCAAATCTGGTAGACTGAGAATAGCATTTAATGATAAGAGAAAAATATGCTAATCTTAAACTAAAACTGTGTTACTAAGACATAACCTTGCCTTCAAAGCAATAGTCAGTATTAGTATGATGGATACATATAAAATTGCCAGTACATACATTAGAATTATTATATGTCTCAATTTTCACTATCACCAGGTAAAAATTATGTATTTTCTAACAGGATAGTTAAACAGCATACTCTGCATATTATTTCTGATGGCTTTAATGTTATGCCAACTTTCAACCAAATCAGCCTGTGTTGAAGAGAGATTGCTTTTCAAAGTTGTAATGTAGTTAGCTAATGTTATTTCTGAAGTCAGTATAAGTGGGTTCTGTGACAGTAAATAATAAAAAAAATGTGATAGAAGGATTCTTCCAAAATACATATGCTGCCATTCAAAACTGCAGATGTTTTGAGCTTCATTCAATATCCTTCTTTTACAGTACGTGTGAATTCCTATATGGGACATAATCCTTTTTTGCATCTTACTCTTCGATAGTATGCTCAGCTAACATAATTTAGGTATTTCTGAATTGTAACTGGAAGGTGAAAGAGATTATTTATATCTGAAAAGTTCTCTTGTGCCAAAGGGATACTAAAGTCTGCCAAAGTGTCTTTGGATCATATGTTGAAATAAGAGGAAAATATAACTTTTTCAGTCTCTACTGGTATGGTGAGTACCTGAAAGAAAAGTTGGCCTCACCAGATGAAAGCTGATCTGTAGTAACTCTCAAAATCTCCTATGCTAGTAGTGAGTATTAATTCAGAGTGTATTCACCACTCCCAGTCTCCTTTCTCTTCATAGTCCCTTGTACCAGGCAACCTAATTATCTTTGGATGCCTTTATACAATGGAGTTTTCTACCTGCCTTCATTTAAATCTCTTGGGTGTTGGCCCAAAGAAGGAGCCTTGCAACTGGCTATGAATCTCTTGGGTCACAAATGCAAAACAGGACAAAAATAAAGAACAAGCATGCACTGAAGTTAGTGACAATTTAAATCAAAAATATACTTGGAACCATATGTTCAAGATTATGTGTACACATGCAAAAGAAAACAATGCCTGTTCTGCTTATAGTTACATTTTGTTGAACTCAGAGATGCTATACTGATCTACAGCCAACATAAGCGGAAACAGAAGCGAGGCCAGAAGATATTCCAGTAAGTACAACAAGAAAGAGAGAACATCTTATGTCATTGAGAGAAATTAATCAAAATCGAATTAGTATTAACATGCCCTAGCCTTGAAAAAAGGATATTAAAATATAGATAATCCTACAAGTCCACATAAAAGCTTCTGTTTTCTGTTGCAAGGAGTGTTTGAGGTATTGATAAGA
This sequence comes from Athene cunicularia, assembly GCF_003259725.1. NCBI lineage: Eukaryota > Metazoa > Chordata > Aves > Strigiformes > Strigidae > Athene > Athene cunicularia. The sequence continues at coordinate 134,206,599 of NW_020799095.1, forward strand.
GACCTGATCATTTATCTTCAGTTGAAAAGTCTTCTACAGTTTTTCAGATATAATAACATTGTTCCTTGGAATTTTCTTATAGTGTTTTTCCTACAGAAAATTTGTTGTGTTTTCTACTCAACAGTGGAGTAATGTCTTTACTGATGATGTTCCTTACATTTTTATTAAATTTGTTTGTGCTTATGTATGTTAATAGTTCATTCCCTTATATGATATGTAACAGAGATAACAGTGGCTTGACCTAACAAGCTAGCTCTTCCAAACTAGAAGACATTTGAAAAAACTGTAAAACAAACAAAAGTATGTTATTCTAAATATTTATATGAACACAGCTTTTCTAAAACCTACAGTAGAAAACATGAAGAAATGTATGAAGAATCAGCTAAAATTGTACATAGTGTAGTAAATGTGTTAAATTTGGAAAGATGTACATAACGGCAATATATAAAACCACACTGCTTTCCTTTATGTGTCTGAAAATTCACACGACGTGGGTTTAGGCAAATATGCAGCAACATCAGATTCACTCATAAAAAATGAATTAAATATACATATTGTAAATAGTTATTTGTTCTGCAATGAATGACACTTTCCGTGGGAAGCAAGTCAAAAATATGTATCAAACAACACAAGAAGAGTGTTGAGGAATTTGTTCCAAAATTCTGTGTAGAGGCAAATCTCCTTGAAAATGTTCATATTTTGTAAACATTTTACAACAAACTCATCTCTGTTACTCATAGAATCATAGAATCATTTAAGTTGGAAAAGACCTTTAAGATCTTTGAATCAAACCGTTAACACTGGCAAGTCCACCAGTAAACCATGTCCCTAAGCACCACGTCTACATGTCTTTTAAATACCTCCAGGGATGGTGACTCAAACACTTCCCTGGGCAGTTCGTTCCAAGGCTTGACAACAATTTCAGTGAAGAAATTTTTCCTATATTCAATGTAAACCTCTCCTGGTCCAACTTGAGGCCATTTCCATTTTTTACTTGGGAGAAAAGACCCACACCCACCTTGCTACAGCCTCCTTTCAGGTAACTGTAGAGAGCAATAGGGTCTCCCCTAAGCCTCCTTTTCTCAGACTAAATAACCCCAGTTCCCTCAGCCACACCTCATAAGACTTATTCTCTAGACCCTTCACCAGCCTCATTGCCCTTCTTTGGACATGCTCCAGCACCTCAGTGTCTTTCTTGTAGTGAGGGGCCCAAAACTGAACACAATATTCAATGTGCGGTCTCACCAGTAATGAGTGGATGGGGGGATGACAGGGGGATGATCATTTCCCTGTCCCTGATGGCCACGTTATTTCTGATACAAATAAGGATGCTATTGGCTTTCTTGGCCACCTGGGCACACTCCCAGCCCATATTCAGTTGCCTGCTGACCAACATCCCCAGGTCCTTTTCCGTCAGGCAGCTTTCCAGCCACTCTTCCCCAAGCCTGTAGCATTTCATGGGGTTGTGACCCAAGTGCAGGACCTGGCACTTAGCCTTGTTGAACCTCATATAATTGGCCTTGGTTCATTAATCCAGCCTGTCCAGATCCCTCTGTAAAGCCTTCCTACACTCAAGCAGATCGACAGTCCCACCCAACTTGGTGTCATCTGAAAACTTACTGAGGGTGCACTCGATCCCCTCGTCTAGGTCATTGATAAAGATATTAAACAGAACTGGCCCAAATGCTGTTCCCTGGGGAACACCACTTGCGACCAGCTGCAAACTGTATTTAACTCCCTTTACCACCACTCTTTGGACTTGGACATCCAGCCAGTTTTTTACCCAGAGAAGAGTACACCCATCCAAGACATGAGCAGACAGTTTCTCTAGGAGAATGTTGTGAGAAATGGTGTCAAAGGCTTACTAAAGTGCAGGTAGACAACATCGACAGCCTTTCCCTCATCCACTAAGCATGTAAATTGACATAGAAGGAGATCAGGAGGAAAAAAAAAACCAACCAAACAAACAAAAAACCCCAAACACTGTAAGACTATAAGGAAAATCCCTTATTTGCAACCGGGAAACCTGGATAACAAATGTAGAAGTTTGCTACCTTTGTTGACTTAATGGTCTGCCCTACATACTGTCCGACCTGAGACTGTTCTCATTCTGGAGAACTTCAAAGCTTCTTAACAGGTCTAATTTTCAAAAGATTATTCTGTAGCTCCTAAGAGATGAGCATTGCAGCTTTTGCAGCCTGATTATTAGTCATCTTTGAAAATGAAATTGATGCAAGGATTTTCAATAACTCTAAACAGCCACCTATCCTGCTGAAGTGAGGGGTAGCTCTCTCAACCCCTGTGAAGGTCAGTTTTTACACTTTCCTCCTAACACACGTCCATGTTCTGAATTTACAAGAGCGTCTAAACTTCAAACAACATATATTGAAAAGAAACCAAAAAAATTGCTTCAAAACTACTGTTAACTGTATGATTTTCCTATTTGTGATTAAACAAATGGTTTTAACATACATACTTTATGTAAAATTTGGTCTATACATTTCATCAATCATTTGGATGAGTTTCTAGCATGATTCATAAAGACAGCACATGTTCTATATTTTACATGCCATCACATTTAACCCCAGTGGAGAGTGATTTTGTTGCTAATAAATTATACAGGACATTGTAAGGCATTTTCAACAAATTTCAGATTTTACTTTTCATTTTAAGTTAGTGCTGTTAGATGTTTCCACACCTTTTCTGAAGCAATGACAAGCAATGGGCTGTAACATAATCTCTTCAGTTCATGAAAGGTTTTTACTTGCTAAGAAGAGGAAACGGCTCTCTTCATTTGACAGTAGGTGTCAAATGGCTTGGCTTTTCCACCAGTGATACTGAGCATACACTGCTGCGTAGCATCACTGGTCTCTTACAAAAGCAAGAAAAATAAAGCCACTTTGGAAACTGAGTGAGAAAATTAAATACTATAGATATCCATGGGAGCTCTGGCCAGTTTAGATTTCATTCCAATAAAGTGAGCAAATTCATCAAGGAGACATGATTTTTGATGCATTGAGACTGATGCTTTGATGCATGCACGAGCATCCAGATGTCTAGCTAATTTAAAGCAACACCATTCCACTAATCTAGGTTGAGAAGTGTCAATTGACACCAGCTATGAAATCAGTAACTGCAACAAAATACAAGTTTTCCAGACACCAATAAGATGAGTAACCTGAGACACAGCTGGATATTTACCTATCTGTATTAGTGTGAAGTATTCTGATAGCTGTCATATAAACACTTGAGCTGCCTCAAGTCTTGGTTTTATTGTTGGCTGTACTTAGATTTCCCAAGTGTCTAAAGGTACATCAGCTAGTGCCTGTGTACCTTGGGTTTTCCACTGGATAATGAGAACAAATTTAATGCCATCACCAAGCCTCTGATTGTTATGAAGCTTTATTCAATGATGCCTGTAAAATGTGTGGAGATCCTGAATACAAAAGGTTTTAGAACTATGATCAATTGTTGCCATTACCTAAAATATGAGTGAAAGACTATAAAGCAAGCATGGAGCCTCTGTCAATATTAATGAGAGCTATAATAGATATATGTCTGACACATATGTCATGAAGACTACTACTTTCATAATGCCAGAAATTGAACCAGCAGAGTTTGATATGCAGACTTGACTGCACCAAAATTACTTGAATTTCTGCCTTTGACATCGCTATAGCTCTCTTCCTAGATAATTTATTTATATCAGAAAATGTAAGCAAACTGTTCATAAATTGAAACATAATCATTATAATATTTTATTATCAAGTTTGTCAGCAATTCTGTAAACTTTGTTTCAAGTTAGAAGTCCTATGAATTTTAACTGCAATTGCATTTCACCTGCACTAACAACAGATTTTTCCTGCTCCACTGCATGTTGTATTTAATGTACATTCAGTTGTGATAAATTGTGAATAAGAGGTTTAATTCTAATTTTTTTATTTGTGTTCTCTAATGAAAATAAATATTGAAAACCTTCATTACTTTCTTCCAGAATAGAATAACTTCTGGATTTATGAATCTGTCAAAGGATTTTCTTCCATATACAAAAGATATCCTAAAGGAAGGCAATAACAGTCAAATTTTGTTTGGAAAGTACATCTTTAATAAACAATAATTTTGCAAAAAGCACTATACAAAAGATTCACAGATACCTGAATTTCCTCATTTGTTAGCAAAGATATCACAAGATGAAGAATATGAACAGGTAAAAGTTCAAGCATAAAGAGATAATTTATGATGAAGGACATTTGAGTAGCTCATATAGTTTTAAAAATTTTATCTGGTCACATTCACAGTAAATTTTTTTCTCAGCATGTTGTAGCACAGAAACACAAAAGTAAAATGTGCATGGGTTTGGTGACTGGCATATGGTATTAAAAGGCATCATCAACAGAAGATGACAGAGGGATGACATACAGCCCTATAAACCAAGTCATTCAGGCTCCACCAAATTCAGAAAGAAAGATCCCCTGGTTTTCAGATCATGTCTGCAACATCCAGAGATGCATTTCTAGTATATCACTAAACCAAACAGTGGAATTTTATCATGTGTCCGGCATGGATTTACTTTTTTGTTTTGCAAAATAATTACTATAGGAGCTCTTTTCCTATGCAGATTGATGATTTTTTTCCTTTAGCATGAACTAAATTAGCCAGTCAAAAGATATTTTCTTAATTAAACCAAAAGCCAGGGCAGTGAAAGAAAAGTTAAATAGTTCTCTTTGAACTCACATGCCTCTAGTTTGGATAGTTTGCATGATTTTATCTATATCAACAACATTCCACATGCATAGTCTCTCTATCTTTTTCAGGAAAAAAAAAAAAAAAAAAAAAAAAAAAAAAAAAAAAAAAAAAAAGGAATTGCAGAAGCAACTGTTCCCAGATAAACAGGAGGACACCAATAAAGTGCATCCCTTTTCTAACATCTCCACTGTGTCTGTACATGGATATTACACTTAGGCTTCTTCTAAATAATCCAAAATATAATGCAACTTGATTCTACTTTCACTCAAGTCAGGCCTAAGACAGTCATATTGTAGCTGTCTGCTGATTTTATCAACAGAAAAATGATTTCTAGTGACATTTCTTTCAGTTTAAAAAACCTCCTTTTTTAAAAGAAAAGGAAGATGAATTTATAAATAAATAAATTTAAAAAGAAAAAATAAATCTGTGAATAAGAGACAGATTACATTGTTTAACCAAGAATTCTAAGCTTTTGTCTGAAAATCACAATGCTTTGGTTTGCAGTACTTGCCTTCAGCCATGTCGCTACTTTTACCTGAGGCCTCAAGTCCTAAGGTTGCAAGGTCTTTAACTGGATTACATCTGCTACATAGCAATTTTGTCACACAAATATTTCATGGAAATGTCAAAATAATCTGCAGAAAGTGTCAACAAAAATGATTTTTCTACTTTGAAACATTTCAGAAAAGAAACCATTTCCTGACTGGATTCAGCAAAAGAAACACGAAAAAATCAAATGTCCCCTGAAAATACATTCTAGATAGAATCCGAGTCTAGGTTTAGGTTAAGATAGTCTGCCTGATCAGTTTGTTTCTGTTTCAAGAGGTATCATCTCAGTTCTTCTTTGGTGTTTTGAGGGACTGGAAAGAGGAATACTGAAAAAAAAAAGATAGGCAACGTTGTGTTTGTGCTTTTCTGATGTGAACAAAAAGAGGAAATCCTGAAAATGTCTTTATGAAGTTGTTCTCATGAGATATACATCCCACAGCCAGTCCTGGGGAGTTCTGCGAGAAGGCTGTGCACAAATAAAAGCTGTACACAGAATCCTATCCGCATATGTACAACCCCCCCCTGAGTTTGTCTGCTTCTCACAGGCTGGGCTTGAGTCTTCTTTCAGCTGCAGCAGACTGACACTGGCATTATTCCATTGATGCCATTGACAAGATTTCTGATTTATACTGTTTCACCAGGGCTTTCGAAAAGTGGTCTTTTTTTTTTTATTATTATTATAAAACTGACACTGCACATGGTATTAGCTGCTATCTTTCTAGGCATGCAGAGGGAAGAACTGGCTGGGGATAGAGGCCATGCCATCAACTCAGTTCTTGATGTGGTACCCCACAAATTTATACAGACACAATGCAGTAACTGTAGAGCATATTGTGAGGAAGCACACCATCTGTTTTCTGCCTCTGCTTTTCTATAAATAATAGACTTCAGTCTCTGTGGGTGCCAGGCTAGCATTTTGCACCATACCCCTCCATCCCTTTAAAATTCCTCCTGACCATCTGGGAGTTTCCTATCACAGAATCATGTAGGTTGGAAAAGACCTTGAAAATCATCCAGTCCAACCATTGTCCTAACACTGACAGTTCCCAACTACACCAGATCCCTCAGCGCTATGTCAGCCCGACTCTTAAACACTTCCAGGGATGGGGACTCCACCACCTCCCTGGGCAGCCCATTCCAACCCCTAACAACCCGTTCTGGAAAGAAATGCTTCCTAATATCCAGTCTAAACCTTCCCTGAGGCCATTCCCTCTTGTCCTATCACTTGTTACTTGGTTACAGAGACTCATCCCCAGCTCTCTGCACCCTCCTTTCAGGCAGCTGTAGAGGGCGATGAGGTCTCCCCTCAGCCTCCTCTTCTCCAGACTAAACCCCCCCAGTTCCCTCAGCCGCTCCCCGTACGACCTGTGCTCCAGACCCTGCACCAGCTCCGTTGCCCTTCTCTGGACACGCTCGAGTCATTCAATGTCCTTTTTGTAGTGAGGGGCCCGAAACTGAACACAGGAATCGAGGGGCGGCCTCACCAGTGCCGAGTACAGGGCTCAGATCCCTTCCTTGTCCCTGCTGGCCAAATAGGTTTGTCAGGACAGATCTGAGGTCTGTCCCTTACCATTAAGAAATCTCTCTACATTAGAGCAGAGGAGTTTTGAAGTAGGTGAATCCAGAGAGCCAGTGCCAAAAATTAGACCTGAAAGTTCTGTCACTCCTGAAAGCGTCAGGGGAAGGAACAGGCAAGGGGTCAACTTCAGCTGGGTGGGCCTGAGGTTGGGAAATTCCCTTTCCTGGACAGGAACTGAGCTCAGAATTTTACCACTGATTCACTCTGAGCAGCACCGGGCCAAGCTCCACAGGAATTCATTAACATCACACTCTGGCTGAGAGTCTTTTTTTTTTTTTTTTTTTTTTTTTTTTTTTTTTCAGTTTCTAATCCTCTTGAGGGTATTTAATGATAACTGTTTGAGTTTGTGGAATGTGTTGAAAACCTCCTTTGGGTTCCTATTCCCTTAGGAAAATCCTGTTTTTTCTAGCCCTACTTTTTAGTAAGGGCTCATGCTAACACCTGGAAAGCATGACAGCAATATCAGACTAAGCCTGATAGAAGCAAAACCAAAATTAATATCCACTCTGATAGAAAAAACACTGAGCAACTCTGATTTAGGATGTGAAGCTGTCTCACAATATAAAGCTTATATTGCTTTATGAGTAGTATTCTAAAAATAATCTTGCTGCAGCTTGCTTATAGCCTTTCAGAAGGATTTTATTATGGAAGTGAAAACATGACAGCGCTCAAAACCATGCTGACATAACTAACACTGAGGTGTCATCCTGAAAATTAAGAAGAATGAAAATGGGAAATTTACCCTAAAACACATTTCCAGTGTTCCATCATGGTAAATTATAGTCCAGTGGGGAAAAAAAAAAAAAAAAAAAAAAAGGCTAAATCTAGTGACAAAGGTCCAAAGAGTTTTGATCATACCTTCAGGAGATGATTTCTGCATGATTTCGGCAGCAAAATAATGAATGAAAATGTTGAAGTAGTTTTTAAAAATGCACAAAAAAGAAAAGGATGCCCCGATTGGTTCATATTTTACAAATCAAGAATTCATGTCATATCTTCATGCCCATAACAGTGCAACAAAAACATTTTCACTCTTGCTCAATTCTGCTTCTAGGAAATACCCCACGGGGTCAATGACCAAATTACTAGATGTTTCCAAGATGTGTAGGAGTGTTAAATCCTGGATCAAGGAAACTTTTTTTTTTTTTTTTCCATTTCTAGGGTTCATAATGCAGGTTTTTTGTGGGGAGCACTGGAAGGCATTAAGGTACAAGGTGTCAACTGCTGCTTTTTTTGACTTACTGTTTTAGTGTTAAAGTAACTTTAAAGACTTCCCATTCCCATCCACTTATCCGAAACTATAAAATAGATGTGTACTTGTTTAGAGTAACAGAGAAATTCCCACTTGGTTCTACCTCCTGTAAAGTTTACTGAAAAGTAGATCTGTGCCTGTGATAACACTTCCAATGGTGAAATTAAAACAGTTTATTTTATAGCGGTAAATCTTGTGATGTGCTAGATGTTTCCTGGAAAGTTATGAGTACCATCAACTGAAAACAAGACCCTTGGCACTTTCAGAAATGAGTCCTTAGATCTTGCAAAATCTAAAGTTGTCAAGTTTGGGCACAGGCCTATATGCCTGTATTTCTGAACCCTAGCTCATCACAGTCTCTCCACGGTGCAAACACAAACTCTGCTTCTGAGGTTGTCTTTGACGGTTGCGAGAGCATTCCTGGTAAGCGAGTGATGCGTAGTGATGCGTTGGTGACCGCCTGCACTGCTACACATGGCATTCTGGTTCTGCTCAACATTTCAGCTGGATGTCATTTGCATTTCAGATATTTTAATAACCAGCAAAATTTGGTGAATTCATGATTTCCTCATTAAAACATTATAAGCATCTTCTTTGCCTCACTCCTGTATTCTTCTTAAATTTAGAAAAATAATTGTTCTGTTCTTTTTTTAAAAAGATAGAAAGTAATTTTAATTAAAATCTTCCTCAACTATGATGATCTTTTCTTCAGCGGGCTGTAATACTACTGAAATATGTAGTATTATGATCTTAGTAGGGCCACACAGCCAGTAAATAGTTTCAGGGCTTTTTACTGAACATAGTGTTGTACACCAGAGTAATTTTTCAGACTTTTCTGTCACTGCAGGACAAGTTATCTTATTGTGTGTGCTTTAGTGACATATTGATACCTTGGGCAGCACACAAATTTAAGGATTACAACAGCAACCTTCACCCTTCCTGTCACACTTTTAATGAAAATCCTCTATCAACCTCAAATAGACTTCTTGCTCTGAAGAACCACCCCCACCTCCCACCTTATATTTAGCCCTTCCAATCTTTTTCCAGGTCCCTTTACACTTTCTCTGATATGACCCTTTCCAAGAGGCAATAGTCTGCAGTTACAATCTCATCTTCAGTTTCTTTGTGAGTTACCTGCCCCATAACTCTTTTATAGGATTCAAAAATCATGAAAAAAAGCACTTGAAAAAGCTACATATATTCTTGTTGCATTTACAGTTTACCCAACCCACAAACTCATCACAGATAGTTCACATAGTTTACTCAAGCATCACATTCTGTCTTCAGAGCAGTGTATGTAAGCATTCAATGATGTGCAAGCATTTTGCCAGTGAAGTGAGGTGCAGAAACTCAACCAATACCCTGGTTTCAGAGAAGTCAGAGGGGTGTGAAACAAAGCCAGCTTTCTCAGCAAAACTCAGCTAATGAGGATTTGAAATCACTCATTCAACACGATATTTCTCAGTTGCAGACAGAGCCATGTATTATATCTTTGTACAGTGACTGCACAATGGCTCATCAAGCAGATTAAACTATAAAAATTTCTCTTTTACCAATGATTATTTAATTCAATCTGCTGTAATCATCCTTCATCTTTAACAACAACCCCTTTGGTATTTGCCAAACTCCTCTTGCTTTGTGTGCCTTGTGTGCCTCTGCAAATACAGTTTATGCTTCTCTGCATAATTACAGTCCTTATGCTTTTCTGCATAAAACTCTGGTATTGTTAACAGGTACAAATAATTCTTTAACAACTGAAATGAAGGCAGAGGCCATAAAGATTGAGCTGTACAATGTCATGGAGGTAAACTATGTCAGAAGAATATATAAAAGGATATTTATTGCATCAGCCAGAATTTTGAAAAAGCCAAGAGATCAAACTGGATCATTTAAGAAAAATGTGAAGAGAAACAACCTTAATCATCGCCTCTGTAGTTAACAGGCTAAAGTGATAAAGAATTTTGCAGTCCATATCTCCTCTGCACAAAAATAGTAACACAGAAAAACTTTCTAGCAGAGCATTGGTGGCCTTTCCCATTAACAGGATAGAAGTGACGCAGGAAAGATAGGTGGCCCTTGACCATTTATCTCTACTATGGTAAGTCACACACAGAGTGAAGTATGAAGTTTTAGCCAAAGAACAAAGGGGAATAGTTCATTCAGGAAGAGATTAGGTCATCTCTTTGAGCAATTTTCCCTCTAAGCAGATCCTCAAAATTCCAGGCACAGCACCAAAGACATCATGGTTTGGGGACTGCCCGTTACTGTGTTGACTTGCTGATGTGGCCTAGAAGGCCACAGGAATTTCCTGATGTATTAAGACTGTAGAGGGTAAATATTTAACTATGACACAAGTAAATATACTTAATACCTAAATGATAATGGCAGTGATCCTAAATCCTCATTTCAGCTACTATCTACATGAGAATGCCCAATTTTCAAAGGCTGTGGCAGTCTTCATATAGTGCTTTGGTGCTGGAGGAGACTTAAGAGAACCAGGTTGTATATAGAGTTTCTGTGAGATTTCAGAAATACCAAGTCATATCTACACAGGTTTTTCATATAAAATGCTAGGGATTTAGGAGAACTAGGGCTCTGATAATGATAGTGAGATAATTATCTGAAGATCCTTGCCTTCTTGAGACACAAATGCATGACTCTGGAGAAGAGACAGGCATGTAAATGACCCTATTATTCACCCTCACTGTTACCCACGCACTGAGCTGATGGGAGAGTTTTGAAACAGATTCATTTCATACGATACTCTTTCCTGCAAAAGACTTCTGCATGAGAACTAAAACTCCCAGAAGATAATTACTGCTGAAGCTATTCAAAGCTGAACGTGTGAAAGTGATCAGCACACTTAAATAGAGTCATAGATGGTTTAATACAAATTGAAAATTCATTCCGTACGAAGTTTAGGAAAATATTACAAAATTATCATTGAACAACAACTACATTATTTTTTCCTAAATCTCTACTGTGCAAGATCGTATTTGCAGGCAAGAGATTTAGAGAGAAAAATAAACTTTTATAAGCATAGGCTGACAAATTTAAAACATTCATAAATAACATGATCCAAAGGGCAGGCAAGTCTACCACAACCCTGAAGATAAATGTAAAAGCATCTCCAGAGATTGTACTAGGATGCTCCTTTCATTTATCTGGGTATTTAAAATGTGTTCTGTGGATCTGGAGCGTGTTAAAGATCAAATATTAAAATACATCTCAAAATAGTATATTTACATATCTAGAATCACAATTTTTTCACCTACAGTTAGGAAATAAGAACGCCACTTTGAAGGCTGGAGAACCTTTGATAATGACTGAAAATCTGCTGTAACATTTAAAATAGTGGGCAGGAGCTGTCAAATGACACCAGTGTTTTTGAAACCTTGCAAGTTCCCTCTGCAGGTTTAGGCTGGTGTGGATCACGGACAAGGAAACTAAAAGCCTGGCCGGATAAACAATATTATCCCTAAGACAGAAGTTTTGTAACAGAGATAATATCTTTCAAGAAAATCCTCTTGCACACAGAAAGCCTTTAAAGGAAGTTTGGCTGTGAAAGAAGGCAGGATCAGTCTGTAAATGTCATATCAGCCTGCAGCAGAAATAGTTTTTACATTCAAAACTGATTGGCATCAATTGGATCATCTGTGCTCTAGTGCAGAAGAAGCCATGCTGTCAAAGAGAGACAAATTACCTTCTAAGGTTGTCTGCTCATACTCCCAGTTTTCTCCCACAGTTCTCTAGTCTTGCCTTAATTTCCTGGCAGGGATGCTCAGAGTTTATCCTATCTCTAGGGTAATCTCTCAAGCCTATTTGCCTGCTTGGTACAGAGGGAAGAGGAAGGATGCCAGGATCCAAATCCTCGGGCATCACAGAGTCAGAAGGGAATTCTTCTAACTGGAACAAGTGGATTTTGGTTTTCCCGTACATTCCTATTGCAGAAGGAACGCCTGGTACATTATATGCAACAAGACAACTAGACGAAACATGACAAATGGCAAGAATTCACTCCAACAAATAAAAATTCCAAGAAGACCTAATGAAAAATTGTAAGTATATAGTTATGCCTTATGCCAAATCCTTTTAGAGAAGCAGATGCCATGCACAATTATCAGGTTTGTCTTGCAACATATGCACATGTAAGGACTGAAACATGTCTGGGATGGGGACTAAAAAAGTCCATATTTTTTCCAGCATATATGAGAATTCTTGCTTCAAATACATTCTAGAAATGACAAAAGCAAAAGTGTACTTATAATTTATCAGCAACACAGTATCAGGACTTATTCACACAGAATTAATGAATGTACAATACACATGGTTTCATATTGCTACCAACACTTCTGTTTTTGTTGAGCCAACAGGCCATTTCCAGAAGAACAACAGATTGACAGCAGGTAAGTAGGTGTAAAACGTAAGAATGGATTTAAGACACAACACTTAGAAACAGATTTCCATGTACCTTAACACCAAACACTTCAAAAATCTAAATGCATATATGTATGTGTGCACACATCCACACACTGGGATGATGTGTGCAAGGGAAAGGAATTCTGCAGACTTCTGACAGAATTTTTGATCAGTCACTTTTTACTCATGGATCATCAACGTAGATTTTCCAACTGCAAGATCGTTTCTGCATTTTCAGCCTATTTCATTCTCTTTTAAGACAGGAATAGTAACACAGACCATGACTGACCATGTACTACCATACAATAGACGTTTAAAGTACCTTTGCTAAAGACACACCTATTCCACCATAAAACTAGCATAAAACCAGCATAAAACTAACCATAAAAACAGTTCTCTATTACCCTTTTCTTAATGGGTATCTTTTCTGGTTTTAATTTCTGCTCCTCATGCTCAAGGGAGTATAAGAAATTTCTTTCAATCATGTAACTCCGTGGCCTAGAATACTGATTTTCTATATCGCTTCCTCTGAGGACTATAAAATTATTTTAATCCATTTTTTTGTTGTTTTTGTTTGGGTTGATTGGTTTGTTTTAATTCTGAAAGCAAATCTTTTTTAGAAATGTAGAATGGTGCAACTTGAGCATCTTTCCAGGTGACCCTATACCTGTTTTGTTTGGACTGTCTCTACCCATATACTTGTTCAACGCTTAGCATAGCCCCAGGGTTAGGTCTCGTTTAGACAAGGAAGTTGTACTAGTATTATTTCTTATCCCAGTTTAGGAGTGACTTACACTTCTTTAGGTTAACCTAAATCCTAACTAAGATATGAAAAAGCTAAGTTTGATCTTTGTGCAGGAGTATTAATGAGAATGTAGTGCAAATGTGCAACAATATATGGCATTTCTAAGTTACTCTACCAAGTGAATATTCACTGCCCTGCTGTTTCATAATGCTGTCTGAAATATACACGTGGTTGCACAAGAACAACCTTGTGTTAAAGTACAACTTGTTTGATAAGGAAAAGAACCCTTCCTATGAAATGTGAAACTGTTTCAATTTCCTTTTCCTGATCAAACTTCAACCTTTTAACGAGAGGAAATCCTTATGCTACTGGGAAGACTTTTACACGAGGGCTGTTTATTCAAGACACTTGAGCTGCTGGTGCTGAAGATGAGGTTTGCAGCATAGCTAAAACTATGATACTGGTTCTAGAAGGCCCACATTTACTAGTTGTTCCTTGTTTGCAACTTATTGCAAATACAAAGAGGACTGAACTAAGCTGAGCTGTAAATTGAGATTAATACAAGCAGGTTGTTAAATTTCTTCACCTTTCAGGATGTGCTTGCAATAAATCACACAAGCGAGCCCAGTTTTGATAATGACAAGTTTATTCAAAATTGCTGGTAACAATAGCTCTGAAAAACTATCCACTCCTCACTGGTCTTCCTGAGAATATGTACAAGACTGAATTACAGTCCTATTCATCTTAGATGAATACAGGTTGGAGCAGCAGCTCCTTGACAGGTTTTAAGAACTCTGCAAGAATGAGGACTATTCTCACTCCTAGCAGGACATATATAATCCATTTACTCAACTGCAACCTGCAAAATATACTTAGCATTACAGATTCATATTCATTGTATTTATCTGCTTATTTTTTAGAAATTATTTTAGTTACTAATTTTAGAACTAATTTCCTTCTGAAAGTTTTTTTAAATCACATTTTTTTTTTTTTCTGTAAACATTGAAAGTACCATTAATGTGCATAAACTGTTAATAGCACAAAATACCTTCCACCAGAAAGATTCCAAAAGCAACACAAAAAAATAACATATTAAGCCTCCCAACAGCCTTGTGAAATTGAGTAGTAGTACTATATCTCTGTTAGGAAAGGGAAACAGGAATACTTAAAGTTTACGATTTTCTTGCAGTCACAAGGGAAGTCTATGCTACAGCCATGGACAGAAGTAAAGCTTAAATCCATCACACTTAACTGAGGTATTTAAATCAGTGAGCTGCTCAGGATTTCCCTGGAGTAAATGAAGAGAAGCAGGGACTTCCACAGTACAGTTCAAATGGCTGGCTCTTCCTCTGGGCTTGCTACTGTCTCTTGACACAGCACTGAGAGATTCCCCACAGCAAAGAAAAACCTATCTTGGATATCTCTGGGTTTTGGCCAGAAATTTGGGTGGGATGATACATTTTTTTTTTTTTTTTTTTTTTTTTTTTTTTTTTTTTCTCCAAAGGCACCCAGCACTCTGAAGTAGAGATTGTTTCCAAACCACAGAAGGGAATGGGAACGATGAGTTCTCAGCACCCTCAAAATGACACACCATTTACTTTATATCAGTTTCATTTAGAAAAGCTCTCAGTACTCCAAATAATATCTCCCGCTGGGCATCTTGGTTGGACAGTTCTGATGACTAATAAATGTAATATTTTATTGTTACCAGAAAGTTCCTAATTACAGCTGTCATCACTGAAAATAAACAAATTCAGGTTCTACTGAACATTATGATAAAGACTTCTGTACAAGCATGGGAAATTTTTTTAAGTAATTTACTACCAAATGTGGCAACATGTAAGAGTGCCCTTCAGCCTACTTCTCTGAGTCTTAAAAAAAACATTGCCGAATAGGTTATCCCCCAATAATGTAAGGCTTTCAGGCATTTCCACATTTGCTCCTTTCTTGTGGGTACCTCAGAATATCCCACGGACTGCCATAATTCGATTAATAAAGTTTTGAAATGCAGGCGCATTACTGGCCAAGAGGTTTTTTAGAGATAAATAAATAATTTTGGGTTTACATTCAAATGTGAATTTTCTTAGAACAAGTTTTTTCCACTAAGTTATTTTTGCTCCTTTAATTTGGCTTTTATATATACTTACCCACTGAGTAGTACATATATAAGGAATCCCAATAATTTGAATCCCACCATTTGTGTCACAGCTTGTTTGCGGGAACTGCACTTCATACGTTACTAGGATGAGGCTCTGCTTTGGATATGAGAATTCATTGACTCCAAAGCCAAAACAAGCACCTAGAATAGTAAATAGCCTCTGGGTCTAGACAAGAAACGCAGGTTCAAGCTGGATGGCAAATAGAAGGCTAGTGGCCAGTTTTGGGTGAAGCTTTCTCACTGTTTGCCTTTAGCCTTGACCCACTTTGAAAAATTATTTCTGAAAAGCCATTCCTTACACAGCACTCTTAGTAATGTTTATACAAGCAGAACAGCAGATTCCAAACCCAATGACCTGCTTTTATTTGTGAAAACTAATGGGAGTTCATCACGGATCTCCTGGTTACGCTGAACATCCAAATATTATGTGGACTTTAAGGTCACATGATACATTACAAATATGCTCAGTGAGACATAACCATAAATAAAAGGGATACTACTTCCTGTAATAGTCAACTACTGAAAATTGGTTTCCTAAAGTGACAAAATTTTACATATACTATGGCCACCTCCATCTTTATATCAATAGAGATTTGCCTCATAGGATATTATGACAGCTCTGTTCTCTTCAGGGCAGGCAGGCTCTGTCACACTTTCACACAGCTTCACAGCAACAGTCACATGTAAAGAATTTTCCCATCTTCAGCAAACAATATAACATTCAAGGCAAAATCCACACATAAGCATATTATTCTTATTTCATTGCAGTGCTAGTTCCTGCTGGTAAAGACAGCATAGAGGGACAGACTTTCAGTGGAGCCACAACACACAGTGACAGACATTAGCCTTTCCAAAAGCCAGTTTGTTCTATACAATGACTGGTTCCCCTCAAAACTTAAGATTCCTTGCATGTTTAAAACCCAGGTGAGCTCTTGAAATGTTACTTCTGCAAAATAAGGAAGTCAGAGAGTACACAGAATGCCATAAACAAATAATTTATCAAAATCATGATAAGAATAAACTAAATTGGACTATCAAATGGCTACAGATACCCCAGAAAAATTGCTCGTAATGTCTTTCTTTAATGACGGAATCCAGCTCATCATTTTATGCTTCTGTTATAGCTGGTGACAGCACAGGCACTTTGAAGGGAAAGGGAAGCAAGTTGAAGCTTCTTTATTTGGTTTAAGTGTAGTGGAGCCATCAATATTTGCAGAGAAAGGAAAAAAAAGTTCAGATTGGATACTGTCTGACCAGAATTATTGTGGTTCACTTTCAACTCAAACTTGTACATCTGTGTTAGCTTCTTATACTATACTACCATTAAGTATTCATTTTAAACTTTTATGGTATTCAAAAAAAAAAAAAAAAAAAGAAAAGAAAAGAAAGAATGGATCATGTAAAACTCGCTTATTACTGTAATAACAATTATTACTACTATTTGGACGGAAGGATAAGTATATAAAACATTAATCTATATAGTTATACTGAATGTATCCTGAGTCCATCAATACCGTAAGTTGAGCAAGCTGACTAACAGAAAGTTCCCAAGCAAGACGTGATGATAACATTTCATGTAACTCCTCTTTGCCAATACTTAGACACTGCTATTAAATACCAAACATTATCACGTGTGCCAGTTAGTTACTGCAAGAAAGAAAATGTGATGAACTGTTTGTTTTGAACTATTAGTATAAACATATTGCAGAAATGAAACCCAAGCTTAAACAATGGGGAAAGTTATCCGGTATTAAAATAAACAGTTCTAGGAAAATCTCTAAAAATGTTTACCAAGTCATCTTCTTCCAAGTAGTTTCTGCGCGGAGCATTTTGCCATGTCCCTAGTTTGCCAACCAATCCCCGTAAAGCTGACTATTGATATGCAAATGCTAATGGACAAGGCTGGGACTTAATTGCTTGTAATTGGCTCCCCAAGCAAGCACATTTAATCTACAGTTAAACTTGTAGGTCATCAAAGACTTATGGTATTAAGCATAAAATAAATGCCTTTAAAAAAAAAAGAATACTTCTTTGGCTTTTAGAAATCTGCTAGTTTAGATATCAAGAAAAAAATATTTTTAAATTAAAATACTACAGAATTAAGCAAACCATGATTCTTACAAATTCTTTTAATAAATACTCTTTCAATATTGCAGGCTTGCATTTGTGCTGAGAAAATAATTCACCCTGCTAAACACTGCCTATGTAATATATCTCTTTCATTAATATAGATTACCTGAAGTAATAAACAAATTACCTTTATATATGTCAGAATATATCTCAAATTCTTAAACATTATTTCTTATTCTAACTATTAATTTCCAGTCATAGACCTATAACCATTAATTATTCTTTACTTTGTTCACAGCAGGTGCGCACTGTAAAATGCTGTTTAGTGTAGCAGCAGTTATATCTGATATTAAAAATCTATGGGGTAAAATAAATGCAGAGTATTAAAATGAGATGCAAGATATCTACATAATATATTCATTAAACTTAAGCATTATGCTTGTTCTGAAAGGAAATGAGTTATGGCTGAGATGCTTTGTAATGGTAACAGCAACAAAGCAAATTCAGTATTCACAGATGCTATAATGGAGCTGCATCAGCCTCATTTGTTTAGAATGAGCCATACTCCATCACACAGAGAAACGGGTCCTTTAATTCCAGGGAAAACTGACACATGGAGATATGTGCACAATCCCAGTTTTATGTAAACCCCTGGGAGTAGAGGGTTGGGGGCTGGGAAGGAAAGGAGGAGGGGGGTGGTTCTGCTCATAGCCAGTTATACAATCACTGCAGAAGAAAACAGTCCTCAAATATAAACCCCTTTCATTGAGCTTCCTACCTGTTTAATCACTTCCCTCCAAAGTGTGAGAGGACTAACCCCAACTCAGACATTCACACTCCAGAGACTCATATTTATTCATGTTCAGTTCACAGTGAAACAGTGATCTTAGTTCAGTCTCTAGTGGACAAACACAGAATAAGTAAAGACTTATAAGCATGATTCAGCAGGCAATTTGCTCAAGTAAAATCATGTGTGCATAAACACAGATAACAACTTTCCTCTTTTTAGTGCTTGTCGCAGCCTCCCAAGGTAAAATAATTTCTTAAGAAATGCTTCCCTCTGCAAAACACATTCCCTCATTTCCAGCCTTATATTCCCCAAAGCAGAACAAGATGTTTTAAAAAATGAGGAAACTAGTCTAAAAAAAAAATATAATGTTTGGTTGTATTTTGTTTTATACTCACACATTTACTAGACACAGTCTTTTCTCTCTTGCTAGACCTAGATATGCAGAGTACAAGTCATTTACCAAGAGATCAGGAAATCCTCTCTAAAGATTTGAGTAGGTTTAAGGGGATGGGGATGGCTGCATATGCTTTTTAACATATTTCTGTCTTGTATACTGTCTATATGAAACAAAACTTGAAAATCAGATAGGTAATAGTAACTATGCTAATAAAAAGTTTTAGCTCAACTAGTAGAGTCTTCACTAGATTTTTAATGATGTTCGCTATTAGTATGAACTTGTGGTAGAGTTAAATCATGTATTTCTCAAATGGGTACATACAGCATTTTCTTGTGCCATCTTACATGACTAGTTGCACCACTCAGTTGCTCAATTTTCTAAGTTTTGCCAGGTCAAAATGCCAGTGTGAGAATGGGAATGTTACAAATAACTATATACAAAGATTGTTTGTTTATTTATTTTTACTGGTCATCTATCCCAAGGCATTTTCATTACCAAAGCATAGACAAGATCCTGAAAGGTATGTAATTTTACACAAGCGAGTAATCCTGTTAAGGTGAATAGGGCAGCTCATATAAGTGAAATTATTCACATATTTAAGTCTTCTCAAGCCCAAACTTCAGCTCATACATAAAATACTGAAAAGTTAGAAGTTTAGAGTTATTGCACAAATTCTTAAAAATATTTACTTCTCCTAATTTAATGCAACACCTTCAAACCCATTTTTCCCTGTCTGTGAAAGAATGCACATACATACACACACATTAAAACAGGCTGTTTCAAATCCAGTGTAATCTACAGTTAAAAAGTTTTACTTCCGATGTTTTAGGAGTGTGAATACCTATACACTTTCTTCTTTCTTTCCAGCAGTTAGCTGGGTGGAATAGTATTACAAGATCTATTTATGGAGAAACAGTGATATTCTTAACACTTTTTTGAAATGCTGTCAGAATAGCAGGTATCCTGCATGGCATCTGATCTGAAGCTGTGAACTATGATAGAGTTTATAGGAATACTTAGAAAGTTCTGTCATTAGAATCTCTGGAGGATTTTTGTGTTCTCTGGCTCACAAACATCCATGGTCTCTTGAGATAAAGCTTTTAGAAATTACATCTTTCAGTAATGTGAAGAAAATTCTGCTCTCAAGAGCAATGTCACTAAGAAGGGTGCACTCTGGCTGAAATATTTCTCCCCTACACAGCCACGAAGTAGATCAATCCTTATTACCTCAGTTCTCACAGATGTTGTGAGACTAACGAAACTAATGAAAACTTTGAACAGAATAAGTATCTCCAAAAAAAATCCATTTAGTGAGAAACAAAAAAAACCCTCACACTTACTTTTTGCAGCCACTGAGTGTAATTTTCCATCACATGTTCCAGATGTTGCAGTTTCTGGGAAGAGAAATCTTGTTCCACGTGAGGAGCATCTCTCTGAAGAGCATTTGTGTTGTACTGGTCTGTCGTGCTTTCACGACAGTTCCCATCCTGTTCTGGCAGAATGAAAGTATAGGTGCACTGCCCATGCTGAATCCGGTTAAATCTTCTCCCACTGACTTCTGGACCCCGACGCTGGTTATTACAGCCTATATGAACAAGAATCGCTGCCAGGAAAGCAAAGGAAAGGAAAACTGACATGTTATTATTACTTTCCTTTCCTACTTTAAGACAAACTTTTCCTTCCTCTTTCTTTAAATTTGTTCTTAATTTCCCTTAAAGTCTTTGGAAAAAGGACTGGAGGAACACACTTTAGTAATCAAGCTTGGATAATCTGTTATCTTTTTTAATTTGACTATGAGGATAGCTTCCTTAGTTAAAATTGGGAATATTTATTGCATAGTAGTTAAGATTTATTGTTTCCTCTCTGTTACAGTCCAGCATGTAGCCTGCTTTAGTCAGCTGCATATGCATATCCCAGTCTCTTTCCCCTACACTATCTGCTGCAGAACTGCTATTTTCTCTCAGACTTCAGTGAGTTTTATTAAGGTTGCACTTTCAAGCCAAGCTGGAAGCAAGCAGCCTTTCACAAGATGACTTGACAGGAATGCGTGTATGAGTGCGCCCCTATGCTAAGGATGGCTGATGGCTCGGTACAGAGGGATCATCTTACAAACTGGCTGGATGCATGACCTCAATCATGCATGGCTTTCCAGCCCCTATTGCATACAACTGCTAAGGGCTTTTAACGAATTCACATAAGTTTAATAAGTAAGGCAGTCCACCTTAATACACTTCATATGTTCACACTGACCTATTAAAATGTAGATAAAGTGTAGAAGTTTGTTGTAATCCCTCTGTAAATATACAAAGCACTGAAATTAAAAATACTTTCAGTTCTGCGCTACTCAGTATCTATTAAAGAACTCTAAATCGGGGGAATGACACTTATGGGAAAAAAAGTTACATTTAACCCTCACAGGCTTTAGCTACTTTTCTAAGAAAATTGTGTTTCTTTAGCAGAGTTTGCAGAGAGTTTTTTTACAGCATGTAATGAAATTAAGGCTGCCAAATGCTAATGGGAAACGGCAGTTCAGAAGTATAATAATTTTCTATGTTTGGCATCTAAACTAAGGTAACTAATTATAAAAAAGTGAGGGATAGTGGCTGAACTATTCCAGATTGTCTTCTGTACTACTGTGTAGTTATCACATGCAAAACAATTCTTCCAGTTTGCAAGTCTGTATGGGCTATACAGGCACCCCTCATTATATATAGAAACTTTCTTGGGGGCAACTTCCTCAAAAAAAGATTGTGGTAACTATTTAAGAATCTATCTTATACTTAAAAAGTGCCTTTGGTATTTGTTAGAGACAAATCAAAAATGCACAGACTAGAAACAGGATTGGAATACTCCTGAAATTCAGAAGAATTTGGATCTGAGTTCCTGCTCTTGTATTTGTTGTTGTTACATAAATATCAGCCAACACCTATGCAGACCACTTTGCATGATTTTTCCCATGAAAGTAAGTAGTCTTCTAAATAGCAATAGCACATCACTAAAAAAAAACAATCTGCAAGGTTTTTACCCACGTGAAAACCCACTTGCAAGAATACAGAGTGCAAGAACCTTCAGTGCTCATGCAGTTGCCACCTGTATCACAATTACAATTTCATTCTAAAAGAACTGCCTGGAATATTTAGCCAGGAATCTGTCCTGATCTTGCTAAACTATTCCTACTCAAAACTGGGAGTGGAGGCTTTACATCTTGGATCTGAAAGAAACCACTAAATTTGAACCAATAAGAAATATCTCCTACAATAATATAGAGAAATGAGAAAGACATATCTTTAAAATATCTCTATGTCCATTATATATAAAAAAAAAAAAAAAAAAAAAGAAAAACAAAAATAGTACAAAGCAAAGAGCAAAGCATCAATGCTACTGTTGCTTTTAGCAAAATCGGAGTATCCTTCTGCCTCTGAACTGTTCAGCCCACCTTTGCTCTCTGTTTTTTTCTTTTTCTGCCTTTGAAAACCAACTTCTTATAGCTTGCTTTCATATAGCATTTCTCATAATTCTCCACCATCACCAGAACTAGTTCTGTTGTGGTTTATTACACTGTCTTTGCAATTATTGTGAAATGTAATTGCAAGATATTTGCTCATGTAAGACCAGAGAGCTTCAGTCAGAAAAAAAAAACAAAACCTGTAGGATTAGACACTGAGCTGAAGGGTTAGCATAAAACCAGCTATTCCCTATGAGGCAAAGCAAAAATACCAGAGTACAAACATGGCAACATGGCAATATTTTTTTTTTTTTTTTTTTTTTTTTTTTTAAGAGAACTTTATGAAAGGGCCTCAGAGCATCTAAAAGGGGGATAGCAAAAGTGGGTGTACAAAGGCTTCCTAGATTTTTCGTTCATATTTTAAAATATTGTTGTTTACACAAATGCCTCATTCATTTTCTGCAGAGTATTTAAACAACGGGCTTATTCACATGCAAACATGGAAAAGTGAGATTGTAAACTTACAACTGATGTTTTTCAGAAGAGAACAGACCTCACGGAAGAGCAGACTCACTTTGTTGCTATTTCATGGCCCTTTCTCACTGGGTTGAGGTGACCCTCCTTCCCCTTCTGTCCCCCTCTTCCTGAGGGGTACCAGCCATAAGCACCTTCAAGTAGTGCACAGCATTATCAAACATCTCCTCCACTTGTCTCCAGCTTAGTTCCCTGCCACAGCACCTGCCTCTCAAAAACAGATCACTGACCCCAGGCCCCAAACTGATGGATCATGGGCAGCATATAATGGTCAGGTCCCACAGTGGAGAGATGTAGCAGAGCTATGCAGTAGCCAGAGCATATCCTACCAGCACACTGCACTAAAGGTTTCTTTACTAGTGAGAACGAAGTTCCCCCATATACATACTGCCCACATCTGTTTACAGGAGTCGTGCATATGAGACATCTTGTGTGTCCAAACACGTGAAGTCTCATGCAGAGGCAAGGAAGGGATGGCAGGAGCCTAGGGGAAGCCTGGGAGTCATTCTGTCGCTCACAGTTTGCAGCCTTTCTAGCCCAAGGGGAGGCACAGAAAGGGACTTAAGAATTGTGCTGGGATGCACTTAAATCTTTGCAAGGACTCAGAGTGACTGCTGAAATGGCAGCAGCTCTGTCAGATACACTGAAACTCAGCAGACTTTGAGGATGCTCTAGTGATATGAGAGCTGGAGCTAGCCTCAAGGGTCCCTAACTAGAAGCACAGACACTCCCAATCCTGTAACACAGGGACCACCAAGGTCAGCTTGCTGTTCCCCCAAACACATAACAAAGTCATTTTGATAAGAACATTGAACCAGCCAGGCCAGGTTCAGTTTACACTCCTCCCTGGCACACTCATGGTCCCATGTATACACAGGCAGCAGTGCAACAACAAATACAGAAAAAGGCTTGTTTCTGGATCTACAACCACTTAATTCCACAGTGCAATTTTCTAAGGAATTCCATTTTATCTAAGGAAAAGAGGTACAGAAATAAGAAGAGTTTTTGTTTTCTAAAATTTCCTATTCCCTATTAAGGTATTTGATTTTTTCTTTCCAAAAACAAATGAACCAACTAACTAAACAAAACATCTTGCCCCAAGAGTTTCAGTGGTTTGGTGTCTTCTACCTGATTTGATAAATGTACAGTTTATTATTATTATCCCAGTACCACATGATTTATGTGACCTGTTCCATATTTTTAAGACCTGAAAATTTTAGTGAGGTGATGAAAAAATAGTTATCAAAGTTCAGTCAAAGTCACTCTGGGTATTTCTGCAGGATCTTACATTATATACTGTATATATAACCTAAATGATTTGTCCAGGACTGCACAGAAAATCAGTGGCTCAGCCAGAAACTGAGTAGGGCCATGGATATGTTTAAAAGACTCTATTTTCCTAAGACCACTTCCTCCAACACAATGACTAGTTTCGTATTCCCTGAACTCTTCCTTCTGTGTAACAGGGAAGGGATGGATCCAGAGGCCTCCTTCCCAGACCATGTAGTCTCAGACACATTGTTTATTTAGTAGCTATACAAAATACTGTAGCTCACTATGTAATCAATCCAACTATGCAAAATAAATGGGAATTCAATGTCCAGATAAAGCCTACATTCACATGATACCAGTTCCCACATATTTAGCATTAATATAATTTAATGGCTTTTGTCACAGAATCATATGCATGCTCAGAGTTCAAACACAAATACTAGGAAACCAAGATCTATTTCTGTTTCTTTACATTTCTGCTGCAATATGTGTTATTACTGCAAATGAACTGCAATAAGGTTGCATCATGTCACACACTCTAAATGGAGTTACTCCAACTCAACTTCCTCAGTTTGTAAGGGAAGTCACTGCAGAATGTCTCCTAAGCACAGGTCTAAGCAGCAGGCTTTTATCTCCAGCTTAACCAATGCTGTACAGTAGCACACAAAAAGTTTATTCTTAACGTAGCATATTAAAAAAAAAAAAAAAATTCTAAATATATACATTCAAATGCATATAAAGGGATCTGAAGTCCTGTAAGTCTGATTGGTTGTGTGTTAGTGCTTCTCCAGTGACTTCAGTGGAGATGGTCCCAATTTACCACAGTGCTGAGACCAGAAAGGGATGCAGGATATTTGCCTGACCTTACAGAATCCAGACAGTATTGGGAACAGATGAAGGAGAAGAGTTACTTACCGTGCAATGACACTTTCTCTTATGACCTGTATGCTTTCTTTTCTTACTCTCCTGGGAACAAGCAAGTAGTCATTTCAGATAAATTACTCCTCAGGATTGAAGTTTGTATATTTACAGGAGCATATTTAAGGTATGATCCCACATAGTGCTGCTTGCCAAATCCTTTCTTCAAAGGAATACAGCAATGGGTGCTGAGTCACACTCCAGCCCAGCCCTCCCAGCATTTGATTTCACACCTGGGAACAAGTAAACAGCTGGGAACATTAACAGAGTGGCAAAAAGCAGGAGCTCTCTTAGAAGAACATGGTGGTTTACCACAGAAACATCTAAGCTACTGGTTATGCTGTATGACCTGTCTGAATTTTGTCTCACACAGAGGCTGTGATGCTTCTTTGGGCAAAAGCTGGACTCTTTCCAAGCATGACAGCAGCTGAGAGAGTTTGGTGTTTTCTGAAAACTTATTTTCATGCTGTTGGGAACATGGGAAAATCTAGTTATTCTTATATTCATAACAAATCTTCAAGCTCACACATGTAGAGAAAAAGCATGTAGATTAATTCAGTTAAATTTGCTCTCATTCCCTGAGGAAGGAGGGAATGCCTCCAACATCCCCTTGTTATCTGTCTAGGATAAGTTTTGTCCTTAACTTTCACACTTTCAGGATGTTTGAGGCATTTCCAAAGACCAACTTCTAACCCTATTGAATAGGAATAATGCAACTGAACATAGCAAGCATGACTTTTCTGTTTGAAAATAATAAAAATAGATGCCCTAATCTAAAATGGCTGATGAAAGGACCAAAACCAGTGATCTTCCACTGTAAATGCTAGACAAAAGAAAGATATTTCATATGGCTACAAGTCATTTAGCCCTATCATGTGAATGTGCCGTCTGTTGCAAATTTAATTGAAAGTGCAATTTTGTGGAAATGATTTATCAGCAATGTTGTCTGGTTGAAAAGTTTACTTACTCCATGGACTATTGCTGGGTCTTATTGCTCACCAAGAAAAAGTACAGGAGAGAAACAACAACCCATTGGTATGTTACCTTCAGTTTCTGGATTAATTTAACATGTAGTCCCAAGTACTTTGTGATATGTGCATCTATTCTTGAGGTCACAAAGGCAGGAACTCTGATTTGCCTAGGAAAGAAAAGACTTCAGTCCTGCAGTCAAATATAAATAAAAAGATTATTCTGAATCCTGGTAAAAACTGATTATCTAGCAACAAAAATTTGAAGTTTCTTCGGACTTTACAGGTTAGCAACTTAAGATCTCTCATTTGGAGTCTTATGGCTTAAGTTCTGCAAAGCTACAGCCTTCTTACCCAATGGAAAACAAAATCCTGCATCGGGTGATTAAACTCGTTGTTCATGAGGAGTACTAGACACATAACAGATTCAAAAGCCAAGATATTGGTGATAAAATCCCTTACATTATCTGTAGAAGACATGAGACCTACCCATCGTTCGTGAGCACCATGTTCCAGTGAGCTTGATCTTTCTGTCCTCCAGAGAAAGTCTTCATAGGCCTCTCTGTAGCTCAGATCTTTTCAACTCAGGTGCAACAATGAGAGAAGTAATGTCACTATCAAGGGATGGTCAGGGCATTTGGAGATGAGTCCCAGGTTTAAATCCTTCTACTGTTTGATATGGAGAGAGATAGAAGTCAGAGTCTCATCTTTTGGGGCGTATATATTCATAGCAAGGCATGAATGAGTATTGTGATTTCTTCCGCTTATCAAGAGACAGCCACATTCTCCACCAACCTGAATGACACCCTAAACAACCAACTGTGAAAGTCAATTTTGGCTGCTCTCTGACCTAATAAAAAACTAGAATGTAAAACATTCTCCTTGATATTTTCCACACAGAAAAGGGCATAAATCTGTGTCAGTTCTCAGTATTTATGTCCTTTAAGAACTCAAGTAGCTGGCTAAAGGATACATAGCAAGAAAATAGTATCTACAAGGTAGCACTGACCCACTTACTTAAAGGTAGATACTTTTTTCTTAATCAGACTGATTTTCCTAACAAAATTACTTTTTTTTTTTTTTTTTTAGAGAATAGAATAATCTTCCGGAAGTAAACTTTATTGGTTATAATGCTGGAGTGGAAGATAAGAAGATCAGCTTTTCATTTTGAGTTTCTATGGTGTTCTAATCAACTTCTACATACCTTTTGAAAAACACCTGCAAATCAAAGGGACTGAAGAAAATAGTCTGGAAGAGGTGTAATCTGTACACCAATGGATAAAGCTACAGACAATGCACCAAATCTTTCTTTTACAAGCTTCTGTAAAAAATCTGGCATTATCGCTTTTCTAGAACAATCTTCATATATTTGCTTTCATTCAAAAGAAGGATGAAATCCGTCCTTCAACTGTACAAGCTAATAGCTAATTATGTGGGTGAAATGCCTAGCTTTTGATGTAGCTTTAAACTGTAATTAAGAGCTTGAATCGCTATTCTTGTTTTAGTTCACCTTCAAAGTCACAGCTTAATTTTTTTAGATGTCTGATTAAAAGGAGAATGTGGCAAAGGCCATGATGTTTCTGAAATGTATTTCATTCCAAATGAGAAATGAACTAGAGTCCCAAGTGCAAGCAATCTCAATATTGCAGCTCCCTGTATTCTCACCCTTGCTATGTTTTTCATGAATGGGCACACTCAACTCCATGACTAAGCTAAGTTCATCCAATTTAGCTTAACTTTTTGGCCAGAGTTCAACTCTAGCAGGAACAGCCAACAGTAATGATATTATACAACGTAAGCAGCCCAATCTTCCAGCATTCAGGATCACCTTCCTGGTACTTGTTCAGGAATAAATATTAAGAAAGGAAGCAGGAGAACATGAATGATATAGCTATCTTTGACACTGACCAATACTAAGATTTATAGCATAGCAACCTCGCTTGGTAGCTACAGAATCCCCAGCTGAATGGAAACACTTTAGCACAATGCAGAAATGGAACAAAACCAAAACCAAAAAAACTGCCAAATTCTTCTAGAACCAGAGGAAAAACAACATAAAATTGCATTTGAATTCAAACTGTTGGAAATACAAGCTCACCGTGACTATGTGAACACATGATAGGTCTGATCAAGCCCAGCTTTGGCCTCAAAAATCCTTAAAATCTTACTTATTTTCTCTGAGAGTCAAAATTTCAAGTGCTTCCTCTAGCAGTACAGAATAGATTATATATACATATATCTACATGTATTTTCAGGAATTATGTCAAATACTAATTGAATACTTTGATAGCATGACTAGCATATCGGACTTCATTCTACCTAAAACCTTGAAGTCTCTCAGACTGAGGCAGCTTCCTTACACTCAGCCTATTTATTAATTAATTATCAGCAACTAGGATTTAGGTTCTGGGTGAGAGATATAGCATAGAAAAAAAAGAGGAATCTGACACCAGGGATCTGAGGTATCAGAGGTAAGTAACCAGCAGTGTAGCCATTGAAAGGGAGAGGCACAGGGAGACAGTCTGGAATTAAGAATTGCAACAATTTCTTATTTAAGAAGGTGGTTTATAAATAAGATATCTCTTATATTTTTATAGTGTACTTTTCTTCCCACACCTAAGATTTATTTTTGCAGACATCTTCTGGTTTCACATTCCATACATGGGTACAAGGCAGAGACTTGGCTTTCTGCACTCCATTCTAGCAGCGTCCCCATAATACCAAAATTTGTCATTAACTAATTAGGAAACTCAATCAACTGCTCAAATTTATTTTAAGAGGCAACCAGCTTCTTCCCAACTGTACGTGTCACTTTTAATTAGGAAACAAGAAGTCAGACAACACAAATAAATAGCAGTGAGGTAAGAGGCTAGCTATGGTTTGTGAGCAGCATCCCATGGAATCGCAGCAGCAAGGCACACCAGCTGTGTCACACTAAATAGCCTCGCTACATCCACATGTCACACTTCTCGGCTGAAGTATAGGATGCACTCATCCTATACTTAGACAGCAAGATGTCATCATTTTATATGGGAGAAACATTTATCACAAGCCGGCTCTGATTAATTGTCCTGCTAGAACCAAGTCATTAATAGTAGTCAGAGACAGTATTTTCCAACAGAGTTGGAAAACAGAGATAGGAATCCATGTCCTGGGGACAAGTGTATGCCTAGTACAGAGGCTCAGGCACTGTGCTGCATAGTTACAACTAGCTATAACTAGCCCCATAGCTCAGACGTCTCCACATTGCACTGCAATCAGAGTGAAGGCATACTTCCTTCCCTTCAGAAACCCCCTCCAGCATATTTGTGCAACCTGCTCTGGCACAGATGACCAAAGAGGCATGTAAAACTCAGTTCAGGGTAGTTGTGAACATTGCCAGGTTGTGGTTCCCTGGGGAAAGCAGGCATAGACACACTGTTTGAGATTAACACCTATAGCAGGCAGCCAGAATACAGGTCTCAGGCTTCTAATCACACTGAAGGTCTCAAAATGCCTAATTGCTAAGCTGTAAAAATTGAGATAATTAATGTGATTACAAATATCTTCAGTTTCCTCTATGTCAGTGGTCATGTAAATACTATATTGACTATATTGAATCCAAAAAACATGTTTATAACTGTAATGAATGTTGCAGATGATTCTTCAGCCACTTCTGTGAACACAGTTTCAGCATAGGACCTGTGAAACCCTGGCAATACTTCTTCCAAGCATGGTGCTGTATCCCCTGGAAAACCAGTGCTGAAATAAGAGCTCCAGAGCCTGGACTGTGTCTTCAAGAGCATGTGTGCTCAGGCACCAGGTCACTGGGGCACCAGTAGCCTAAGAGCTTCATTTCCGTCTGTGAATAGAACAGAAAACAGTCTGAAGTACGATATTTAAAAATGAACTTCTCTGTGTACACCAGCTACTGTACATCTCACATACATTAATCCAGGATATTCAAATGACCCAGTGCCTCTAGCAGCTTGCAACTCAAAGACAGACTCTTAATTCACTTTGATCATCATAAACCCATCAGCACACTAGTAGGCATTTAACCACTGTATGCCAATAAAAATGTTGTTTAAACTGTTAACTGGCTGTTTAAAGCAGCAATTAATCCCCAAGATCAACACCTTTGAAATTACTGCCATAGGGCATAGATAAATATTAACCTTGGCTCTTAGAGAAAGTGTTGGGCTCATGACCTGAGAAGGGATCACTCGGTAGTTTAGGGTTTTATCCCCTGCTCTGCGATTGAGATGTTGTATAATTCTTAGGGGAAAAAAAAAAAAAAAAAAAAAAGTTAAAATCACTGCTCTGTTTTTAGCGTCCTTGATGTAATCTGACTCAGAATGTGGAGACAAATTATTTTCTAAATTCAACCTTCTCCATGTTTTCTAGGTGAGGGTAATCTTGGTATAATGATAAAGACTGGGAGGGACATGACTTGTGGAAATGCACATTGCTTCTTCTGAAAAGAGCAGAGTCCCTCTCCTGCTTGGAGACTATGCTCAGCAGGTGCCCACTGAACAGTTACCAGCTGTGCATGGCCAGGTGGGTCCCAGGGCAGGGCAAGAGCCAGGTTTCTGGCACTGAGTTGATTTAAGCTATAAGTGCTGGAACAAGAGAGCGAGACAGAGAAAAACCACAAAAAGCAGGACACTAGGTAGGTCTGTATCCAAGTATTACTGTTAGCAATGTACTGTATATCTCTTGTATAAAAGTACAAAAATTATGTTTATATAATGTCATGTATTCAGTCAGTGATTTTCAGTAATTTATAAAACACTATTATTGTAATTTAGAAAAAATACCATCTGGTCAAGAATATTTTTTATATAGAAAAACATTATTCAAAACAAGCGGCAAAATGAGCACAATTTCTACTATCAAAATTCTAGGTACGGCTTTGAAGATGTAATCCAGGTCCAAGCAAGACAAGCTCTGGGGAGTTTTGCTGCATGATATAATCATATTCCTTAGATTCTGAAGGGTATAAAAGAAATGTCCTATACTCAGCTTTTTCATGTCTCCTAGCTGCACACACATCCATATTTGAAGTGCCATGAACTCAGGTTCCCTTCATTACCTACCCCACACGACCCTATATAAGTGAGTGGGAACACACCATGTGGCTGGAAATACTGGGGGTTTGTGAAGTGACACAAGTCTTCTCAACTATGTACTCATGCTAGAACTGGAAACTGTAAAAACACCAGCAGTAACATGGAAAGACCAAACAGAGTGGTGAGGCTTTGTTAGATGACCCTGAAGGGATGAAGCGCAGAGTACGGTGACATATGATGTGCCTTGGCTTTCTCCACCCTTAGTCAGTCTGCTTCTGCAAGTTCTCTATTGCTCATTTGGTATTTTTAAATAAATGTTTTGATAAATATGGGACCATCACTCTAAATACTGCCATAGGCAATAACCAAGCATCAACTCACAGTTCCTAAAATACACTTGAATGTAGCTGGAAGAGCAAAGGAAGGCTGTGTGTCTGAAGGCACTCTGCTGCTGAAAGCAGGAAGGGTGGCAGGCTTTGTCCAGTACCATAGGGGCAGGCAGAAATGTCTACAGGGAATGAGAAATGCTGGGGAAGTTCTAGTGTCATTAGTATGTCACCACCATGTTGTTGTTCTGACTTTCTGAAATACATTGCACATACTATTTATGTTTTATTGGGGAGGTATGAGCATTAGGAGCCAACAGGTGCCGCTTGCTCCACTCTGCTGTGCATGAGAGAAATCACCATTCCACGATTTCACCAGTACTAGATCTAAACAAAAGGGTGAATCAAAATTTCTGTAGCAGGAACTATCAACAGTTTGTTTTGAAAAAAACTGCTTTGTGTCATGCTGTTTTCACGCTACGTATGACAGGTGAACTTTTTTTTTTCAAAGGCAAAGGAAAGCTTCTGAAGCCATGAAAAGGAACAAATGTAACAAGAGCAGAAATTATATTAAATGCTCTAAAGCAAGGCAGTCACTGTATTAATAAAATGTGAAGGAAACAGAACATCAGCGTAGTTCCTATTTTCCATTAAACTGTTATTTAAGATTATCCCATTCTTTCTGCTTCCGCCACACTTCCAGTGTTTAAACACCTTTTCCTCAGCCTTTCACAATGTATCGTTTTACCATATCACTCACTCTTCACTCCACTAGAATTAGGCCCTACGAAGTATATCACTGTTAAAAGTGCAGGACCTCAGAAGACAGGTGGAATCTAAAACCTGAAGCAGCACAGTAATATGTGAAACCATGTGGAATGGAAACCATGGACTGAACATCGTCTTCTGTCCACCAGTCAGCGCCACCTAATGTCAGCACATTCACTGAAGCTCTCAACATCCTAACAATGCCTTGACCCATTCCCTATTCGAGCACCCAAATTCTCACTGGTGCATGAGAGAGCCACAAACAGCAGCTGTCATGGTATTACCAAAATAGGCAGTGAATCGTTCAGACAGGGCATGTCCTCTCCATACCCTCCTCCAAGTATACTACTGTTTGATTGACATGGTCAAGGTGAACCCTGGCTACAACATTCCTCAACACCCAGTATTATACCTCTTGTCCCCACAAGACCCTTAGAGAATCCAGATAAAGGGAAACCAATTCACCTAGCAAAGAGAGCTGACCTGTCAGAATCAAGACTGAGGCTACTTGGTAAGACTCAAGGTTGGTTGGTAGGACTTATACCAATGAGGATAGTTGCCATCAGTATCATCAGTCACTGGAAATAATGTAATCATTGCTTTTTTGTCCTCCTGGACTTCTCTTTAGCATTAGACACTGATGACCATGCATCACTGATGTCTCAACAAGTAGCAGAAGTCCCTAACTTCTGAACAAGCAGCTAACCTAATGTGAGTTGGATTTGAGGAGAATGCATCCCATCAGAAAAGGTGGGAAACAACATCTCCACTGCTAGGTCTATTCTCTTATAGACTCTTTAAAAGAAACAGTTCTTCCTCTAATGCTTTTAATAATCTGTTTTCAATTATTGAATGATTGATCCATTCAGCTGGCAATATCATGAAAAGACATCAAGCAGCATCACTTGTATCAGAGATTAGACAAAACAAAGAATAGTTGAACCCTGTATGAAGATCAGTACTGATGGGAAGAGTTCTGCTGCACAGTGCATTCTCCTTTGTAGACACATAAAAAACTCAAGTCAGACTCTAATCCACATAGTTTACAGAAAGACAACCAGATGGCATCCAGGCAGCTACTGATCTGCTCTTAGTCACTTTGCAGCCAAACCATGGTGATGTAAGGTGCTTGAGCAGGGAGTCTGAAGCTCAGTCTTTACTAAATGCTGTAGAATGCCTTGGCAACACAGGCTGCTGCAAGCAATCTGATCTCCCTGTGTACACTGAGAATATTTCATGCCAAGTTCAAGGTCTTGGTCCATTTGACTAGTATGTTACATGAACTTTGCCTAAGATACCTAACTGATCTTCTAAATCTCATGGCTGATAATTGTTGTCCAGTGCAAGGGAGCTCAAAAGAATAAAGGCCATCTTTTCAGGTCAAGATGTTGACTATTTGCTTGGGTTTTAGTTCGGTCAAAGACTTGGATGTAAAGTACCTTCAGAAGTTTATCACTGTAGATGGAAAGCGCATTTCTTTGCAGTGTATTTAAGCCAGGTAAATGCATGCATGCACTTTTTCTGGTTATGCTTTTAAATCTATCTTTATGTCAAAAACCCTGTAGAAATGCTGCTTATACTTGCCAAAGGAAATATAACCAGGCTATAGTTTTGCAAATGTTAAGTTATAATCAATTAATGCTTTCATATACATAATCTACAGCTCAGATGTGTTATAACACTTTAAAAATACTCCCTCAGATGAACTAAAAAGAATAGCATTAGAGGTCAAACTGGAGGTCAGGGAGCTACTGGGAAGTTGGAGTGAGATCCATGTCTAAATATCCCACTGGCGGGGATTTTATAATTGGAGAAGAGAGGAATTGGAAGTAGGACTGTGTACTATCAGCACACCTATATGCAGATGAATCTCATAGTAAAGCAATTCTAATTAAATCACCCCCAACCTTATTTTTCAAAAAAGGAATAAGGGAATTGAACTGAGAACATGATGCTTGTGCGTAGCTGGGCCTAGAAACAAATGTAATATATGAGTCTACATTAACGCTTGCCTAAGCAATAAAGATTTGAGCTAAACTGATTATGATGGGAAAATCCTTGTCCAAATCTATACAAAAAGGGAGATCCAGTAACAGAACACTGTAGTCCATCATTTATCACTTCAGTTTCATGCATTTAGGCACCGGTCTGATTTAAGAGTGATTTTGCTGTGGTAGTAACAAAAGAAAAGGCCAGTGATCACCTGTGACTGTTTTTACCTACAATATAGATCCTGCTGTTAGTTAAAAAAAAATTAGTTACTTTGCAAAAAAGGTAAAGGTAGGTAAACTGCATTTAAGCAGATAGAGAACTGAACAAAGTTACTCATACAATATCTTTGATGTTCATGTAAGATTTAACTGATGCAGTGGAGGCACATTTATATTTTGCTGTTGAAGAAATAACTCTAAATCTCGAATATTCACGCTGTAGGAGCGGCTACTTAGAAGAACATTAGTTGAGTTTCAGCTCTCATGCACTTATCACTACTTTTAAATAAGGCCTTTTAAATGTGTTTCAAAACCGAGGAAGTCCTGATCACTGCAGTAGAGCAAAGGTCTAACTGCCAGAAGTAGGCTTGATCTCAACAGTACCGTCATTATCAATACCTTCTTGCTATATAGGTGAAATATATATATTAAAATGTAAGAAAATTATTTCTTTTTTTTCCTGGTTATATTTTGACCCAAAAAAGGCTGAGGGATGGGTTTTTTTGTTTATTTTAGAGGTATCAGGACAGTGACAAAACAGAGCTTTCCCACTGGGTGAGTCAGCTGCTGATACACTTCTGGAGAGAGTTTTTCTTTAACTCCTGTCGCTGAGGTTCCCCCACCCGTCTCTTCGGCACCTCGCTGGTCCCTAAGGAGCCCTCACCGAGGCGGGCCGGGCTGTGGGGCCGGGATGCGGGCCGGGCTGTGGGGCCGGGATGTGGGGCC